>NC_066346.1:11413854-11773866 GCF_024516045.1 Bombus affinis
ATACCTAGGTAAGTACGTATACAAAGAAAGAAAAAGAAAAAAAGAAGACAGCGGGCCAATCTTTTTCTTCCCTCCTCGAGCATCTTGGACGCGTGTTTGCTTTGTTCTTTTATCCTTCCTCTTTTTCCTCTATCTGTCCTCAGCCATCCCCTTCACGTTCAATCTTCAACATTGCGAACACCGAGTTATTAGCGACGTTCAATCCTTATTCTCTCGATGGAGTTTCGTATCCGCGTTGTTGTCCATGTTGATGATTATCGTTGTTCGGATTGGTGAACGAAGTTATTCTTGATATTGTGTAGACAGACGATGGTTCGAAGGAAGCCATGAGTCTCTCTGTTCCAGGGAATGGATCCATGTTTTCCACTCGAGAACCGATTTGTCGATGACGCAGACGAAACTGAGTTCCTCTGAAGAGAGGCGAAAGACTCATAGGAGATACAGGTTACGGGGAAAAACTGGAATTCTCGGTAAGAAAACGGGAGAAGGCTGGGACTGTTGGAAAACGTTCTTGGCCGCTTTTCGATCCCTTTCCTTCTCTTTGCTTTAAGTTGTTTATCAGTACGGCGTAGATAAGGAGACGTCGTGACTTTTGTGTTCCGTTGCTGGATATTGTTAACCCTTTCCATTTATTAGCGTAAAATTATTATTAACTTGTAATAAGGGACGATAGTTAAAAACTTTTTAGTGACTTGTTACATGGATCAAAATATCGTAAGTCGTTTAACACGGATAATGACGACAGGATGGAGGAAAAATATAAAATAGTTACAAAGAAATAATTATAATCATGATTACGATATCTTCGTAAGAAATGAGAAGTGATTATAAACGAAATGTACAATTTACCAGACGATGTTGAAATCGGCAAAAGATATTCGATTGAACTTGGAAAATTTCTATTGTAAGGGATAAATACATGAAAGAAAAACAGTTTTAAAATATCTATGACAATGATCTTCAACTACCAATAAATTGTAACTAATTTAAAATAACAAAATGTCTGGATTGCCATATGTTGATATGAACTAAATTCGACTATTAACTAGTTTCCCTAAAGGTTCATCTTATTTCATAATTCTATGGATCTTTACCGTAATATTTTTCTCTTGCGACACGGAAACGCATTTTCTGATGGAAAAGTATTATTTCCGTGACTTCGCGGTGGTTGGAATAGCGGCGAATCGATTCTGATAATAAATTTCGTAAAAGCGTTGAATAAATGTCGAAAGCGTTGCTTTTCGCTAGACCAAGAAATCACTTTGGAATTAGAATACCAAATAAGCGGTGAAATTTCCTTCGCTTCTTTTTCTAAGTATATATATATTGTATCAAAATTTCATAGTTGCGGCAAATGGATTAGCTTCTTAGGATATACGAGAGACAGCGAAATATCGATTACCAAAAAATACGATTAAATTCGAATAGATAATACCCCATTTCAAACAGAACAAAAGTAATACGTTGCCTCGCCTGCTCTTTCCTGTTTCTAAGTTCTTAATTGCACTATCAACTATAAAATTTTGCCTTTAAATCCGCGAGACAATTCAAACGTATAAATTTTGCAGAATTAATTAAAACTTTATACCTAAATCTATGAGAAGATTTAACTGTACGATACATTTTGTAGCAACAGTATGTGCATTTTACCAGAGTATACAAACTAACGATGAATTATTAATTAGAAGCAATTTCTTATGAAATCACCAAATTACAATGCTAGACTGTCTGTTAAAAAAACATAATAATAATATATTTTATTACTTAGTACACATATATCTATATATATGTATAGATATATGTATAGATATATGTATATATATATATATATATATATATATATATATATATATAAAGGTAGAGATTTTAAAACTAGACTACAATTTAACCCAAATCTAATATTTAAATCTGTGGAGAAATTTAAAGGTAAGAACAAGTAGAAATTTTAAATAATTAAAGACTTGTAGCAGCCAATAATGAAGATTTTTGTAGCTCCTAATATTAACGTAGCCAAGTTTCTCCCAAACTCGTATCTTCTAATTTTTTTGAAAACTTCTCCGTTCCCTATCATTCCTCTCTTCCCACCAAAATATTTTTCCTTCTTTCTTATTTCACAATTATCTTTTATCAGAATGGCCGTCCCAGTGGATTCAATCGATACCTTTGCATTTACCAATAACGATGTTCCACTAAATTACCAAACAAAGCCCGCATGTGTTTCTCCTTTTCAAAGAGCATTCTCAACGATGTTTCCCACGTTAGACTCGTTTTCCTTCCGAGAAGTCCAACTTTTCCCAGCAACCTGCGTCGTTCGAGTCTCTCGGCTTTTACGTCATCGACAACACGGGTTGGTGAACGTCACTCGAAAAACCGTGGTTCGGCAAAGAAGCCTTTGTAACGACAAACAAGGAGCCGTTTCATGGAATTTCATCGGATTATTTCGCTGGCTGGACGGGGGAAGGGCCCCTTCGATCTCGCTCCAGAACACAATTTCCGTTCTCGCACAATTGCTATCATTTTCCTGTTTCGGGGACCGTTCGATATTTTTCACTGCTTTCAAGCCTCCTCTGTCCGTACTCGTTCTCCATTCCACGCTGTAGACAGACGAGATTTTCGAATTTTCGCGATTGCTTTCGTTAGTAACTTTCGTGTTATTCGATTGGCAACTAAGTGATTGCGAATTTTGTCATTAGGTGGTAATGACAAAACCATTGCTAACCCAATAGATATGTTTCATCGTTTCTGTCGACAGTCATTTACCCTGCATGTTAAAATAAGGTAGCAAGTACTATAGAGTCATTTGGAAGAATCGTAAGGTTTCTGATAATCGACGTATTCTAACACGTGTGCTTCTCAAATTGATCGACTTTGGTTTTTCTAAACTTATCGTTTCCAATATTGAAAACTCCAAAAGACCATTACCGAACGATGGCCTTCGGAAAAACAGTAGCGTCGCCAGTACACACAGTGTACCAGCGTCATCCTGCAGCAAAGTTGCCCTCGGAGCCGGAAGAACTTGCGTATCGATCGAGGGGCGGGGGGGGGGCGATGAAACCAATCAGACTGGTCAAGTCAAGCGATTCGTCGGTTGTGAACGAAAAATTTCGAGTCTGCTGGCCAACGTTGGTAATTAGTCGTCAGAAACGGGTTTTCACGTAACAGTCACGTATGCTGTGCTCTGTGTCACTGATCTAAAAATCTCCGCAGTGAGAATCGGAGACGGCCGCTTATTAAAAAAAATAGCAGAAACAGGAGCCTCCCCAATTAGTCCGGTGGCATGCATATTCCTCCACGTTTCTGTCGGTGTGGTGTCGCGATCCAATTACTCCGACGCCTACGATTCGCTCGAAATCAAGAGAGAGAGAGAGAGAGAGAGAGAGAGAGAGAGAGGAAGGTGTGCAACGACGACGACAATGCGCCATGTGATTATTTGCGTCGGTTGGTCTGCGTCATAATGCTTGGGCCAGTCAGTAAATTAGGCGTGAACTCGACGAAGAAAAGAACGAGGAAAGGGGTAGATTTCGAATGGAGATGAAAAGACCGCGAGGACGTTGTTGCACGTTTAGGAAGGGGTTCGGTTATTAGGATGCAACGAACAGGAGAAAAGCTCGCTTACGAGGACGATGAATGGTCCTGGTTAGGTGACTGCATCCAAGAAAACGTTTCTAATCGCCTTCGAAGAGTTGGAAGAGCTATACGTACACTTTGCTCAGAGGTTTTGCGTGGAGGAATCGTAAGAAAGGAGGGTAGTTTCGCTAGATTAATGATAGAATGGATGTAGACTGGGTCTTTGTAAGAGGATGTTGGGTTATTTCGACAATTGTCAGATTTTTGTCGTTGTTTCGAGTAGATTTGATTACGACGGCTGAATAAGTCGTATGGATCAACTACTTATGGTTTCTCGTTGAAATATATACTGATGTTATTTGGTGACCGTTTGGGTAATTGTGTGTTTCTTTTTTCGCTGTTAAAATATTTCTCACGTTCGAGGAGAACGTAAATGGACTGTGTAATACCTGTTTAGATGTACGATATGTCGTTTCAGTGTTGCGCTAAAATGTTCCTTGAAATATTAAAAAGTCTTCCTTCTTGCTTTGTTGAAACAAGGCCCATACTGGGACATAGAAATTGCAGCAGAGTTAGGTACATCGTTTCATTTTCATTATATTACGTTCGTGTAGCCAAAATGTGAAGCATACATGTCAAGAGTAAGTAAAGGTAACGGTAATAATTGACAGTTAAAACAAAATTTCAAAGATCGAAACGCTTTTAAAATTCAAAGTATACAAGGGATTCAATAGGTTTATTCGTTTTATAGATTTTGTATGGCACAATAGGTCTACTGGCGTTCGTAAAGCAGGAAGAGTAACACAAGTAGAAACGGTGTCCAGTCACGCATTGTACCTTTACACAAATCCTTCTTTATAGAAATGTATTGCCAAACTACTTCGAGCTTCGATACAATCTCGTGAACAAAGAATTGCATGTTTTCTTCGATTGTTCTCCTATTATCTATCTTCGTTTCGCTTTCTCTTTGAACACCGACGTCTCGAACGCCAGCTCCAAGCACCTACGCCGGCGACTTCTAAACGCGCGTTTATTGCGCTCGAGACAAAAGCAAGAAACAATTGATTGAAACTGCGTAGAAAATTGTTACGCACGACGAGAAAGTAACTAGGGAAACTACAAGAAAGAAAAGATCAACGTTAGACGTAGTAGCATCGCTTTAAAAAACATTCACGAACATCGTTCAGTTTCGCTACAATCTTATTCCATTTAAATCCATCGAAACATCCAGTTCTTTCTAAACGCTGCGTTATTTACGCGTAATGCGAACGCTGATGGCACACCAGAAGTTCTCTGCGATTAATTGAACCCTCGCGTAGGCATAAGGTGAAAAAAGAAATGGAATTTGCCACCTGCAATCTTCTTAAAAAGGAAGAGGGTGAGCAGAGGTGGTGTAGCCTCCTTCGTCTCCGGAAAATTTTATAAAGACGAAACTCCTTTCTCTTCTGGTCGGTTACTGCGCAATATATATACCAATAACTGGAACAAAGCCTACTTTGAAAGACGGCCCTAACAGCACCGGTTGAATGGACAACTCACAGCTTAGGGAGTGGGAGCCAGTCGGTGGCCGGGTGCTTGAATCATCCCTTGCCGCTGCTGCTAAACATCCCCCTATTTCAGCAGCGAGAACGGGGGCTTTTACACGGGGTGAACTCATGTTTATCTGCAGGGTGTACTTAGGTAGAGCCGCGCAATATCCACAAAATCATTTGCCTGTATTATCTCGTTACGGTGGTGGAAAACTTTTTCATTTGCACCCTGTACCCATCTCCGCAATTTTTCTCCGCGATTCCTGCGATTAATTTTCCACCCTTAATTCTATTATACACTCACGTTTCGCTCTTATCGTGAAGGTTAACAGGGTAGGTGAGAAATGTACGGTATTGTGGATCGACGTTTAGGAAAGTTTGATTAGATTCTTCTTTAGCATCGGGAACATCGAAATTTCCAATTTTTTATAGAAATTTTCTAGACTCGTGAAACAGATTAGTTTTTGAAGGTTTTCATATTTTGTAGATTTTAGGTTTAGTGGCATCTTCTTAAGGATTTGGTTAAATGGTATTAGAATAAAATTTTTTTTCCTTTTTTATATTTATTTCTTATTCTTCACAATTTGTCCATTTTGGACATTTGGTCGAATTTTTTAGTAGTTATATTAACATGTTGGTGACTACCCCCAGCGGGGTACCATCCTCGCGTTTGCTAGGTTATATTCTTTGTGAGATCTGCTGGGTGCTTCCTTTTTAGCCTTCTGTCCATGTTTAACACTAGGTTTACGGGATCCGTCAATTTGACGGATTTCCAACTTTGAACTGAAATATCTCAAGAACCATAGCACCAATTTTAACCATTTTGCATCGTAAATTAATCATTTCATCTAAAGAATTTATACACAAAATTATTTTTTCCTAGGCTTTCTAATTTTTGAAATCTGTATGTGGTATACCTATCTATACGGGACTCGTCAAATTGACAGGTAAACGAAAATACGCATTTTTCTTTAAAAAATCGATTTATTCAAATTAAGTCTGAAAGGAACAATATTAGGTTTCACATTTAAATAAATTATTAATAAATAAAACGTCTTTTTTTAAAATTATCACTAAAAAAATAACAATAACATTAACAGTACAGGCTAATCATATCTATTGAGTACATTTTTTGCAAATATACTAAATATTGTTTGTGCATTTTCCGCATACGATCTTTTTTGCAATATAAACAATAATTATTACTTCTATTTTTTTTGCAATAATCCATTTGGCAACTTTTTCGCACTTCTGACGTTGAAGGTGACAGAAATGAAGCGTCTGATCTTTGGCAAATGTTGTCCTTGTTTTCTTCAGTTAATTCCTCGGCTAAACAAAATATGAATTCCTTTCTGGATATTTTCGATCTGATACACTCTTTATATAGTATCCACGCGTTTATCGCTGCCAAATCCAAAATATTGAAAAAGACTTGAAGGGACCATCGGAAACTCCTTGCTTTCACGCTATATTTGCGTGCCATTTGGTCAACACCATACTTTGTTTTATTGTAAAAAGCAATGGTTTCTGGAACACGTTTATAATTATCTTCTATTCGTACACCTGTATGGTTGGTGCTTAGAAGGAGGACTTTTATTTTAGATTTACTTTTATACACAGTAAGTGTGCAGTTTTCTAATTTATATAAATTTGAGGAAAACAATGTCATCTTGTCCTTTTTTCTCTTGAGCATCGAGTTTCATCTTTCCCCATATAAGGGAAACCATTCAAAATATATTTTGTTTGGACGTCAACTGCTAACCAAAACTTAATGCCAAATTTATGAGGCTTATTCAGTATATATTGCGTAAACCTGCATCAGGCTTTCGTTGGAAATAATTGTTCATCTATTGAGATATTTTCATATGGCTTGTAACAGGCCTAGCTATTACTTATAAATCTGTTCCATATTTCGGATATCAGCGCAAATTTATCTGTTTGTAATCTTTCGGAGGCTTTCAATAATCTCGCTTCATATGCGCCCCGGATATATAGAATTCCTAGAAAACTACGCAACTCAGCAACTGTGATTGTCCAATCCTTTTTCAAAACTCGATGCGCCTCGGTTTCAGTGCAATCGTTTCCGTATTCCATTATGTGTCTGTCAATTATTAATTCGAAAGCACTAGTTACATAACCCGACATAATATTTCTCTTAGCATAGCCAGTAGGCCCTGCGATATCCTTGAATATCATACGAACGGGCGTCCTATCCCTAGATTCGCCTGCTTTCAGTTTTATGAACTATGTCCCGTCAATTGCAATTTCAATTTCACCTATTACATTTTGGGATATGCTTGGAATGCTCGTCCTTTCATCCTCGGAGTCAGAACTAAAAAGAATACGCATCCTTTTCTTGTTACGACACACTTTCAAGAAGTGTTCCTCTTCACTATCCGAAGATCCTTCTATCTCTCCACTTTCGATGTATTCAAAGCTTTCACTGTCAGCTTCGCTTTGGCCTAATTCATACTGATCTTCTTCGGAGGTATCCTCAGAACAATCTTCATTGATGTTGACATTTTGTCCAATATCTTATTATATTTCTTGAATTTACTCATGATTGCTAGAAAAGGGGGATTGTTCAAAATAAGAAAATACTGTGCCCAAATTCAATTATCCTATTGTAAATACTTACAATAAGTGGAGACAATAATGGGAAATGTCTACGATAACTGAAACTTTTGCACACTATCTTTGAAAAACGGATTGTTTATGAAATCAGCTATGCCGTCAATTTGAGGGGTCTCCTAGAGATAGATATACTACATACAGATTTCAAAAATTAGAAAGCCTAGGAAAAAATAATTTTGTGCATAAATTCTTTAGATGAAGTGATTAATTTACGATGCAAAATGGTTAAAATTAATGCTATGGTTTTTGAGATATTTCATTTAGAAGTTCAAAATCCGACAAATTAGCGGGTCGTGTTAATGTTATTGTTATTTTTTTAGTGATAATTTAAAAAAAAGACGTTTTATTTATTAATAATTTATTTAAATGTGAAGCCTAATATTGTTCCTTGCAGACTTAATTTGAATAAATCGATTTTTTAATGAAAAATGCGTATTTTCGTTTACCCGTCAATTTGACGGGTCCCGTAGAGATAGGTATATACGAAACGCCCGTAAACCTAGTATTAAGGTGTTTAGAATAAAATGGTATTTTTGGGAAATCTATGAGTAAACGTATTTGTTCTTCTAATTTCGTTATGTGTTCCTCGTTATCTATTTTATTTTTATTTTTTTATTATTTATTATCTTTGTCGTTACAAATTATTATGAACGCATGAGTTTTGGAAAATTAAATATTGATTTTTATCGAGACAAATACATGATCATACACGCCCATTTGTTTTCCTATCATGCTGTTTTAATTATACCTAATATGATTAGATAAGTATGTATATTTGAGTACATATAAAAAATTAGTAGCGTTAGTGTTAATAATTGACGATGATGGGAATGATATAATTAAAATTAAGGTTACGTAAATATTAACAGTCTCCAGACTGTTCATATGATTAATATTGCCAATGCATACAATAAGGTACAAATTTAGTAGAAAATATCGATTCAATATAATTGAAAGTATGTATTCCACCGAACTATCATCCCTTGATAATGACAAAGGGGAATAAAGCTTGTCGTAAGAGGGTACGGATTTTGTGACTCATTCTATACATCACGTCCATAAATAGGCAATTGTTACTTACGGTAGAAGCGTCTATTGAAGTAAATATTCAATCAGATACTTAAAGAATAATGTAACATATTTTTCCTATAACACGAACGATCGATACGTGTTAATTTTGTCTCGTAACTTTACTTATTTCCAACAAATTCATTCTTATCATAAATTCGTTACACGTCCATACGTACATATACAATAATTTATAAAGAATAATAAATAGTAAATAAAATAAACATGGAAAAAGATAATAACCAAATAGCTAAACTTCTGCCAATAACAAAATTTCCAGAAATAGTTAACGATCTTTATCTCTTCGTCAAAGCAAAATCTCACATTTTCTAAACAACGCTACTATTGACATTTAAAATATACTATGTTGTTACCTCCATAAAATTTTCTAAAAGGATTAAAATTTTCCATGAAATGCTTTCCTACTCCTTTGTTCTTAATTCTCATAATTCTTCGACCAGGAAACCAAAGTAGGCATATTCAGGGAAATTTATGACACGGCAGGTTAAGAGTGAAACTCAACGCCTATACAATTTTTAATAGACATTGAACACTATGGTCAGTCGTTGACCGTTCGGGAAGGATGAACGGCCCGGTTCACGAAGCTTGGCATCGGCATTATTAAAATTACAGGTCAAGAATAACTTGCTACCGTATAAGTCTGTCACCCTCGACGACTTGCCCACGACAACCTTGCAGGCTGCCGCCGACTGACGGAACGCCTGATGCAATGGCGACGACAATTTGCAAATGAGCGGAGTCGGGCTTATTATTTGTGGCTGTAAAACAATCTTCTTTTTGCGTGCGAACGTACTCGAACGATTGTCCCTCGTCCTGATACCGACACCAAGGCGGATAAAGTTCACTGATAAAGTAAAATATTGAAATTAACGATGTCAAATTGGCTCTCGTACATTTTGAATCGAACTGCAGTGTACGTATCGAAAGTGTTGACCAGGCAAACAGTCGATAAAATTTCCGCCTGTGAATTTCATTTTTCCAGAACTGCAGTCGATGCTTCGTTGGTTTCTCGAATCTTGCTTCTAACGAAATACGATTATCGATTTTGAAGATTATTAGAGGGAATTGCGACGAGTACATAGTCGGTTACAAATGTGCGCTAGAATGAACAAAGTCTTACCTGTACTTAGTTATACTGAACTAAAAAGATTATAAATAGACGGATATAACTGTGTTTCCATTTTAATAGAGTTCAACGGTAATTTTGTGAAAAATCCCTATGTATTTCGAGTAATTACGAAAACGAAAAATCTAAAACCATTTGAACTCTTGGTAGTTCTAGCGTCAATTTAATTTGCGATATTTATGACGTAATTGGTCACTTGACAGACCAGGTTAGACTCATTTTGTGCTCATATTGTGTTCTATTAATATCTTTTTTTCATACCTGGAAATTTATGGAGGTTACGGCGTAACAATACCTGATACCTGGTATTTCCCTAAGTTCTGAGCAATCAACTTTTACGTGTTAATCCTGTGCCATAAAGAGTACATTCTGTTTAATAAATAAATGAGTAACGGGACATGTGTAATAAAGATAGGAGAGCTTCTTTCCAGCACAGGCTATTAAAATAGACTTTCCTCTTTTATGACCTATTTTTGTTGCGAAAATGCGCAATTAGGGAAAGATATTTAATTATTAGCTACCATTATATAAAAATATTGTGTATCATTAAAAGAAACTACTAAATCATTCAAATATAAGAATTAAATCATCAACTAATATAAAGATATAAAAATGAAAAATTACTATTTCATGCTCTCCAAGGAAACACGATAAGGATAGAAATTAATAATCATTAGAATGCAACAACTAGATTCTTCAAAACTTAATGAAAAAAGTAAGATCTATTAGAGTGGAAAAACTGAATTAAACAATTAAAGATCTCCAGTTATATTGATTATTACAACAGAGCAATACCAAAGGTCCAATAGCAGATCAACCATTTTTATGCGTTCTGCAAAACCCAGTAACTGGTCGAAACAAAGATTCGAAAAAGTGTGGCAATTTCGTGCAATTTCATGCAATGGATAAAAATTGAGATAATCATTGTTCGATTTTGATCGTACTATTCGATATCATCTGTCTGTAAATAAACCCCCTAAATCAGTAGAAGATTAACAAAAATCGTTCGTACATGTAAACCTAATCCCTTGGAAATTGGCTTACTCATTCATTATAAATTCTTGTTTGTTAACTCTTATTATCTAGTGTATTTGTCACGCCTTAAATATGGAAAATTTAAGGAAACATATGTATAATTTAAATTTTCAATTAAAAAATTGATTTCTTTGTTTAAAGAGCAATTTAAAAAAAAAACAAAACGGTTCAAACCATGCTGCAATTTTGATTGTTCCATGTCTAGAAGCTATTGTATTACATCGCTATATAATTTCTTTTTGCTACAAACTGTTACACTGCAAGTTCCTTACTTTTTAGGGAAATCCATTTTTAGTGTAACCGCGACTTGATCGAAGAGTAGATTTTAGATGACGGTTATTTCATGAAAGTTTTAAAAGTTACACCAGATCCTTGGCACAATATCTGACAAAACGAAATGAAGAATAAATGCTTTCTGTATGACACTTACAAAAATGGAAAGATCGTTTCCGGCATCGGCAGTATTTACTTCAACATCGCCGCATGTGATTAGACAAAGAAATAAATAAATAAATAAGCATTCAGGATATCTAAACCGTAACCAGGGAGTAGATAATATACTAACAAAGATTCGATAAACAGACCTTTATTCACGTCGGATTCCCCGATATCATATTTCGGAAAAACTGCACGTTATATGCACTTTTTGAAATATGCACTTGTCCCGTATCTTCATTTAAATGCCACACTCTGCAACATGAGAACGTGCAAACGTATCTGTAAATATACAAACGTAGCCTCCAACCGTGCGAACGTTGCCTGCGAACGTGGCTTACGAACGTGTGAACCTGTTCTGCGAACATGCGAATGTTACCTACAAACTTGCGTACATGATCTGCGAACGCGATCTGCGAACGTGCAAACGTTGTCTGCGAAGGTTGCCAGAGAATTTTGATTTTTGTACCGAATTCTCATTCAAACACATGCAATGTGCAGATGTCGGTTTCGAACAAAGAATCGGGCGTTTCCCGGAACGGAATGGTTCAGAACGCGATAAAATTTCGGATGATACGGTTTATCTGACGGTTTCAAAACATCGTTACCTGATAGAAATCTGACGTCGTAATCGTCACCGTCGATCGACGTGTGACTAACGATAACGGAGAAAAGGAAGAGCATGACGCAAAGGCAACGTGGAATTTCGTCATTTCGAAAATCACGCTCCTCACCCCCCGTTGTTTTGCGATATGTGTGCGCGCGTGCACGCACAATGAATTTATGCGCGGCGGTCAGCGACGCGCAAGCACGCCAACACACGGGCGTTATCCGCGTACCACCCGTTATTCGCATGGTAATCAGAGTGTTAAGCAATAAATTACCTGCATTACTGGGGAATATCGATTCGACTAGGAAGAGGGCGTACGCGTCCGCTGCAGTTCGATGCAGCTTCGTCGCTCGTGCCAAAGGTTAAGTGCTGCAACCCAGTAACCACTCGCTCCTTAGGCAAAGTTTTTCAATTTAACTTTGTATTTTTCAGATTAATCGAAGCAAATATTTAGCTGATCGCTTGGAATTAGTTGCTAATTCTTGATAAAGGAAGGTTAGGATATTTGGTTATTATCGCTGCAATGTTGGTGATCGTCTCGTAACGTCCCTAAGGATCCCTAGCATTTTTAGTTCCTAGGCAAAACTCATAAATAGAATGCCGACGTTTACGCCTTCATGGGAAACTTAAAGATGCTAAGATGCATAGAATGCACAGAATACGCAAAAATATATAAAATATTCAGATTATGGTCATGGTATTTAGCAGATAATATAAGTCTTTGCAAAGGTTCCATTCTTTTTTCTATTCGAATTAAACATCCATTTCAAATTGTGACTGGGTAAGAACCATCTAGATGTATGCTAAGTAAATGAAGGAATAAAGATTGTTAAACTGTACGACGCTTTATCTGCGTTGTTTTAAATCATGCATTGTCACTTTTATCTCATTCAAATATGTATTATCTTAAATCGAAGTGCGCAGCAGGATTATCTCTTGACAAAATTATTTTTTCCAGACGACCAGTATGAAATCATGGAGTTAAACTTCTTTGACTTGAGAAATTTTAAAAAATTTTTGTTACATCTTTTCGAACCTAACGCTAGGATTGCCATACCAATCGAGATGATGGTATCGAATTTTTAAATTTTACCATTAGTAAAAACGTACATGTATTCTTGGTAACATTAATGTTTTGTTTTATCGAGACAGGAACATAATTACACATACTCGTTTATTTACTACTACGTGTAACATATCTAACTGCATATTGAAAATCGGTAATTGTATCGATAGTGTTAGCATATGCAATTTATTGAAAAATATCCCTAACCCAAATCTAACCTAAACATAAAAAACCTATGATAACAATGGCAAGAAAGAAATCAAACTTATAACTCCTGCACGCTTAATCTAGTGATTTTCCGTACGCGCATGCGCGATAATCAAATCCACTACGGCGCGGCTTTCTCGCGATCCTGCCCCCATCGTCCCTTTCTCCGCTCAGTGAACGCTAATTAAGCGTTAGCTAATCGCGACGTCCGATTGCTGAAATCTTGCCTTTCAGCGACAACCACAATCGCTTTTCTTAGGCTATGGTTACACTGAATACGTGTTCTGACAAACAGCCGTTCCGATGAATTAGGCTCTGGTTATAGTGAATTCTTACAACCTGGCATTCTGGCGAACTCATTACGTTACAAAGAAATCAAATATATTGTATGTAGATTCTTACAACGTAAGCGCCTGCATTGCGGTCTCCAAATGTTTCATTCGTCAGAAAACCAGTTTGTCCAAATACTAACCACAGTCTCAAAGCACCTGAAGATTGACGTAACTACTTTCGAAAGAATCTATATATGTACTCGATCGTAGTTCGTCGAACGATGCATCCAGTGGAACCCTAACCTTGCTTGACTCGCAAAACTTCGATTCTATCCAGAATCCCGGCCACAAGATCGGATAGCCAGGTTCGACGATCACCGCGAAATCTTCGCTTTTACGAGCCCGACACTGACCTTTGACACGTCGTCGTAAGAACGTCGCGCAGCGACACGCACATGATATCCCTCCCCCTACCTCTGTGCTGTGATCGCGAGCGGGAAAACGTGGTTCGCGGCTAAGGTACCAGCGGCACGGTGAATCGGTGCGTTGTGCGCGTGCGCTGCGATGTCCTTCGAAGGTTGAAAGCCTTCTGGTGCGCAGCCGCGGTAAATCATTCTGTCGCACGGTGCGTTATCCGCGCCAGCGCGCGCATCCACGCGAGCACCGCCGCTCTGCATGTCAAAATATTGTTACCGGATTGATAATTAGCCGGGATTCCAGGACGTCAACGTGTGTGGCGACGGGAAATTGCATTCTATATAGGACGATATAGGACTCGAACGATAAAAGGGATTATGGTATGTGGTATTAAAGTTCGTGGAACGAGTTTCGAGGCGAGTATTGCCTGAAATTTCGCGAGCAATATTCCAAATGAATTTTCGATTACGAATATTTCATGATAATTAAGGGATATATCATTATATCTTCTTAAGTGGATAATGTATGCTAGCAATATGAAATGATTCGCAACGATTCACAAAAGTATTTGGATTCTTGTAGAGGCTTTTTATGTGATGCATCTATAAAAATATTCTGTAGCACCTATAGAAAATATATGACATAATTTGTATAACATATTATGTGTATTATACAAAATATTCTGAAATTTCCTTAATACTATAATGAGATAGGAGTATTGCGACTAATATTTATTTTGAAACGAATCTGGAAATGTATTTTCTTTGATCGTTCGTGACTCGAAAACTAAGATACTTAGGACATATGACGTTTTTTACTTATTTTAGTGTATAGATTCACTCCTTGAGATATGGGTATGCATTTATGATTGACCTTGTATAGATAGTTTAGGCTATAGTAACTAAAGTAATCAACTAAAAACAATCTATCTCCATGTTAAGTGGTTAATATCATCGTTGTTAAAGTGTTCATTGAAATTCTTGTTGGATTTTTATCCATAAGAATGTATTGTATATTTTATAAATACGTTATTTGGAATCGATTAAATGGAAATTAATACTACATTTCCTTTCAAAGACTTTACTTTCGATAATTATGTACGTTAAATTAGATCTATTTATGTATGTATATCGTTAAAATAATAAAGAAGCAACTTTATATACATGATTTGGATTTATATATAATGTACATTTTCGCTCGGTTCATGTAGTTATCGGAAACCCTTGAAGTTTCTTATTGAAAAGTTAGCGATTTCGTGGAGTAACCTCATTGCGCGTCATATCCTCGTTACCTTGACCGATATTCCCAACACACCGCAAGCTTATTTAACATTATCTTTGCGAACGTTATTCAGATATACACGAATTAACAACGAAATCATTGAAAATAGTGAACCGTCAATCAAAGTTAAGCATTTCCAACGTGACCAGGATAAATCCTGCTTAACATTAAATCAAATATACAATATGTGAAAATTATTGAATGTTAAATAATGTCCCTCGCTTTTCATTAAAGTTTTCCTATACAAATTTCTAAATATCCACGTATTCCATACATTTCAATAATATAACGCATAAATTCTCAAAATGCGCGTCAAGCTGATTTCGGATGGACCACATTAAATATTCAAACGTGAGAATACACCACATATTCATTAGGAGAGTTTTAATCATTAAGAATCATCAGAGAAACAATTCAAAACCGACTCGGCTAAATATAACATGAGACTTGCTATTTCCATCAATTTCTCTTAGCTCACTGATTTATATTAGATTAATTTTTAATCGCTTATCGATCAACTCCCCACAGCAGTTACACTTCGTATAATCTTCGAGTGGGTCTCGAAAAAATTATCATTTTCGAAGCTGAGCTCCACCTTATATAAGTTTGGGAATCCCTGGTATAACGACCAAGAATCGAAAACCAATTAGTCTTATCCCATCACGTTTCACTGTGTTTACCGAAATATACATTTTGTTCAGGATTTGTTGTCAAGAAAAGGTCATAGCCATCGCAACATGTCCAACACCAAACGTCGGTTCCTTCGATCTCGTTGTCATTGATCGCCAACGACGTTGTTTACCGTCGTAGAAAATAGCAACTAATACCCAGTTGACACAGTCGATTGAACCGCGAAGATAATTGAATATCTCCTACAAACTCGAACAAAGATCGCTCGCTATAATTATTACGTATTATTTATTTCATTGCTAATCGACAACCGTGAAATATCTTTAATACGGCCAGCAACTTTCATTTTGTTGTAGGAGAATTGTAATATAGAACAATTCCTTCGTGTATACGACCAATGAAAATAACATTATTAGATATAAAAATGAAATCTTCCCGATTTTTGTGTAAAATAGAAGCTTTATCGTCGGGAAGAAATCTATTTTACAAGAAAATTCGTTGATTAAATAGAACGAGTTAAACACAATCGAGCAAAGAACGAATGTAAATCGCACGAATTCTTGATCGAGCGAAACGGCGTAATTGTCGCGACGTTACCTCGCGAATACGCGATTGTTGCATGAGGACGATAACGCGTCGAACATGTGACGCTACTTACGCAACCGATCGTTTCTTTTCTCTTGGTTAGATATGACAAAGGGGGATTTCTGAATGCATAATTAACGCGGAACTCGGTACGTTCGCGTTTATTCAGCGATTTTTATGCAGCGTGTCGACAATCAACTCTCCTCGAAAAATTCTTCAAAGATTTGGGAGAACGTTGATCCTTTCAGGGAATTCGATCCTCTTGAAAAATTATAATTTAGAAATTATAACATACTGCTTTTGTTTGATAGAAAAATTCAGGATAATTATATGAGTATTTGATATTAAATTTCTGCCACAATTTTTCTATAGATTACTTTATTTATATTTCTATAAATGTTCAACTGTAAACAAAATTTATCTTCGCTGGTTTCAATCGTATTAATTAACGAACTCGCGTTCTGAATTACTGAGCGAACCTTTAAAACAATTCGACTCGTTCTTTTTATTAGATTAATCCTTTATAATGGAAGTTACATTCACATATGCCTATGTTCTTCAATTTTTGTTTTATTTCCTTATCTGTTGTACCCTTGTATTTTATCTCTACGTCATTATACTGTTACCAAGCAATCTATTTCTAACAATTATGGCTTTTCAGTTTTCAGATCACAGTAAAAAAACTATAATCAATTTCAACCTTTTTTCTTGGAAGCGAACAAACGTTCCTTACATACTTACGTCGCAAATCCAAGTGGACACATACGTTTATGATATCTACTTGGATGCGGGAAGCTAATTAAAAACTTTCGTAACAGATAATTCGTGTAAACGATATGTATAATGTTGACAATATTACGCAACATATGCAATTTATAAATTATTTTCAAATTTATAAATAAGACGAATATATATATTGCATTTTAATTTTCCAAATATAACGGTATAACAATAATTATTATTATTATTACATAAGTAATATTCCACGTAAAAGATTATCTTTTAACATATCCTACATATAGTCCACAATGGAAATCACAAAATAGAACTTTCATAAATTTTGTATCGTTGATCGCAAATTTTCAAATATAAAGATTTTTTTATAGAAATAACATATAAATATAAACATATTTTAATTGACCATGCATTGAAGATTGATTAAAATCTATGGAATTATATAAACATTTTAGGAAATAGATTTGCCAGTTAACATGTTGACTACTAACAATATCAGTGAATATGTGAAATGATTTATTATAATATAAAATTAAAAGCAATTCGATCGGCGTTAAACACGTCGAATAGGAACTTTTACAATTTCTAACCGTGAAAAAACCTGGAAAGTCGGTTCGACGATCGGAACGGAAAATAGAGGAAATTAGACTGATTACAGGTGTCCTGTCTGAAGGTGATTTGTCGTGAGACCAAGCATCGACAATTTTTCGGGCAAAGTCTTGACGACATTACGCGTTGAAGTTGAAAGTGGTATCGCTATAAAAGCGCCACGGGAACGAACTAAAAATGGACTATGGGAGAAACTAAGGATCGCGTAGCAAGGATGCAGGAAAACTGAAGAAAACGTACACCGGCGCGACTAAATAGCCTCGAGTATCAAATCGCTCGTAGCGAAGGACCATTTAAGGCCTCGTGCCATAAGCAATACCTTTCGGTGATGAAACTCTATCTGCAATCGCGGTAGACTGAAACGATTAACGTATTAGAAGGTTTAACTTGATCGGCCAAACTACGAGTCAACAGTGACCCACAGAGCAAAAGGAGTTTTCTCACCGATCGTTCGCGTATATTTCTACGTCACATTTTTTTTAGTTTCCTTCACTTGATGAATTACTTGCTATACCAGCTACGAATTCTCTTGTTGTCGCGTAATCGACAAAGTTATAGCATCTGTTTTCGCTATACGACGGCTATCAGAGGTCGGCGCAGATCACGTATGCATAATTGAAGAAACTGCGCGTATCTTACACTCGTTTGAAAAAATTGTATTCGTCGCAGTATGGATTAGAAAATATTTAGCTCTGAATGATAGACATCTATATTTCTGCTATTACTATAGTTATGCAAATTTCTCGGATACATTACTTGATAATTTTATTTATTAAATGATTATATTGTTATAGAAATTAACCTCGCGTAAGTACTCGATAAGAAGAAATTAGTTTAAAGAAATAGAAAAATACGTAAAGAAAAACATTTACCGACACGTAATCGTGGTACGTATAGTTAAGAAACAAGACAGAATATAATTGGAGGATCGCCTACTTGTGCGACTTGATCGGGCAATTAAATCGACCCGATAAAAACGTTATTTTATCAAATAGACAGACAGCTTATTAAAACGTGATAGCGTGGTTGTATCGAATAGTACATAATTCATGCTTAAATTACACACTCTGTTAAAAAGAATATCTTTCTTATGCAATATACGTTCATAACGCCTACTTTGTTTCAGAAGAATATTTCAGAACAACACAGCGAACAACTTAGCCTTTCCAATGATTCTTCGCTAAACAAAATTACAAAACAAAATTATATCGCAAAAAGCTTACATTAGAATAAAATACAATTTCTAAAAATCACTTTAAAACTGTATCGAGTAAACAAGAAGTTTTAATATAGAATTATAGAATCTTAAACGGCAAAACTATATTTTTCAAAATACCATATTCTAAAGAATTCTTAATCTATACATATATAAGTAGTTAAATCTCTTTAAAAACCTATTGTGTAACAAAATATAATCCTTGAAACTCATCTGCAGATTGTTTCAAAACCGACAAAGCCAGCGATCGCCACCAAAGACTCGTTCCACCGATTGCAAGGTAAACGCCGCGAATAATCAGCTTGTTGGCAGTTCGATTTGGCGCGCGAACGTGCGCGCGAGCAGTTGGCTACGCGGTGGCGGATTTAAGATCGTGCAAATCCTTTGAGCCAAGCGGTGAACGTCACCGTTCGCAATAAAGTTAAATTACGATAATCTGCGGCGCACAATGCGCGACCGGCGAATCCTCGTTCACCCATGTCTCCGATCACGTAATCGTAAACACGATACGTACCGCTGATCATCATCATCCTTTGACGAGAAGCAAAAGAAGAGGAGGATGAGAAAGAGAAAGAATCATTATCGAAGCCCGTGCCGCGTTCATTTCTCACCAACACGATGGATCGTAAACGTATAACTAGATCTTCGCAGACCTTTGACGCCTCTAATCGTTAAATTATCATCAATCCTTTGCTCAATATTAAACGTTACTTCGAATAACTCAGTTGAGTTTATCGCTGCAATGTTTTCATTTTAACGCCAGTAACTTCCCGATATTTTCCTTTAATGTGACAAATACACAACATTACAGCCGAAAGGACAACTGTTTGGAAATCCAGGTATTTTTAACGGTAAATAAAGGCAAATTCGTTTGACTCGGTACGCCGGTCTTACTTAAGGGTCGTGACAGGTAGAAAAAAGAAACATACCGTTATACCCCGACCTCCTGTAAGAACCTAGGTTTCCTTTGTATAAAGGTCCTTTATTGCCTCTCGGCCGGGAAATTTTCGAGCAAACGGCATTCCGTTCAGTAACCACTGCGTCAGCAGTCGTTCAAAATCTGATTCATGATGTAGAATATTCTTTACTATGCTAACATTTTTGTAATATAATATTATGAACTTCCATATCCCTTGAATATTATAATTAGCCTATATATGCCTGTCATCGTTTCGAAATGATGATCGGATGTAACTTTATTATATTTTACATTCAAGTACTTTAAATTCCCCGTGTTTTTTACCTTCCAAGTAAAGTTACGTCATACAGGCTGTTACGAAATAACGTCTGATTTTAAATTGAACAGTAGAAAAACAAAAACGATATAGAAAAGATGATGGAACTTCGATTTTGTCGAATGTTTTGAAATGATGGATAGCAGAATAAATAAAGAAGGCAATGGCAATGTTTTAAGTATCATGAAAGAAATTCGGAAATATCTGTGTTTTAATGTAATTAAAAAATGGATCATTTTACGTTGCGTTTCCAGAGATCGTTCAAATGGCTAATGGAATTTCAAAAATTCTTGAACCGAGGAAGACGGAAGTGGTTTCCAAACCTCTAATTTCTATCGTCGAACGTATTTCGTAAGTCACCATGGTCTGCCTCTCTCGGGTTTCATTGACGAGCGCTCGTGCATTATTTTAATTAAACGGCTCGCGTAAACGCTATTGTTTAATACGTTGTGGTGACGCCACTGGATAACTCGATGCGGTCGTGAGAGCCCGCGCGTGCGTTTCCAAGTGCAACAAAGAGACCATCGAGGGAAGAAGAAAGAAAAGGCGATTAACAGAAGGGAGAAGAGAAGGACGATCCTACGAGCAGCTAAGAGAGAGAAGGTTACGACTCACAGGCACGGATTTAGGCGTGGGATGGTGAAGTAATATAAGGATGAGGACCCTTTCGCTCTCGATGCACGCCAAAGTACTGTAGTTCCCTGTTTGCCACCACGCTGCACAACGTACTAGCAATTTTTACGCACGATTATAATATATTACCCTTACGTGTTATTTCGAATCGTATTTAACAATTTAAACACCGACACGTTACATTTTAAATTTTACTTACTAATTAAAAATTTTGTTCGTTCGTCACATGTATGTTAGAATTAGTGGCAATCGCATTTTTAGATGTAATAACATGTAAAATATTTTGTAATGCATTTGTAGGTATTTCGGTAATTCTTTCTTTCTACGTCAATTTCATAAAATTTCTAGAAAAAGCGACATCTTGAAATTAAAAACGCAAGAAAAAAAGTTTTCGTAGTCTTAAATTCTTTACAACCTAGATTTGGAATTTGTTTGAAATTTATTTTAAATTTGATCGAAAGTATAAAATAAAATATATACATAAGTAAAGTATATAATAACGTAATCGTGGATAGGTCAATTTTGACTGTGTATTTTCTATTTAATAACGATGAAAACTAAATTATGACGGAATTCGATTAATTTATCGAGTTGATTCGCTGGTAACGTCTTATACTCGATTTATTAAGACCGCATGAATTCAACGTTCCAATATAATATTCGTTGCCTTGAAATACTTAAACTTTCCCCTATGTGGTGAACTCAGGCTAACACCCTCCTCGACGTTTATTCTTGAGCTGGCTGGGGTAAGCTTCGTGATGCATAATGGAGCTGCCCGATTGATATCCAAGCAACCGTCCAAAACTTCTACAATCTCAAATACAATGTCGGTTTAAACTATGGGTACGATGATTCGGTGGCACAGACACACCACAAAACAAAGAAGAAGCTATTTAAAGCTATATTCAAAATGAGTTTTTGTCATAACAGTTGTAAATATTTATACCAATAATTTAATTAATATGTTCAAAAGAGCATACATAATCTTAACGAAGATCATTGAATAAGATAATTGGAAAAATTATCTAGAAAATAAATATCAAATAATGTTTATCTTTATATAAATTATTATTACTGTTCATGGGTTGTGAAGGTTAAAACGAGTGACAACGCTAATAGAATTATAAGTGAGTACAGTTATATTCGATTCGTTGTGTTTTATTCTATTTCATCTATACATACATATATACATCGATATAGTTGTAGCTTGCGACAAGGCAACGCTGCGACCGATCTTTCGAGGCTGCCGCTGGAAAGACGTTCGAGATGACCGTGATTGTCTGAAACATACACACACGTATCAATCTAAACATCCGTGACACGTAACGAGGACTCGAAGAGCAACCTCGTATTCATCGGCACACAAATACAGAAATAACGCGTGAACCGACCCATCATTCTGTATATGTACACGTATATATTTACATGCCGATGTATTGGACGCGCACAGGCGCTCGTACAACTTAACGTGAAATCCCGTTTCAACATTCCCGATTTACGTTTGAATTTGTCGAAGAATACGTCCAAACGTATTAACGGAATGCACGTGCTTTCGAAAATGTGAAAACTATAAACTCGCCAATGAATTATTTCAAGGAAAAATAACAGGTTCCATAATATACAAATTAACCTCGAAATTTTTCAAGAATTGTCGTACAAAAAATATACTACGCTAGAAATTGATACGATGCATAAAATAATGATAAAATTGATCAATGTTATCGATGAAAGTATTTTCTACGGCTTGGATTTTTATTAGAACAGGTTTAAGACAATTTACAAGATTCTCCGCAAATTGTCTAAGTAATTTCAATTTGCCCGACTAATCGATCCTGTTTGTAACAAGATCGCGTTAAACATCCCATTCGAGGCGATCGGTTATACAGCGTAGAGTAGTATGTACACACGATATACCACTATCGACAGAGGCACGCATACCCGTTGCTACATAAGTTCCGGACGGCGTACGTAGAAATGCCACATGCACCTCGGTTTCGAAGGGGTCTGCGTGCGTCCCGGTAGCGACAACAACAGCGCGGGAGCAACCGAGAACGGAAGACGGAGGACGGTAGTGTAGAAAGAGAGGACGTGCGCTCTATAGAAAGAAAGAAAGAGAAAGAGCGACAGGAAAAAGAGAGCGAGACTGGAGGAACGAAGGAAGAGAAACGGACAGACGTACTTCGTTTCTCGGATCGAGCAGTATGTACGAGGACGAGAGAAGAGGACAGTGGTGATGTTACAGGGGAACCTTTCCCTCTATCGCGTGGCTCCACCCACACGCCGCCACCGCCGCCGTCGAGGCGCACAATCTGGCAACAGTGGCTCGCTATAACCGATATTGTGGCCGTGGATTGAATGGAGGGGAACTAGCTCAGGTCAAACCTCCCCACCGGCACGACAACCCTCGGTTGGAGGAGCGACCCCTCGCCACTGTTCACTCTCCGTCGTTTCTCACCCCACCCAACCCCTATGCATCCTTCTTGATCCCTTTCCATCTGCCTCTTTCCTTCCTTCTCTTCCCCCACTCGATTGAACCGCATCATCTCCCCTTTCCTCTTGCTTCTCTACGCTTGTCGTTCGTAGTCTGCCGTATCCCCACCTTCTATCCATTCGACTGTCTGCGTCTTTATGGAGTGGCACACGCGTGTGCTGCAGTATTCGTGCGTCTGTGCGTTGGGTGCGAGTGTCGCGCTGCTGCTAGATGGCATTCGTGTGCGCCTGCGCCTGTGTACGTGCGCGTGTGTAACTACTCCCACCACGTCATCCACGCTCTACCACTACCACTCATCGTAGTCATTCCAATACCAACAACCAACCAACAGCACCACCACTCGCACATTATCCTGTGTCTGCTGCTTTTGCTACTCTCTACCATCAACATCAGTTACCAACGTACACAAAGATACGTTCGCGTTTGTGTGATACAAGATCGTACGCGAATCGACGGACAGGGACACACACTGTGGATATACAGAGAGTGTATACACACAGCACGGATCCAATAGAGAGCGCGCCTGAAGAGGAACAGGGACACAGACTGTACCGTCAGTGCGAAAGGGACGGACCTAAGAGAGCAAGCAAGATAGATATTGGCCCCAACAGCCTCTCACTAGACAGTATTACTTTCAACCGTTTAGCGGGGCCAATGCTACCCGGCGCGGAGTAGTCAGTCAGCCGAGCAGTCAGAGTCAGCCGTCCGCGAATACCGAGAGGACGCTCTCTCTTCGTTCACGAGTATCGTCGTCGACGATTATCCACGCGACGATTTCTCAAGTGTTTTATCATCATCATCATTGTCCTCGAAGCTTCTGTTGCTGCCGCTTCTGTCACCGCCGACGTGATCAATGTCCTCGTCAATTCTATTAACAGTTCGTGGTCGTGTTATACCATCGTCAGTACATTTGTGACAGACTGTGAGCCGCACGCGAGTAATACACACAACCGGTGGATATATATATATATAAAGTTTACAGAAGTGTGTGAGAGGAAAACAAGGAGAAGACGTGAACGAAAGAAATAAAATAAACTTTATAACAACGAAAGAAGAAAAGAAGAATAAGGAAAAAGAATGAAAGTACATAGTTTTTGTATACCACAGATAGTTTGATATTCGTTTTCGGCAATTACGATACGATTACATTATTAAACATAAACGTGATTGAAAACGACTCAAAGAGACAAAGTTGTTTGATAAAGTTGTTGCCGCTGGAGTCGCAAGGACACAACACCGGTATCGGCCACGAGCAGTGAAGTTTTACCCTCTCTCACGACACGTCCAAGTCGCACGCGCGTGCAACACTCTGGTGGATTCCGCACGTCCAGTCTGAGTCGCGCGGACCGCGTTCTCGCTTGTTTTGTCGTTGTTATGACGAGGTGATGAATAGACGAAAGCGTTGCAGTGCCGAGCAGCGTGGTGACCGTGCTCGTCGTCGTGACGGACGATGACGATAAATGTAGACAGTTTTCGTGGACGCAGAGAAGTGTGCTCATTGGTGTGATCTAGTGTTTTATTTCTTGTAATATTCCATTTACCACAAGAAAGAATTGGATTATACCGTGAACAAGGATCGAGGATATCGACCGAGGATAATGCGCCTCTGTGTCATCCTTTAGGTAAGTGGAAGTGCATGGTTTCATTAATACACGGGTACACGGCATTCTCGCAAGTGGTCGTTGGATTCTCAGGATAGCTTCAAAATCACAGTGACACGATCCTTTTGATATTATGAATGAAATATTTCAATATAATTATTCTGTGAAAAATTAAATTTTATCCCTCGTTCAACGAAAATTGTGCAACCGTTTGTGTAACGACCATACAAAGTTGATCGTGTTGATGAAAAGTCCCTCAAGTTATTTATTATTCTTCGTTTAATGTTTTCTTCATCAATGAAGGTTGATGTTCATTGTATAAGACTTCATAAAATTGATTCTTAAATAAAAAATCGACAATGGTTCGCGATCTCTTAACTCGCCACTTGCTCGTTATTACATTGCAGTAGTAGATATTCTAACTGGCAAGGCGCTTTCACAACGGGTGATTGTTCTAAAGATGTGTCATTCTGTCTTACTCGTTTCTCGAGCCGATCCCGGCTAACTGCGGGGGAAAGAGTAAGAAAACGTCGAGAGAGGGAGCGAGAGATAGAAAGGTCTGGCATAGACGGGAGACACGAAAAGAGGCAGAAAGTCACGTCCACTATAATCTTTGATTGCCTAGAGGGTTGTAACGTATTATACTCGACGTATTAACACCTTTATGTGTAGCAAAACTATACACACCGTGAAATGATGTGCTACCGAATCGGCTTATAAACCGTTAGTGAACACACCTGAATATTTTACAACGAATGTGATTACATATTCTTATGAGAATAGAATCCGTTATACGTTACGTTTTCTAGAAGGAAATAAGAGATGTTTCAGAATGTTTCAAGAAAATAACTCTAACTGAATTTCTTTCGTTTAGTATGTGTACATATACCTGTTATTGAATTATGTATTCTCAATTGGTTCGTGCGTTTTTATCGATAGGTAACGAGTTATTGAGAGAATCTACGACCACGGCAGCAGCAGCAGCAGTGCGTATAATCCAGAATACGATCTTAATAATTCATTACCGAGAAAAGCTGAAATCTGTTTCACCGTTACGTTTCTGATATTGATGTACATCCGCGAATATTCTCGTTTCTGTTCAAATCGTGAAATGTATTATCATGAACGAGACAATGTCAACGAAAAATAAAAATATATATTATCAGTTGATCGCGTGATTCGCGAAAAAATGAACGATTTAAAGTCGAGTAAACGGACAGGGCTCAGTTTCGATTGTACACTATCTCACTTGCGGTGACGATAATCGGTGGTATGACATTGTCACTGACGTTGTTATCAATCAACGTAAAGGAAAACGAAGTAAAATATAAAAATATCAATAAAAACGGAGAGATAGAGAATTGTATAGGAAGAGAGATTGTTAAAATTTGATCGGATTTTTATAATTAAATTAGATTTCTATAATTGAATAAAACGATATGCCTCGTTTTGTACTTCGTATAGTACCGTGTGTAATAGATGCGGTCTTTGGCGTGCGCCGAGATAATCTTGGCAATATTAAACGCGCAATAGGCTCCGCTATGCCCGGGCTATCTAATCATTTATCGTCAACAGTCATACGCCAAGTCACTGTACTATCAACGATAGTTTGCCGAAACTGTACTTTCATGTATATCGCGCAGAGAACGCCGCTCGCCTGCAAATATAATCGACAAAGGCATACAACAGTTCTCCGCCCGATAACCAGTCACTTCAACGGATCTAAAAACTATGTCAGGATCCCTTGACATTTATGTGCTTCGTGGCTGCAGCCTTGTGGCGCCCCGCTTTACTGCCAGCTTTATTAGTTCATTTTTCGACGTTTTTTCAAATAGCTTCAATTTTTCTTTTTTCTTCTATCTGCTAGTTCTAAATTAACGTTTTATGCTAATGAATCAGAGTGACAATTTAGATCGACGTATTATTGGTCACATTACTATATGAATAGTACTATCGTTACTGACCGTTATGGCGACAGAAGCACACCATTGTGTTTAATATCGTACTTATATATAGTAATTAAAGAGATCGAACCAGACTAAATTTCATATTATTTAATAGTACTTTCATGACTACAATTATTCGTATCATTAAAAATTAAATGTAGGATCTTATAATAAAGCACTTTATTGAAAAATAAAGATGCGAGTGTACCGATATTTCTTGTAGCCACAGTACTCTATCTTGTTTACTAAAAATCTACTATCTTTTTTAAACTTTACAAACTACTACATGTATATACATCGTTGAACACATTACATCGATACTTCGCATTGCTTCGCGTACACCTTTAATCCAGTGTCCAGCGCTACTTCTACGAACGTTGAGCTTTCACCTAACGCCATAGTGACAGAACCACTATTACGAGCGCACACAACCAAGAGAGGGGGGTACTTATCGAATGTGCTCCGTGCACGAGTACGCGTACGTGCATCGAACACACGCGATCTTTGTCCATATGCAGAGGCGCGGTTGTTTGCTATTCTCTTTCTCTATCATTCTTTCTCTTACATTACAACGTCTCCGCAGCTTGAGCACAAGAAGTCGGTTTCGTTAAAAGCCTTCTAATCTCGATACAGGCCCCGTTGCGGTGGCACAATATCAGAAATAGGTTTGTTAAAATAAGCGTACACTCGATGGCGCATACCGTGCTTCCCAGGGACGTATTACCGCGGGGGGAATCACCCGGCGGATCACTGGTGGGGATGCAGTAGGGAGAGAGCCATGCTCTGTGCTGCACACACTTTGCCCTTATCCACAAATAAATGAGGTCGACTCGCCGATTCATACCTCGCGCGTGAGTCTACGGATTCTTCGACCGGAGAGTGCCATTTCCTTTTTTCCTCTCCTCTCGTATCTCATTATCTTTGTCTTTCTTTTCCATTATCATTGAATTTTTCTATGTAATAATCACATTTGGATAATATAGAAAAATGTTTTAGACAAAGAGTTGCCGTAGTTCATAGATATATGTGCACGGCTGTTAAAATTTCATAGAAAATTTCTCATGACAAAGTCGTTGCTGTCGTATTGAGTTTATGATATATTACAGCCATTTCGATAAAGAGGGTCGCTGCTATTTACCAAATTGGCAAATATCAACGACTCAGGAATATATCGTCATCTTTGATTGCGCACTCTTCTTGTGGAGCGAGGGTACTTATTTGTCAAGGACGACTGACAGACGCCTCGGAACTGACGAGGAATTATGTCAGAGGAGCAGCACATTATAAATTCACCTTGACGCGTTGGCACGTAGAAAATTGTGGACATATCGTAATTTTCATTCCTTCGATAGCCTGTTTCATGAGAACCGCCGCGTCGCTCTTTAATATTCCATTTTCTCAACGAGTATCCGTAAACCGTAAAAAAAAGGAAAAAAGAAAAAGAATAAAATTCGAATATCGTTGCTACATGAAATAATTTATTTCGATATAAATTTCGAAATTGAAGCGGTCAGGTTCTCTCGACTCGCCTCGCGAACAGTCAAAATTACTCGGAAAGTCAAAATTACCAACGGCAGGCAAGAAAAACTTTCGTCGAAAAAAGAAAAGGAACGTAAGCGATCATCCTATCCTTCGAAGACGGTCGCGTACGTACCGCTTGCGCAAACGATTGGTTTACACGCGACGGAATCCGTTCGGTTGGATTATGAAACGTTTGTTTTGCCGGCGCGAAGCGGCCGTTCGTGACGCTTGCTCTCGGTCCGACGACAATGGAGCAGCCTTCGAACATTATGTCCCCGCACGCGCGCTCAAGGTGAAGCGTAATTAAATTTTCATAATTGTTCGTTGCATAATGAGCTCTCGGGACGTGTGGTGGCTTTTGACGCGCATGACGCGCGAATCAAAAAGCCTCGATGCGGCAAACGAATTCAAATCGACCGCGTTACGCCACGTACCGATCACGGTCGACATAAAATCTTCCCGGAATCCGTTATCGCTGTCGCAGACCCGCTTTTATCCGAACGATTACGCGTTGCTATGAGAGTCGATATTACGTTTCAAACAACCGAAGAATATTTCGTTCGATGTTTCTTTTCTTTCGGACGATCCATTTGAAGTTTGGATTCGTTATTTTTAAAGAAGTTATTATTTAAGAACTGTTTGATTTTATAGTAGTATATACATTTGAGTAACATATTATATACGATATATTATATGACACATAATCAGAGCTTTTCGTACATTTCATGGAGAGGGTTATTTAGAAAATAGTGATTAAAATGATAAAAATTGGCGACTAATTATAACAAATCAGCTCGATAATAGTATATGCTTCGTTTCCTTTAGTTATCGGTTTTACTTACATTGCGTGCAGAAGCGCGATTGAGTGCGCATGCGCGCACAATACGTTGAAAGCGCCAGTCGCCTAATTTTGTTCCGTATACTTATGTCAAACGGCAAGCAAGAACATCGATATTCTCAACTGTGTATAGACAAAGCTCTAACGCGCGCGCTTTGGTCACGTCAACGAAAGGAAATTATCGTTTGGCCATTATACCGTTGCCTAGTCGATATTGAACATTAAAGATGAATTCCAGGCAACTTATAGAAACGTCATACTTATACATAATCAATATTATGTATATGTATTGGAGAATTGATAAGAGGTGTAATTACTTGATAGAAAGTTTTCTATATTAATTCTTCTTATTTATTAATTCTTATTAATATATTTTGTATGATCTAAAAATTTATAGTATCGCTCATAGATATTTTAGTTACATGCTATTAAGTTTCTTTTAATTAAGGTGATATAAACAGGAAAATTATTTTATAGGATGAAAATTAAAAGATTTCGATAAATATTAATAAAAAAGCAACAAAATACAAGCAGTTCAATGGCACAAAAGAGATATGTTAATTATTTAGAATTAATGGCACGCGCAGATTAGCAAGATCGTATCCTATCTTATTCACGAAAGCAGTAAACTATCAGTTGTAATTCAACTTGTACACGTTAATCCTTTGTTCCTGTGAGTCGGGATATAAAAGATCGCAATTGAAAGACACTCGCCGCGAGAAATATAATTCACAACCTGTTCCTTCATGGTCCGGTGATAACCATAAAAACATTATCGAATTTCCTTTGAAAAGATTAATTATCACTATCGTGACAATAATGCGTTTCGTGATTTATTACAATGTTTAAAAGCGCGTTAAGTGCGTTAAAGAGGGGGAAAGTAATTGTGTCAGCGCAGTGACGAAAAGTCCATATCGGACAGAAAGATCGGTTAATAAAATAACTGCAATTGCAAACGGGGTGCGTTGATTGGCCGGAAACGATTGCACGTGGCAAGGCCGCGACTCACCTTATCCAGGAAGACACACTGATATCAGTTGTCATAACTTCAGTTGTTTATTTTTTTCTAGTTATTACTTATCATAGGTGACTCGCGCGTCAATCGACGCGTGACTCGCAGTTTGAAATATGTATATGAATAATTAAATACGTATCACGTAATAACGAAAATATATCATTACAATTTGAAAAATAGTGTATAAATAAAATATGTCAGTGGTTAATTAATCTTAACTTAAAAATAAATAACTTTTTTACTTAATTATTTTTTATATATAATTTTAAAATGTGAAAAGAGGTTAGAAAATAGAAAATGTTTATATATATCCTACTATCGCGCAAGATTTTAACAAATTTAAATATCAAATAAGAAGATAGGATGATTAGATTGGAAATATTCATTGAGTTTCAGAATTCTTTGTTGGTTAACTTGCTGATGGGGCTGGTATCTCTTTATTTAACGCGTCGTATTAATCACTTTCCTTGTACGTCGCGGGGTATGTTTCGAAGGGTTTTATCTGGAAGAAAAGTTTAAGAAAGTAGAAGACTTTGTAATCCTGAATAATTAATGCAAAGAGCAGGTGGGAATGTAGTATCTTTCGTGATATATATTTAAGCGTCCGTTTCCGCGCACGTGCGAACACACGCGTGATTATTTGAAATTAACGAGCGTCTCACTGTAAATAGAGTACGTGTCGTGCACGTAAGATCGTATCAAATGATGCCATCGTTGCTTTAAATACATTAGTCTTAACTTTGATGTCTTTGTTTGGCAATAAAGAGCTTTTAAAAAAAGAAGTAATACTCGGACAACATTCAACTGCAGAAGAATTTCACTGTTAACTTAATTCACTCGGAATAAGGATCTTGTTTCTTGCTAATGTATTAATAGAAATGTATCTTGATTTAGAGCTCCTACAAAGGGAATTATGTATCACGACTCGTATGGCTTTACGAGGCATGACTGAGATGTTCCTTGAGCGTGTTCCCGTGAAAAATATTTCCTAGACGATCTTCGTCATCAATGCATTCCAGTTTAACCCTGACATACATCAAGATACTAGGCACCGGTATAAACTATATTAAAGTTTTCCACGAGAATTGCGTTCATTCGTTTTGCCTCAGTCGACGTTAAGCGACCGATGTTATTTTGGTGCTTCGAGTTAACTTATAGGCACGTGTTATATTCTCTCCACTTCCTTATTTCCAAGCCCCTATATATACATACATATACATATATCTATATGCGTGTCAAACTATAAACGGACTCTAAAGAAAGTATGTCTTTCAACTTCGTACATACATTACAGTTCGAAACAATTGTCTCGATTTCTCCGGTAATAAGGTGATTTCCAACGTGCCTTTCTAATTTCTAGTAAATTTCTTCCTCGTTCGAGCCCTTGCGTTCGTGCGTTCGTTCGTTCGTTCGTTTCAACAGCACAGATGAATCGCTTTCCTGCCCTTCGATTATTCTCCACTGTCTATTATAAAAAATATTTTTATAATTTATATAATAAATTTACGTAACGTTTGATGATCTAATTTGTGGGTTTCAATTTTCTTACTTTCAATTCTCCGACCTACCTTCGACCATATTAAAGATTTCTACTAGAAATCTACTTTTAAACAAAACTTTACTACCCGTGATCTAATCGAGATATGTGAAACTTACAGTTCTTTGCATCTAAAAAAGAAAAGGAAAAGAACATAATTATTACACTATAATTCGAGATACGTTAACACCATTCAATGATCGAATCAATTAATACAATCTTAAGTCTGTTTTCACACGAAACTATTATCCTTTCGTTGCTCCTAAAAGTATGGTACGAAAGCCCTGTTGTTCTCGTACGTGGGAGAGAGAGCTAACAACGAATTGTTGTCGTCCGGCGTTCCCTTTATCTCATCGTACAGGATACATTGCTGTAACACGCTGCACCGGATCGAGTGATATTTATGTAACGGTCAAAGGGGTTAAGTGTTCTGGGAAAGTTTCCAGAGCAACGATTGGTCGGCAGCTTCCGTGATTTCGTCATCCTCCAATCAACGCCCCGAAACAACTTTCTCCGAATCTTGACAGGACAGGGGCCTTCCTGCGCGTGGCCACGCGCGCGCCTATGCTCGCGCCTCTATTTGCAGAAATGCATCCTCCAGGAGAGGATTTATTGCACGTCAAAAAGCGGCCTGACGTAAGGCGTGTAACAATTCGCCAATACAAAGGCCGATTTCAACATAGAAAGCATCACGCGAAGGAATCGCGCGCGCGTAATACCGTAAATGGAGAGTCGCGCTCGGTATGTAAAGGTTGGCAGCACTTTTAGGGAGTTCCATTTGAAATATCATACGCGGGACGATCCACTTTTCATCAAATTCTTAACTTTCGCGTCACGTTTGGATCGAGGCAGATAGTAGACAGAAAGATTAACAGAAAATATAATTGTAGAAATTTAAATTACTGTAAATTTTAATTAATAGATAATTAGATTGATTTGCGAGAAAGTATATAAATTGATTTGGCGGAGTAGCGGCTCAATATATATAAGTTCCGGTTAACAACGAATGGGATGAACGGAACAGTCTGACCTTCGACCACGAAGGGTTAATACAATCAATTTGAAAACCATTTTAATTGAGTAATTTGATGTACAGTCGAAGGGGAGACGATTTTTGACGGATTCAATTAGTCGAGATGCGCTCCGGAGTGTCGTCGCTTTTTATCTCATGGGCTTAAGTCGCACGTTATGTTGATACGAGCATATACATATATTTTATTTACATAATTCAAAAGAATGTTTCGTTTCAGTTGGAATCGATGTACTCAGGAGAACAAAAGATGAATATTTGAAGTTGCGGATATTACGCCACCACTGAATCACTGATAAATTACTTCCGTCATATTTCGAGATATTCGGAAGCACGCGTGATGTAACTTATAGAAATGTAGTTGCCCTCGTAAGGTTAAAATTTAATGAATAGCTTTTATTAAAGCTCAGATAATACGTTTTCGACGAAAACTTATCTATCCTTTCCCAGATCTTTATTTTGAAAAAAATTTCGCTCATTATAATGAATAGAAATATCTTTAGTGATATAAAATTTGAGGATGTTCAAGTAATAAACTTTTTTATCGCGTAATATTTTGAAAAATCGATATCTGAAACGAGTAAAAATTTAATAAATTCGATTCAGTATATGTATATTAATAATGTAAAGTATTCCTCCCGCGTTTCAGTTGACACAAAAATAAAGCATGGAAACGCGTTTTCTCGACGCTATGGACACGTTCAAAAATTGTTAACGTGTCAGAGCTTTCGTAATCATTCAACGAATTGCAATATCCAGGAATCCTCCCCACCCCTCCAATAACAGTCTGATAAAGAATTCGTTGATTTCTTTTACAAGTACTGTCACGTTTTAATCGATACGATCACCTATCTGAAAATATACTCAACATATGTTCAAAACCTTACTAATTTTTTATTCTAAAAAATATTAACTTTCATACTAAGAACCTACGATAAAAAAATAAAAAAAGTACATTCTTTTTAAAAATGTAAAAGTAAACAGTATAAGGAAGGAAAAATATTTAAAAAAAGAATTAGGACTCAAAAATGTTACTCTAACGTTTTGCGGTGAAGTTTAAACGTAACGTGGTATCCCTCATGGAACTGTAACGTGACACCAATAGCTGAGGTTTGTTACAAAACTCTTTTGCGACGCTTCCCATTTATGCACCGTCACATATATTATAGATCGTAATTATTAAATCGTTGTAGTATTGTTCCAGAATTGAACTGTGATCCTTACATAATGACAATATGAGGCATATCATCCAGTTGCATAATCTGTTTTGTTCTTACGTTATACCCGTCGTGAATATTTTAACTAGGAATTGTTTTACTACGGGCGTTTTGCAGAAATACGAAGACCTTGAAAATTTCGCAAACATCTCACATTAACAAAAAAGTAAAGGATCCTCATAAAACATTATTTTTCTAAGAAAAAGAAATTGAAATAAAATTGTATGTCTTATAATGTGTTTTTTAATGCTTTAAGAATTACTGAATTTTAAGGAATGTGTTGTAGCGGAACATCTATTTAATTTTCTTACATAAATATCTATAATACTTATTGTCTATAAAGATATATATTGGGAACTATTTTTCAAGAGATTGAAGGATAATTTGTGAGTAAAATTCTCAACAAATGAAAATGAAAGACAAATATGCGTATTTAGTCAACGAGTATAGTACATATATTTAACCAGCCTGATTTTTTACTTGGGCGAGAGCTAATGGTGCATTCGTGGAATGCACGCTCAATAATTTCGCAGAGTAAAAGCAAGATTTCTCTTCTGCTTGCGTTTGCTCTTATTATCGGCCGCCATTGTAAACGCGTTGGCGAACAGTTCTTTGTGTCTTTGTGTGTGCACGACTTTCCCGTGTTCGCATCAAACGGAAGTCCTCTGCGGTTGAATCTTACAGTTTTCGGCTTCTTTGTAACTGACGGCAGATGTTATTTCCGTTTATGCATGCATATACAGGTTCCTTGCAATGCGCGCGTGTTTCCAATGATTTCGAACGTGTCGGAAGCAATCAAGGAAAAATGGCGGAAGAGAAAAAGAATCCTTGACCCTCTTCGAATGAATTACAAGCCAGTTTGAGCTATATGGAGCGTTATTATCAACTTTTCGATCGGGATCGAGCGGTAAATATATTATGCCAACCCTGCTGGTTATCCCTTTACGACCAGAGTTATAGTCAATATTTTGTATCATGACTGTCAAACGTATCTTATAATTCAATCGTATTTCCATAAAAAAAACATTGTTAATATATTTATGCTGGACGTCACATTACGACTGATAATGCACGACGTAGGAAAGATTAGAGAAAATTATAAAATGTTAAATATTTGATATAAAACAGGGAATAATTAATAATTATTACAAGAACCGTACATATAGTAACACTGATATTTTGTTAGAAAAAAAATTAAAATTTGTCTATGATAGTTTCTTAAATAGTGTATGAATATTTAGCTCCTATGTTTTTTGTATTTCGTTAACTAATATAGTTCACTTAGGTTTCAATTTGTATACTTAATTATGATAATAATTAGGAAAATGAATGGTACAAAGATAGATTATGAGTGAAAAATTATAACCCTTGATATGACTAGAAACTTCGATTGTAAACGCAATGGATATCGATCCGAAGATTTCACGCACACTAATCGATCGATTGTGTCATTTCTTCGCTCGAACGAGTATTTCCGTTCACATTTATCGAAAGAAACGCGGCGATTAAAGATTAGAACGGCGATGCACCAGCAGGATACGTGATGGAAACGATAAATTAATCATAGGGTGGTGAGGTGCACAGCGGCTGTCGTCAAATGAATAACACGCGCAGTAAACTGTGCGCACGTGCTCGCCTCAAGTTGCAAATCGACGTTGCTGCGAAAACTTTGCCGATGGAGAGAAACCTCGTCAAGCTCTCTCTAAGACGTTTAAAACGTCTTCTGTCGTTCGACCTTTTCCCGAGGCACTGTGAAAAATCTATTCCATCGAAATGCCACGAGCATTTGTTGCGAATGACAGAATCTTCTCATAGACAGCCTAGTAGATGAGAAATCCTCTCTCGGCCGGTCGATGAGCCCGGTGAAGAGCTACGTGCCGTGGGCACGTTTACTGCAAGCTGATATTGTTATTTCACAAATCATTTTAGCTATCGTTGCTGCTGCATATGCGATTCTCATTAAATTCTTGTAATTTGTTCGAAATTCTCAGAAATACACGAAAGACGTAACCTTTTTCATATTTCATCTTTTTTTGTACGTCCGAGGCTTCAGCATTGCATCAATAAGTCGTCACGCAATTCTAAGAATTTTTTTAAGTTTTCTTCCCCATTGCATAATTAGTGATGTAATGTGTTCGTTTCCATCTTTTCTTGTTTTCTCTTTAGTTACTACAAACCAAAAAAAAAAAAAAAAAGAAAATAAAAATCAATATGATAATGAGATCGAAATATCATGATAGCCAGTGAGAATAAAAAGAATACGCAAAAGTTTTGAAAAAAGAGACGCCGCGACGCAGAGGTGTTATTATTTCTCCTGTAGATACGATTCGAATTGCATAATTAGTATTTGCACGATAAATATACCGGAATGGAGGACAAAGACGTTTAGAGTGCAGGTATTTTACGAAGTATGCTAAGTGAAGGAGCTAAGTGGACGAAGTATGATTCGCTGTAGAAAACTGGTCTCTATATTCGTAATTCATTTTATGTATTGAATAATTCTAAATATGAAAAAGCATACATCTTTCATTTTTTTCTCTAATTACATTCAAACATATAATGCATCATTTGCATGTCACTAATGTTTCACTTTTTCCCACTATGAGCTTCTTGCACGTCGTGACTAATTTCAGTCGATATTGTTGTACGACAGAAGATAACGAACATTTACGATAGTAACGCGAGTTTTCATTAGGTGACGGATACGTGTCAAATCTGATATGAAATTTAGTTTCCTTCTCGCAACCTCGATTTTTCTGTAATTTACCATCTGCGATGCTTTCTATTCTACGCTGCATGATTCTTACTAAAATTATTCATAAATCAATTCAATTATTATAATTCCATTTTCTACAATTCTTATAACCTATACTATGGTATAACCTTCAACAACAAAGACTCGTAAATATCAGGATGACTTTTACGAGCGTAATCAGAATAATTTCTGTCTCTATCCGGCGAACAAAAGACGCGAGGTTTTCCGCGAAAATGCTTTTGTCTCCGCGATTCACACCGAAAATAACGATACGCGATGCAACGGTCGAGATCAAAGCCCTCTGTGCGTCCCTCCTTTCTGTCCTCCCTTGTCTCGACCCACTGTCACCATACGAGACTTCTCTCCACATAGGAGAAAGAGAGAGAAAAAAAGAAGGAATTCCTCCCACGATTCTCTGAGCGAGTCGACCTCGGACACACGCTCTTGTTTACGTGTCGCAGGCTTGGCGCGGCGGTCTGAACGCTCTCGAGACTCTCGAATCCTTGTTCCCATCCTCCTTCTCTCTACTTGTGTCCTGATTTTAGTGAAGTGTTGCGATCGGCATCCGGCGTATTCGTTTTTTGTCCTCCTTACTCCCGCGCACGCGCGTTCGCTGGTATCTTTGTCATTCGCCTTAAAGGTGCGTTTAGACTGGTTCAACGGGCGCGATACGTGATTTGATAGGCTAGTTCTATGCGCTCTTGTCGGGCGAAACTTTCTTTCTGTACATGAAACTTTCATTCGATACATGCTGGTGATATCGATCACAATTAATCGCGATTGCTCGTTTAACATTTCGTTCGATAGGGATTTTGATGCTTTAAGAGTTTGGAAGAATGTCATTGGAATTACATTCTAAAGGGAATTTTTAATGATTTATATTGTACAGCAAATTCCAGGTATTAAATGTGAGAGTGTAGAATAAAAATTTGTATTGTTCATAGCAAAATTTCGTTGAAATAGTTGATATGAAAATTAAACTTTTTATTTTCATTCAAATTACGTCATATTAAAGTTATGTATTCTAAAGGTATGTTATTCTAAAGTCACTTCGTGAAATTAAAAAAATAGTTTTTTTTTAATTAATGAGGAATTAATGTAGCAAAAATTTCTTGCTTTCAGCTTATAATGGCATAGATCAACAAGTTCGAAGAAGATGTAGTTTTTTTTACGTTGTCCTTTTAAGTCATGCATCTATCTAAGTTCTTTTTTCATTTTCTTATAAATTTCTTAGGGAACCATTAAGTTTTAAATTCGTCCATTTACCAGTTATTTTAGACACATCAACGTATAATTATAAATAAAGATCGTCGTAAACGATAACGATGATCGAAACTGGATTTATTAAGGCGAGATTCATATACGAGTTCACGAGTGTACCAAGTGAGGAGAACGTGGCTATTATATGTCGACGCGCGACGACCGTGAGAGGCCCATTTTATCTCGTACAAGGATTCCTCGCTCGATATTATTCGCCTCCACCTCGATACGCATCGCCAGTATTAGTCGCCTCCTCAGTTTCTGTAAATGGGGAAACAGCCTTTAGGCCAGTCCCCATGAATATGCGAACGATTTCGAAATAATGGTTAATTATTTTACACTAGAACGATATAGTATAAAAAATTATTTAAAAAGATAAGATGATTTCTATAAGATATTAAATTGGTATCTTGAGTAAGAATTTATACATAATTAATATCATATTTAAAATTATAATATTATGGAAAATTTTGAGAAAGATACTTTGGATTTGATATTCAAAAATATTAATTTCTCTTGGTCTACATTGAAAGATAATTAAATTTTTGTAGAATGAAACACTGTTTCGTCCTTAGTTTCAAGAATAATAGTATTACTTTTTAATCACTTTTACCCTTTTCGCATTATATAGATATTCTTTCAGAGACTGCTTCTATATTTCTAAAAGCGGCATTGACCCACTTATAACATTTTTTTTAAATTACATTGTATTAAGGACTCTGTTGTACCTTTTATTGCTAAATTTTTATATTTCCAAGGACCTTAGAAGAACACAGTTATATATCTTTCTTTTTGTAAAATACCATAAATTGTAGTACAAACATATTTAATAAAACAATTCGAAAAGGCTTTCTCTCTCTCTCTCTCTCTCTCTCTCTCTCTCTCTGTCCAAAAGATATGGATAAAGGTATCTAAATAAAATATTTTCCTGGCGAAAATTTTGAATTAATTAATAATCTCAAATTAAACACTTCGAAGTGCGTTAATAAACGGTGATTTAATACGCTTCGTATTCGGTTTCCCGCTAGGCGTTGCACTCGCACCCGTCTGGACTTCTCGTTTTTGCCATGTTACATCCTCTTTTAAACACGCCATCTAACGAATCACGGGCGTTCTGTCGGTTCTTTCTTCCTTTCTTTCTCTCACGCCAGCCGCGCAAGCTGTATATAGGGGCTTTTGTTGCATGCCGAGTGGGCTCTAGTTGACGAAATATTGACATCCGAGAATAGAAACCCGTTGCAGGCTTTACAGAGGGGCCCACCCCGCCCCGATTGCCGTTCAACTGGGAAGACAGAAGGGGCAAAGGAATATACGGTCAGGATAAGGGAGAACAGAGAGCGTCGAAGGGAAAAGGCATCCGTTCGATGGGGGTTTCCCTCTCTTTCGCCCTCTGTCTTTTTCTTGCGCACCCTTTTACCGTCTTTCCCTCTCATTCTTTCTCCCTCATTTTTTTCTCTGAGTTGCATTCAGCACAAATTTAAAGGGGGTGGGACGTAGATGACGTCAACCTTCAAAATGCTCCCTGTACGTGCTATATCTGAACGTAAGTACGTTACGGGTACATGTACATACAGGGTGTCTTGGAAATCTAATACAACACAATAACGCATGGTGAACAAAGAAAAAGATTCAGGGAGTAGTATTACTCACGATCGTAATGCGTTAATGGTATTACCTGTTTATCATTACGCATGAAGATGTGTTCCTTAAGGAATTCACTCTTGGCTGTTGTACCGATGTAGTTTCTGCGACAGTGTTAATTATAATCGACTACATGCACGCTATGTATTTACACTGGTATATTGAACTACGTTCAACAGAATTTTACAACTTATGGAAAGATTTGGACCGTAACTCCTAGAATAATATGGAAATGTTTAGCTTAGAAATGAAACATACGTTATAGTCATGACATTCTTAATTTGCGCATGTTATTTGTTATTAATGCATTATGCGATAAAACGAGAAATCTGACAGTTCTGACAATTGTTTTCCACGATACGTGAAGACGTAAAAAAGTTAAAAAGGAAGTTCAGTTTTTAGCAATGTTTTTAGCAGTGTAGGATACTTATAAAAATATATTAGAACGATAATTTTCTGACGACTCGATACAACTGTTTCATGTAATAACAATCTTTTTGTTTTGACAATGTCTTTCAATAAATTTCTTTTTCTTTCTTTTTTCTTTTTTTTATGAACAATGAACACCCCATATACTAACACATATGTATAATGCATATATACACATAAACGATACTATAGGTTCCTCTACTGGCGGCGTATTGAATTCGACCGAGAGGCTATTATTCGAAATTTGTTTTTGTTCGATGTGCCATAATCGCGTCTGGAGGACACCGTACACGGGGAGAACACTCTTTTTCGTTTTAGTTGGCGAGAGGAGGCGCCCCTCTTCCGTTGACTTTGAAAACCACTAGGGTTAAGTGAGCGCGAAAAAAATTATTTAGCAAATGATTAACGAGATATTTATAACGCCTGTTTTTATTCTAATTCTTTTAACAGTCGAGGACGTTCCTTTCGTTTACCGATTGTAATGTTTTTATTCGATGTGACAATGAAAATAACATTCGTAATAATACTCTATCGTATTAAACAATGATGTAACCTTAAGTTGCCTTTAAATTTATATATCTGAAAATATAAAGATTTCGAACAGTTGAGTATTTTTAGCATATTTATGAGTTTTAAATAATCTTCAACATTGTTATAGAAAGGTAAAATTATATTATTGTATCACTTTAAAGATAAGAAAATGGCAAACATTATTTCTATAACTTTCAATTAGTAATTTATCATCGTTCCATATGCTAAAATGTAAAATCGTTATCTTATAACTCAGAGTAGAAACAAATGTCTATAAATTGGTATCTTATCAAATCGACCGATTGCTCACTCCATAAGTGACTCTATCAAAGTTAAATTCAAGGTTAGCAATGTATAAACGTAATTTGCGCTACCAAAATACTGATTTTAACCAAGATATAAGATCTTTTATTATTTGTACATACGTAAAACTTTGTACTTGCAATATTGCATTCTTTTCATAGTAATAGTAATAACAATAAAATATTACACGCTTTAAACATTTATTAATAATTATTAAAAATCATACATTTATAAAAAAGTTAGTTTAATAATAGTTAAAAATTGATGTATACAATTTTCATTATTATTATTTATTTATTTATTATGAATTGCCAGTATTCAAGGCGTACCTCAATGCGTATTCTTCATTTTTTATACTTTATTCTATATTGAATTGCGAATGTTCGAAGCGTACCTTATTTCATGAAAAAAAGCTGCGCAGATGGCGCCACTTAGATCGATGAACGCGCGAAAGTAATCTATCCGTTTAAATTCGTATTCGATCGAAAATGTTCGAACGCTTTAAGCGATAAAATTAAAGGGCACGGGTGTCTGTGCTTTTGCGCAGAATTACCAGTCGTTTTATAGAATTTCCACGAGCATGCGCAAGAATCTGGACGTGCACGTGGTAATGCGATATCGCAAAAGATACGCTACGATACACACGGTGCACTCTTTCATGTGGCTCCACGAGTTTCGAACATCATGCAGAACAATGGTCATCATATACCCTTGTTCATGAGTTCTTTTACATCTCTAAGTAGTTTTCCCTCGTGTATCGTCGCAGTTTCAAGTTAAATTTCTTTACAATAGCACGATCTACTAAAGAGCCGTATTTCCTCGCCTGTGTAGCGCAACTTGAACGCCACATAGGCGTTTTATTTAGAATCTCTACTATCCTTTTAATAAACATCGATTACTCGTAGACAATAGTACCGTAATTCTTTAGAAATGAATACTTACTTCAGTTATCACAAAGAAATAATACATTAAAAAGCAAAAATACAAAGAATAACAATTAAAAATATTCAGCATGAGTACGAGTTCTATGATTGGACACGAACAATTCATCAAATATATCTGCATTAGTAATACGATATGTTATCAAACAGTAGCAATGATAAATATGACCGTGATAAACAATATTTCATGGAAATGAATTGAATAAATTTGTTGATCCTGAGCGATATTTCCGTTTACAGAGAAAATTCGCGGTACCTACCACCGAGATTTTTTCCATCTGGGTATCGTACAAGTCGAAAATGATCGTGCAAAGCGCGTTGGATCCCTTGCCGGGACACGATTGCACCGGCAAGCGGTGTTTGTAGCAGAACGGTATTATAAGCGCAGAGAGCAGCAGTGTGTGAATAGTGAGCACGTGCATTTCCCACAGAAAACCAATAGGGGCCTTGGCCAGCTGGGAATATGAACGGTGCGCACAGGGTTCGGTCTTTCGATCTTTTGGGGTATGCACGTCTCAAAACGAGGACAGAAACGAGAAGGAAGGCTACTCGAAAGAACGAACAATGTTCGGAGCTTGTATCGATAGAAGGGATACGACAAAGCGTCTAACTTCCTTTCCTATATCTTATATGTAATTCTGAAAGATGAGAAAAGGCATGAGAGCGCTGCTAACAAGTAAATCGATTTTTAGAAGAGAAGTAGAAGACGTTAGAAAAATTCAAGAAGACTTCAGCTTCGTTCTTATCATTTTTTCTCTCTTCATGAGTTTGCTTTCGTCTTTTGTTTTTAAGTAAAAAATAATAACAGATTGAACATTTTAAAGAAATTATTTAAAGCAATGTTATGGAACTAGTGTGCTTGGTTATTTGTTCTTTGTTTTTCCCATTTCTTTTTTTTTCCTTTTCCTCCTTTTTACAGTCGTGATAAGAGTTTTACGTGCTAGTTTAAGCAAGCCGAGATAACTCTATCTGGAAGATTGTAATGCACCCAATAACGAATGCATTTTTTCATATTTCCATTTTGCGATTGTTGAAAACGCTTTAAAGGCTTTTGGAATGTTGTAAATCTTAAGATTAAACATTTTAAGATTAACGATTGCGATGATTATTGATCTATAAAGTACAGTAAAAATTATCGATAATGGCGTGGCCCGAATAGTAACCACGCGATGCGCGATTTAAGTTGTCGACCTTCTTAAATAATTCAACGATCATGAATAACTCACATATATTATTGCTGCATCGCGGAAAATAGAGAACGTTACAATACAATCGATTGCTCGTACAGAATAGTTGGAACATGAATCTGACCTACAAAGAGATATCTGTATTGCACCCGTATCGACCATTTACTCTTTAACCAAATTTATTTAACTAATATTACACATCTGTAGTTAATATCTTACCTTATGAATCCTTAATCTTTTAAGGACAAATATGCCAAAATTTAAGTAACCACTATATTTTCCAATACATTTATTTAATGCATGTTTGTATTTTAACGAAGAGAAGTACAATAATACTCGTTTAAATATTAATAGGGATTTTGCTAAATTTCAAATTAGCCTCATAAGATCAGTGTCTCGAGCTCAATCTAATCTAAAATTAATGGAGAGAACAATAAACAGATATAACAAGAGTAAACGAGAAATATTGTTTTTATCTTTTCTCTTTTCCTTGTAAATGGACCGCTACCAGTTTCGTGAGAATTACGATTTATTTGATCTTCTATTTGGAATTTAAACACTACTGTACATATATAGAACTCATCGAATATAATTTCCATTAGAAGTAACATTTTTTTCTTATCTTTTGCAGTAGCATCCCGGTTTTCGTTGAAACGCCTATATCACGCGACACAAGTTTGTCGTTTTCGTTGGAACTAGCTTCAAGAAAACCATCAACAACGGCGGCAATCGGCGTTGGGGTGCAGCCCGTGTTATCATCCAGCTATCATAACACGGTGCCACCCCAGAACGGGGGTGGTGGTTCGACATTTAGTGCCGCGGCGATGGTGGCAGCTGCCACCGCTACGGCCACCGCCACTGCTAGCGTGGTGGCCATGCAGGACCGCCAAGACATCCCCTCTCAATTTAATCAGGTACCATTTTTTCCCCTTTTATATTTGCTCTTCTGGAACTACGCGACCGACTCTTATCTTCAATTATCTTCTTTAGTCTTTTTTTTATCTTCACATAAAAATTAGCTTATTTTAAAAGAGAAATTGTTTAAGTAACGTATTATATGTTGATTACAGATGCAGAGCCAACATGGAATACCCCATCAAACTTACAACGCTGGGTACGCCCAAAGAGGACCAATGGCCGGAATGGGGCCAGTCGGGATGAGCAACTTTAATAGCATGGGCACGATGAGCCCAATGCACTCTATGAATTCCATGAATTCGATGAACAGTATGAATGGCATGAACTCGATGAATCCTATGTCGATGGGTGGTATGAACGGTATGAATGGTATAAACGGAATGACCCCCATGAGCTCTATGAGTAACATGGGTAATATGGGCATGAACAATATGATGGGACCTAACAACATGCAAATGAACAAAATGAGCATACAAGTACGTGAAGTATCGAATTCATTTTCATTCATGATTCAAACGCTTAAAACAAAAATGGACTAAACTACATACTCTTTTGGATATAAATTTGTAAGCTGTATTAATTATACAAGAGGTGAAGAATTCATTTTATTTCTATTACGTGTTCACATCTATTGTAGACAGAAAATTACTGAGTTTGTTGAGTATTGGAGTTAGTCCACTTTTGCTCTCAATATCTTAATTCTCCTTTTATTATCTCAGATTTATGGTAGAATGCTATTATTCAGCAAATAGTAGAGTACGTATTTTTTAATGCTCTTGACTTATGACTTATATTACCATATATTTTCAGGCTCAACCTCATCAAGGCTATCCAAGGAGACTAGCGCCTTATCCAAACCCCGCGATGCATATGGCGCAAAAGAGGCAACAGGGCCCGTACGCGGGTCCTAACCCGGCTGCAATGCAGCCAGCCTTCAGCGGCATGTCGTCGTCACAGTATCCGACCAATTACCCTAGTGCAGCGAGACCGAATTTTCAACCTCAATACCAACCTATGCAGAGTATGAATCCGTCGGCTGCTGGCTTTGGACCTAACTCTATGATACGGAGTAATAATATGAGGCAAACTGCGCCTTCATATAACACCGCTAATCAGGCTACTAGTAACCAATATTACGGTAGTAACGGTATACCGGTTAGTATGGGACCTACGACGGTTGGAAATCAATTCGTTGGTCATCAACCAAACTCAGGATACGCCGGTAGCGCGTCTTCATATGGTGCAACTGGTGCTGCAACCAGTCAATATCAACAAGATGTTGCATCGATGAGAACGACAGGCGCGGGGAACTTAAATTACCAACACAGTCCTATTCCCGGTAATCCGACTCCGCCATTGACACCAGCCACCAGTATGCCTCCTTACATCAGTCCGAATCCGGATATTAAGCCTAATTTCAACGAAATGAAATCACCGGTTAATATTCAGAGTAAGTTAAATTCATACTTTGATCATATGTTTAAAATTAGTATATTAAAATAGAATGGAGCATCAATAACTAATATTTTCCCGTTTTGTATAGAGGATGATGAGTTAAGATTAACATTCCCCGTGAGGGATGGCATTATTCTTCCACCCTTCCGCTTAGAACATAATCTGGCTGTAAGCAATCATGTTTTCCAACTGAAATCCACGGTACATCAAACGTTGATGTGGCGATCTGACCTGGAACTGCAACTCAAGTGTTTCCATCATGAGGATAGGCAAATGAACACGAATTGGCCAGCGAGCGTGCAAGTTTCTGTAAACGCTACGCCGTTAGTTATTGATCGTGGTGAGAATAAAACATCTCATAAGCCTTTATACCTGAAAGATGTTTGTCAACCTGGAAGAAACACGATACAAATTACTGTATCGGCATGTTGTTGTGTAAGTTTGTTTTATCGTTATATGCTCACAATCTTAAAATTTAATTTTTACATGCGGTAAAATGAATTTCTTTCTTTTTATTTGCAGTCTCATTTGTTCGTGCTTCAATTAGTTCATCGACCAAGTGTGAGAAGCGTACTTCATGGCTTGTTACGTAAAAGGCTACTAACGGCAGAGCATTGTATTACTAAAATTAAACGGAATTTCAATAATACTATTTCAAATAACGGTATACAGTCGGAAAAAGATGTCGTAGAACAAACAGCGCTTAAGGTAGATATTTAACACCATATTTAACATATTACATTTATGTTTTTTATTATATTTATCATGCAAATTATTTTATTACAGGTATCCTTAAAATGTCCTATTACTTTTAAACGTATTACACTGCCAGCTAGAGGACACGACTGTAAACACATTCAATGCTTCGATTTGGAGTCATACCTACAGCTAAATTGTGAACGAGGCGCTTGGCGATGTCCTGTATGCTCGTAAGTAATGTTTTAACAATTTTCTCTTCGATTATAAAACTAAACGCATTTCGTTCAAGTTTCACATAATCTTTTTTTTATTATATATAGAAAACCTGCACAATTAGAAGGTTTAGAAGTTGATCAATATATGTGGGGAATTTTGAGCACTCTAAACACTGCAGAAGTAGAAGAAGTTACGATAGATTCGATGGCTAATTGGAAACCAGCAAAGAATTTAACTACTGGTATAAAATCTGAAGAAGAAAATGATTGTAAGAGAATGACAAAGGCAATGTCACCTGGAAGTATGAACATGCCTACTATGAATAATTGGGATATGAATCAAGCAATGAGTCCGTATATACCACCTGATATGAGTAGCATCGTAAGCGGCTCTATGATGAATAATACACCAACCACGTACGGAAATAATAACATCAATCATCGGAATTCGTCGGGAGGATCTTTCGATATTAATTCCGGAGCGAACACGAATACCAATAATGATTACACTAATGGAACTGGGCCTCTTTCGCACTTAAATGAATCGGTGAACTCTCTAGATCCTCTTAATGCTATGGAAAAATCCCTCAACGATCAAGTATGTTCTAAGCTCAGAATTATTCTATAACTATATATAATCTTTCATAGATCATTTGTTAAATATTTTGTTCTTATTTTTACAGATGCCCCACACACCTCATACACCTCATACTCCTCACACACCACACACACCAGGTGGTGGAAACAGTGGTCCACCAAGTGTTCCTCCTGCATCCCAAGAATCCACTGGGAACCTCAACACATCTGGTAATACGAATACAAACATAACCAACGATACTGCAGATATACCATCAGATTTAAATTTTGACCCAGCTGCGGTAATAGATGGCGAGGGTACAGGTCAAGAAGCATTGAATGTAAGTAATAATCTACATTTTCTTAATATTTAAAGTATTTTTATATGTTTGTGTGATATTTATTTCTTATTATGTTATGTTGTAGCTCTTGCCAGATAATGTTGTGGATCCAATGGAATTACTTTCATATCTAGATCCACCAGATCTGAATACCCCCCCCAGCAGCGGCGCTAGCAGTGGTAACCCCTCATCAAGTGATGATATATTAGCACTTTTTGAATAAAGATAACGGGTACGTCGTAAGAGAAATAATCAAATTGCGACCCTGACATTAAGAAAGAAAACTATATCGGCAGGTTTACATCCTACTACAAATATATTTCTAATCGAATGAAAATACTTGTAGTGAGCAATTTCAAAAACGTATTGGGGTCACTGTTGGGTGCTCTCACCTAATTCAATGGTACAAAAAATCTTAGCTCTAATTATAATATTCCTATCAACAAAGTTAGGGCATATTATTAGATTTAAAAACGATGACTTTTAATTAATAGGCGAAACAAAGCACCACGTTGTAGTGTGCTTGTTTGTAAAGATGTTATTGCATGGATTATGTTTAGTCCTTTGATATTGGAAATATATATTTCCAATAGTAACGCGTTCTATAACATTGTGCCGGGCATATGTTCCAGAACTAATCATCGCAAATATACCACAATTATATTAATTGTGTTCAAAAAACAATGGTAATCCAATTTTTTAATATTGAATATAGAATAATGTTTTGCACAAAGGGTTTTACATATATATTAATATTATGGAAAAATGTTCATCTGATACAATAAATGTGCAATACGATCAACATATTTACATATGTACATTTTATACACATTACCATTTATCTATTTTTTCATTCCAAAATAAGTTTTTATAGAGACAATATTCAGGAAATTTACCACAGGATATAGAATTAATTAATATTATGTTTGGTACAATAAATTGATAACCTTTTATTAATAGATTTTAAAAAATCGTATAGCACATTTATACAATTTTATATTGAAAACGTGGACTTCTGAGGTTAATGTGTACATAACATTGGAATATGATTTTAGAAACCTTATATTAACATGTCATTGAAAATTAAACTAATATTAATAAATTTATGATTTTGGAATATTTGCTTGACAAAATGTGCTGTGGTATTTCAAAGACTTCACTTTGAAGCTTTCCCTGCAATACAATCTTTACCTCAGAACCGGTCTACTCGCATTCAAGGCTATGATGGACCTACATCACAACAGAATTACGATTGTACAGTAACTTTTGTAAATAAGTTTTAATCGAAAAAAAAAAAATAGGTAAGACATTCATCTGTTGTGAATTACCCTGCTTATTGATGGATATAGCGCATATAGTGTTCCTTTCCTTTAGATTAGATGATTAGTGACAACAGATGAAACAGAATCGAGGGCATATCGGGCTTCACACTGGGAATTATATTTGGTATGGTGTATCTCTTGAGCTTTTAAAAGAAATATGTAATTCAGAAATATTTAAGTTACGCCGGATGAAATATATTACTTCGCTTTTTAAGCAAATAATTTTTATTTAAAAATCTATACATTGATATTGAATTTATTGGCGAAATGTTACTTACATTGTTACTTTGATAAATATTATGTATATAAATTTAACAAACAAAAAGAGAAAATACATAGGAAAATTTCTTACTTTTTTTTTTAAATGATAGAAATTTTTCAAATTTTTTTGAAGAAATTTATCAAGATGTAATAATGAAACACATAATCGATGAAAATAACAAGATATTTTTATAACACAAAATCTCTAAAGATACATCAAAACCTATATACCTACATATACATATGTTTATATATATAGGATTTATTTTCACATTTTAATATAGAATTATATTAATAATTATGTTAATAAAAACAAATGTATCATTTTAGTTATTATTTTTATTAAAAGCAGGAGAAACTTTGTAATATTAAAACAATTAGATTAACATTGACCTAAGTTTATATAAAAGGAAAGACAGGTAATAAATTATATTACACCAAATGTTTAGATGGAATCAACTTTTACATGGAATCAGTATTAGAAAATAAATTCTATATAACAGAATTAGCACAAATTCTCAAAGGAACTGATTTTTCGTTCAACGAAACTTCAGATTACGATTATATGTATATAACACTACTGCCAGAGTGAAACCGCCCATGGCCCCCAGCTTGTGTAGTAGTTATGACATTTATATCTTTTGTGATTTGAAAAGAAGATATACTTACAATGATTCATGTAGGTTATACAAATTTTATATAAAAATGTATTTATATTCCAGTGTGCAACAATAGCGCACACTGACGGATTAGATGCGGTCAAGTTTCTATTCATATAAATATTATAATATTATTAAAAATAGGATAATAATAATACTTACATTAAGCGAGATTATTGTATATTACTTGTATATATGATAAATAGATTAATAATATAAGAAAAGTGGCAAATACTTATTGGCCAGTTATAATAGTAAAATAATTATCTTATTTCTCAGAACCAAAACATACAAGCGTTGTATGAGAATACTTTAAAACTAGAAAATATAACATGTAAATGGATACAGGATAATAACAGTTCAAATACTGCACTGTTATTTCTAATAGAATTATTACTTACTTATTAAAGACATAATTATCAAAAAAAGTTTATTCAAATTGTAAGCTTTACTTAGGATTGCCAGAAAGTAGGCACATGCAACGTTGTTGCAATTGTATATAGGCAATGTCTACCTATACCTACTGAATAATATCCTAAAATACATGATACACGGTCTTGGTTTACAAGTTGTAGAGCTTTATAAATATCTGCACAAAATTATAAGTTTTCGTGAAAATATTAGAAAGAGTAAAATGTTAAAAGAGAATCAAAGCTTACTGTATTATTATTGACTAATTTTTAACAATTAAGTCATATACTTCCTGATAAATTTTGCTCATCTAAAAATGAATAATTTTATGAAAAAATTTTATGAAAACTGAAAAGATCTAACTTTTAGAAAGAAATATTACTAGTAAATAATAGAGATCACATTTTAAATCTTGAATATGGAACATTAAATTACCTATTTGCAATATCGTTTAAATTCAGTTCAGATTATTATAAGTCTCTACAACTTAATGATTATATACCTATTTATCTATTGTTAGGAGGCCTATGATTTGATCCTACAGTGCGCCACTGAAAACTTAAATGATCAAATGTCATGTGTGTTGTTTTGTCCAAGACCTGAAAACTTCATTAAAAAAATAAAATATTTTCATGTAATATGACACAGCTGTACCTACTTATGGCACATTGAACATATTCAATGGATCCAACAAAGCTTTAGAGCTTGTTGATAAGCATTTAAGAATAATTAATAATTTCATTTTGTTGTTAAGTTACAATGCGTATTATTTTAAATTTATTAAAAATTTAATGTAGCTTAGATGATCAGTTTTAAATACTATATAACATTTATAGATATTCATAACTTTTTATTATCCACGAAAACTGGACATGGACCAAACTTTGATTATACGCGGGATTTATAGAAATCGATAAATTTCGGAAATAATAAGTGTTCGTATATTTTGAGTATCTAAAAACATTAAAAGCTGTGCAGATTGCTTTAACATAATTTCACATATTTAACAATAAGACAAATGTGTTTTAAGCATTGCCAAAGAGAATAAAAATTGAAACTATAAAATAACCCAACGAACTTAGTTTACATACAAGATTATACTTTTGGTAGAATAAGAAACGGTCACAAGTTTACTAGTCTGCAATTAGAATTAACGATTTCTCGTCTTTGGATAGGTATTCCGCCCCATTGTAGTAAAAGTTAATGTTATAATACGATAAATACAAGCATAAGTTAAATAATTTAATTGATTAAAATAGTGATTTAGAGGTGGAAAAATGTCAAGTTCCTCTTTAAATCAGTAAATTATGTGGCTCGACTTTTATTCTACCAGTAACAATGTTTTTATATCAATAAGATTTTTATAAATCTACTTGCGATTACTACCCGAAATTTTTCATAAATCATTCAAAAATTTCCTAGATAAGTCATAATGATGTTACATTAATCGATACACAAAATATACGTATTTATCATAGTCGCCATAAGTGATTGGTACAGGTTTGTGTAAAAATAAAAAGTAATACAAAAAGTGTACGTTACGAAAAAAAACACTGATATCATTGGTTACATTCATGTAAAAAATTTTAATACACAAAGACCAGTTTATAATATGTATGACAGACACCGCATTGTTTCTCGATAACAGTTAGAAACATTCAATAAAAAAGTCATAAAATATTGAACACTTGTACCATTCTTAGATCAATTTTCCTACAGTTCAATTTATCAAAAGAAATATATTTTAAAGATAATATTGTCGCGGTAAAATATAAATTGTTGAACAAACGAAAATCATTGTTGTATTCATACAACATATTCAATAAAATAGTTAGCATTAATTTGGCATTAAATAATTTTATTATAATAATTTTATAATAATATAATAATAAATTTATTATAATAATTTAAAACGTTAACCATTTCCGGGTCAAGATAAGACATAACAACATAGTGTTGGAAATATAACTTATAAATTCTTTCCATGAGTATTATTATAAATATAATATCAGCATCAACAGATATCAATTTTCAAAATTGAATCTAGTAAATATTGTTCTATTTTCATTATATTTATTACAACTTTTTATAGAGTATAGTATTTTTCTATGTAATGTATATGAAAAAATACATTAAACATAATGATTTACTTGACATGATTTTTGGACGTTATATTTAACCTTCAAATCTCTTATCATGATGGCACTTGCTTTTGCTTCGAAATGTTTTTATCACGGTCATATAAACAGATCTGACCATGGTCCAGATATTTGCTAGAGAAAGCCACCTGTCTGTCGAGTCGAAAAATGTTAAGATGGCGAGGAAGAATAGCTCTCCTTTTGCAGAGCAGATACAGATGAGTGGAGTGTCGCTGCTGTGCCTGAGGTGTTTATAATACCTACGTGTATATATAAATATATATATATGTATATTTTACGCATGCGTAGAACAAGACCTTTTCTTGCCCTCCATCTTGATTTTCTTCAACTCAGGAAACGGACGGTTTCATCATTATGGTTTCTGTATAAGAATTTTCAGATCTGTATCTGTAGTTTCTATGTTTGTTTGTAGTAGTGTGTAGTAACTGACAGTATATGAGTCACGACGCGCGCTGTAGCGCGCCATTATACTCTATTCTTCTATAAACTGCATTATTTGCTGTGAAAACTATTTTCAAAGTAAAAAACGATGTACTCAACAGAAAGTGATAATATAAACAATAGTAACAAATATAGTGATGATGTCGCAGATGCGTTGGTATTTTCGGGGTAAGATTTAATGCATCATGTACACATAATTAATCGTACAATGTATCCCAATAATACAATCACTCTGATATATTTTCGTTCTTTTTATATTGTATATTGATAGATGTTATTTATTTGCATGAAATTCTGAATTGTAAGAAAATATTTATTCCTAGAGTTAATTATAAACAATTTTATTTTATTATGAATTCAATTTTTATTATTTACATTACAATATGTTAATAAAAAAATAATAAAGTGTCCATAAAACAATGAAAATGAATTACAAATCCCGAATAATTTAATTTTGTGTGTAATCAGTTACAATTTTGCATGCCATTTTTTTTTATTTTCCAGAAACAGCGTCAGTCCTCTCAAGGGCCCTTTATTACAAACGGCACCCACAGACCGCTATGCCCCATATTACAACATGAATCATGCAAAACGTGGATTAGCTATTATTTTTAACCATGAATTTTTCACTATTACACATCTTAAACCAAGATGTGGAACAAACGTTGATTGTGAAAATCTTGTCAATACATTTAAAGATCTTGGTTTTGAAGTAAATGATTTTCATAATTACACACATAGAGATATAATGAAAAATTTAGAAAGAGGTACTTGGTTGATGTTTGCCTTTTATAATTTTGAACTTTGTTTTTAATCACAAGAAAAATATGTTTTGGGTTTTGCATGAAGACATATAAATAAAGATGCATTGAATAGACCTTTTCAAGTTATAACTTTTTTTTTACAGTTGCTGACATGGACCATTCTGAACATGATTGCCTAGTTGTAGCTATATTAAGCCATGGAGATTTAGGAATACTTTATGCTCATGATACTTCTTATAAGCCTGACTCCATTTGGTCTCTCTTTACATCTGATAGATGCCCTACGCTTGCTGGCAAACCAAAACTATTTTTTATACAAGCTTGTCAAGGGGATAAATTAGATGCTGGTACAACATTAAAAGAACGTACAGAAACTGATGGTGAATCAGTTACAACATTCCGTATACCATGTCACGCAGATTTTTTAATTGCATACTCCACAATACCAGGTAAATATAACTTCAAGATAAAGTTGATTTTAAATCCATTATATTTTTATTATATTATTAAATATACAATTTATTTGTCTGTTATAAATATAGACATTCAGAATAATATTAAATTGTTTCACTTTCATGATTAAATAATTTAACGATACATGTTGAAAAACTCAGAAATAGTTTTACCTTTTTTTTTTAGAAGAAATTATTTTTACATTTTTATATATCCACAAATTTTTTTCAATTAATATAGTTTAAAAAATATTACTTGTATATATAGGTTATTATTCTTGGAGAAATACTACTCGTGGCTCGTGGTTCATGCAAGCGTTGTGCCTAGAACTACGAAAAAATGGTACTCGTCATGACTTGTTACATTTGCTCACATTTGTTTCTCTGCGAATTGCTGTTGATTTTGAATCCAATACTCCTGATAATATCACAATGCATCAACAAAAACAAATTCCGTGCATTACGTCGATGTTAACTCGTTTAGTAATGTTTACACCTCCTAAAAATAAAATTGTATAGTCGTTTTATGCACGAAAGATTTATGATATATGATATGCTATAAAGTACATATATATATATGTATTTTTTTAATTATAAATAATGATACCTTTCCAAGTAAATGGGTATCGCGTTTTTACATATTTTACATTTTATATCTCATTCTTTTAACATTGTTCTCCGTTGTTGTTAGTTGGGAATGTGTATCTATTATGGGCTCTACAGTCCATAAGGTATAAAAAGTTAACTTTGCCCAGCCAAAGTAAGCATTACATACCGCCATTTGACAAAGTTCAGGGAAAATTGATAGCAATTTTCCTCATATTACAGTGGGTCTTCAAGATTTTCCTCGGACTTCGTCGAGGAGCAGTGTCTAATGTTGACAATAGCCGGTTAAGGTCGACTCCGCATTCTGTACTCTTTACTTCTTCTAATTCCTGTTACTCTCATTTTCATTGTACTCATTTTTTTCTTTCCTCTTCCTTTCTGAAAGATTAATCCCTTGCCATACCATTTAACTCGGAAGAATCCGGGCCCAAACGTTGCGCCCGAATAGTCGGGAAAGGAGTCGAAGCGGTGGAGACAGAGTGTCGGAACTTGCAACATGATATCGTACAACTGAATGCGTAGATAGTCGCGCCCGTGTTTAGAAAAAATACACCATTCGAAACATTCATATTTGGCCCGAGATTAAGACCACGAGCCTGACTCGTGATATTCAGGTTTAATTCAAAATTCTCATCGCGATTCAGACTCGTCAAAGTATGGCAAGGGATTAACATTTTCGTTTCTTCCATGTTTAATTCTATTTTCTTTTTATTGCTTTACCAACTTCAATTTGATATATTATATGTATATTATGTACCTTTATAGCATTAATCATATTGTTATTAGAAGTTCAAAGATAATATTTTACCTGTGCAAATTTCTACTTGATGTGACTTCAATGTAATGCATTTAAATGATAGCATTTATCTTATAAAAACTGCCATTATATATTATGCAATATTTGCACTACAAAACAAAACATTATAGCAATATAAAGTAGATTTTATGCTACATATAAATTTTTGTACTTGTCTAGATTAAGGGATCTTACAAATTTTATATCTTTGTAAGATTGATATTTATAATAGAAATCTACAACGATAAGATCTCAAGCTATAATTTTTAACAGTTTTTAAATTATTAAAAAAGCTGCATAGAATGGATGTAATAGTGGTCATGCAAAAATTTAATACAGTATATTCAAAACCATTATAAGTAAGATATATAATAAGTACAAATGAAAAGTAAAATTAAGACAACAGTGTTAAAACTATAGCTAAAATTGATTGCCTTTGTGATTGCTGCTTTATGAACAAAATTTTATAAGTAATTTATATATGACCTATACAATTTCGACATTATATTTTGAAAAAAACTATTTTTTAACCATTGTAATGCAAAACAACTTAAGAAATATATATTTAATGCCTACTAAATATATTGTACAAAAGTCAGGAGGACAAAATCTGTGTCTTTTCATAACAAGCAATAGTCTAATCTTATCTAAAAAAGAATGAAATATTTTCAAGTTAGTAATAGATAAATATAACTTGCCTGATTAGAGTAGTTGTGATTATATAAGGTGCAATTACAACGAATATTACCTATTGTTAAGAGGATAAATATGAAATAAGCAAGGCAATTTGCATATACTTTTGGAATTGCTGATGCACATAAAGTGTTATGTTGCTTCATAGTTTGAAAAAGGCATTATTAAATAAAGTAGATAAGAATTTAACAAAAAATATTAATATTATGGCAAAAATTACTATATTTGTAATTGAAATGGCATTATTATGATCTATAAAAACATCTAGAAACGTGATATAACAGTCTTTCATAATAAAAGTATGTAATTTTTAAATACTGATTAATGCAATTTACAATATTTAACGTCGCTTTTGATGGTTTGACCACTATGTTTTCATTGGTATGTTTATGTACATGTAATGTAATTAGTAGAAAATATTTTCCTTAAAGGAATATTCTTTATGTTATATGAGATACATTGTTCCTTACTGTTACAATTTTTAGTATAATTTTTCGATATATTATATTTAACAAAGTAGTTGCTCAACAAGATAATGTTACAGATAAGACAATGTTATGGAACTACTTACGATATTTATTATACTATAAATTGTGATAAGTATGCTTTTGCGATACAATTTTTACGCACTTTTACTCCTATTCTATAATCGAAAGTTTTTTAATGTCTTTATGCTATAGCTTTTATAAGTCTTTCATATATATTGTAATTCGTATATTTGCCGAACTTTTATGTACATGAATCTGTATGCAAATGTACAAGATATAATAAAGTTTAAATAAAAAAACAGATGGTGTTTAATATCATAAAATAATTAAAATACTATACTATATATATATTTTAAAAATACATTATAAATACATTATAAATATTTACATTATACAATATGATGTAAATATGTCTAATAATATAAATATGAATTAAATGCTATTATTATTATATTAAAGACAATGAAGAAAATATTTATATATATGTATTTCATGACTAGAACAAATGAATGTATACAGACATTATATACATAAACAATCGCTCACATAATAAAAAACATTGCTAATATTTTTTTCATGTTACATTAGATGAATATAAAAAATTCGTTGTTAAAATATTTTGCTTGGATATAATTTTAAATACATTGTATCATATTTTTTAATAATGGTCCCATATTATTGCCTGTACAATTAAAAATATTGCTTTTATGTTACTTGCCTAGGAATATTAATTACTGTTATCTTATTTATAAAATGTGAACGCTCTGGAGCTGTATATGGACGATTATTTTTTGATCTAACTGGACGTGAATATGTATCTAGTGTTACTGGATTTAATATTGGTGGAAGTGTCTGAACATTCTGTTGAGATTCTAGAGTGTTTTGAGTAAATTTAACAGTTTGTGACATATCCTTAATTTCAATGACAGATTCCTCAGTAGTCAGTGGTGCAGTCTTATTTCTATATGTAAACATTTTCTTTAGCTTTTTTCCATTTGCTACTATACCTGTATAAATATGGTTTATAAATGTAGTATAGTATTTACATTATTTTATATTGAAATAGCACATACCATTTTGAGAAACACTTGGTGCTTGAGCATCTTCCTAAAATTATAATATAATAAGTAAAATAGAAGCATAGTCTAACAAACAAACAGAATAATTTTTAATAATATTACCCTTTTTAAAACTAGTTCTTTGATTGGCTTAAAGGGATTGGAATGGACTGATAGTCTTGATGGTGAATCTAATACTACGCTTTGTACTTCAATATTTTTTTCACTTTGAGCATTTTGATTTTTAAGCCTAGTATTTAAACTTGTATAGTTCTTCACTATTATATCCAGCAGCCATCTATATAATTTATTTATATTTAGTAAAAGTTAAATTTTGTATAATCAACATAGAATAAAAAGCTAATTACATACTTGTATCCATTTTTAATACCTATAGTATTATCTTTTGACTGATCTCCTTTCCAAATACATGAACATATTTCCACTCTTGTGGGACATTTCATAGTATTAGCAGCATGTTCTATGTCTAAGTTTTCAACGAGATCTAATTCATCAATAGCCCCGTTTATATCCTGTTTGTTTGCAAGCCTATTATGAAATATAATGAAGAATATACACAAAAATCTTACTAAGTTAAATGTATATTACATATATGTATTTTTAATGTAGTTAGGTGATACATATTATATCTACAAATGGTACTCCGTGCATGAACAACAATGCAAGCATAAGCAATACATTTAATTTTCTTACAACAACAATGGCTTTCCTGAAATATATTCATGTGAAATTAATTCACCAAATACAACTTTATTTTCTGTAAGACGGGAAATATCACTAGCATCCACCACATATATAAGACCATGTATCTAAAAGATGGAAAACGGAAAGAAAGGTTTCAAATAATATTATTAAGGATAGAAATAAAAGGATTATCTGTATCCTAACTGCAATCGCAGCTAACAAAGGTGTTATATATTTATTAATTACTTACACCATTATAGTATTTTGGCCATAAAGATCTGATTTGAGAGCTTCCACCAACATCATAAATTTTTACAGTGTATGATTTATATTTTAAAGATACTACATGGAACCCTATCGTAGGTAAAGTGGTTTTATCTGAATCTAATAAAAAAATATATAAATAATGTACTATTTAACTATTTGGAAAAGTAATAAATTAAGGTAATTAAAATCGCAAATTAAAAAGATATTTGGAAAGTCAGTTATAATTGTCAGCAAAAGTAAGATAAACAATTTTTTTAGCAAAATACACATATGTATGATACCTCCACTGATGCAGTTCAAAATTGAAGTTTTTCCCGCATTATCAAGACCCACAATAAGCAAGATAATACTCCTAAAAATTATATCATTCTTAAATACATATTTTTTCATCAGTATGAGTGTTTTGATATATTAATTCATTACTTTTCGGCACATTTCTTCTTTTGTAACTTTTGCAATACGCTTCGCATACAATTACCCATTATAGTAAATTTATTTAATGTTATATTTGAAAATCAATTTGTGTCATGTTGTATCATACATTTCCATATTTAAGAAATACGCTTAAATATAATAGGAAAAGAAAGACCATTTAACAATCATTGCACCAATTGCACATCAAACGCACCAATTAACTATAGTTTCGTCAATGTAATAAAATGTAGCTTCATATAATCTAATGTTATAAAACATTCATAATTCGTTTATCTCTTAATTTACATATATGATACAAAGAAACTATAAAATATCATCCAATGCAATATTATATAAAAAATCTACTATATAAAAAAGTTACATTAATTCCTATAAATTGAACATAAATTCAAGTATGAATTGTATTAAAGATAAATCAAATTTTTAAAATTCTATCAACATTTTCAAAATTATATTTTTATGTGACGCAATAGTTACTTAATGACATTTTATCAGTTTACTTCTTTTCAGTCTCTTTCTATGTTCCTTTCATACTTCGTGACATTTCATATTTTGTCTTTCCAAATTTTCTCTCTAACTACGCGCTTAAAAATATAAAAAAAAATTTGTTTGAAAATATATAAGAAAGCAGTTCAATATCAAACATCCAATAAAACGTATTTAATAAATAACAGGCAGAAAATTCGTGTCATTTAATCTATAATTTATCTTTCATAACATCCGTTAAATGTCAGAAGTCCCAGCCAGAATACTTTGAAAACAGTACAAATATATTATACCTTGTCACAAATTAAAATACACGTCACATATTTAATTATAAATAATACGTACATTATTTGTATTTAAATTAATTATTAAGTACTAATAACCATGAATGACCATTTTTTGTCAACTAAGGTGGGTTTCATTGGTGGTGGAAATATGGCCAGTGCTATTGGTGCTGGTTTAATTCGTAAAGGTAATCAAATGTTATAATAATAATGATTACAATGTTAATAGTTAATTATAATTAATTTAGAATAACATAATTAATTTTTTGTTATAGGTATTTTAGATCCAAACAATGTATGGGTTTCTGCTCGTACTTCTAAAACTCTAAGCTTTTGGAACGACTTAGGTGCCCATGCTACTTTAAAAAATGGAGAAGTAGTGGATAATTGTGAAATCATATTTTTAGCTATGAAGCCTCAAATGCTTGATGATGCACTTAAGTGTACCAAAGAAACAATGACAGTACATCATCACTATAAACTTTTTGTTTCAGTTCTTGTAGGAGTTACATTAGAGACTTTATCTAATGTAAAAATCATTATTATCAATGCTACAAAGAAGTTCATAGAAACAAATTATAAAGTTGATTTCATATTTCCAGAAACTTAAATCTATTGTTAGTCATCCTAGAATAATTAGATGTATGCCTAACACTCCAATGATGGTTGGAGAAGGAATAACAGGTAAAAGAAAACTTTGGCATTATGTATGTAATTAATAAGAGTGTAATCTTCTTATATTTTCATATTTCGATTATATATCTAGTATATTGTTCTGTGAATGCAACGGTTCAAGATGAAGTTATGGTAGAAGAGTTATTGTCATATATTGGTGTAACTGAACATGTTCCTCAGTCTCTTATGAATGCTATAGGTGCTCTTTCAGGATCTAGTCCTGCTTATGTAAATATGTCCACTATTGTATATGTATTTACCTATTTTTTAAACACAAACATTAAGCTTAAACAAAATTTCCAGGCATATCTTGTTATAGAAGCATTAGCAGATGGTGCTGTAAAAATGGGCGTTCCAAGACCTATGGCAACAAAATTTGCAGCTCAAGTATTGGTTGGAGCTGGTAAAATGGTGTTAGAAACAGGCAAACATCCTGGTCAGTTAAAGGATGAAGTATGTTCTCCAGGAGGTACAACTATTGCAGGCATTCATGCTATGGAATGTGGGCAAGTCAGGTAAACTATGCATGAAATTATTATGTATATTAATATAATGTATAACATTACCAATTATATTTATAGAGCTTCTATGATGAATGCAATTGAAGCTGCAGTAAAGAGGGCAAATGAACTAACGTCCTTAACGTCCATAACACAATAAAGTTCAACATAAAGAAATGTATAAAATATCAAAGACATGTGATGATAGAATTATATTATTCCATTAATACCTTTTAAAAATATAATATTTTTATTTTTACAAATTTCAAATATTTCTAAGATGTTTATTATTTGAAGGTGCAAAGAAAAAGAAATTAAAAATAATGCAAGGAAATATTCAGATATAGATGAATCGATTTGTTACTAAATACAACTTTAGTTTCTTTAGCTATAGTATAGTGTATAAGTATTTTAGTATTTTATAATGTATAATTATTTATATATATTATGTATAAAAATATTAGGTTTTTGAATATTCTACACAACGAGACGGATCTGTAGGATAGTACTCCTGACACTTGGTCATTAGCCTTTTTAATGCTTGAATATATTTTCTTTGAGTTTCATCGTTCATTACATGTGCAACGTTCTTTGAGAAAATCTTTTCTCTTCCAGTACGTGCATGAATACCGACCATAGTTACTCCAATAGGCCATGGAGAATTTCCAATTGCCATTTGTAGGTATGCATCACTTGCCTATAATAAATTATTTGTAATAAATGTGTTATACTAAAATTATTTAATCTATTAACAGCCGACATAATTACCAGTATGTAATTACGTTCAAGTAAATGTTTTACAATATCGGTTAAACTATCCGTAATATCTTCTGGCAGAGATCTATTTTTTAATTTTCTAAGAAGAGGTTTCAAGTATTCTCTTGTTTGGGCATAAGTAGCACTAGCCATCTTTCCTCTAGTACTCATTTTTTCAGCAGTACTTCTACTATTTAATTGATTGCCCCACATTTGTACTAAGAATTGTATAAATTGAGTAATGACATTTAAGTCAAAATCCCTGTCACCCTTGTTTAATTTTATAGACATTTTTTGTAAATCTTCATAGGTAACTCCTTCATCTGGTACATGTACGTCTCCTTTTCCATCACGATCTTGAGGTTTAGAAGAAGCTAGTATTTCATTTAGATATGCTTGATCTACTTGTTCCATAGCTTCTTGAAAATCATTTCTAAAACCCTTTAATATAAAATAAATTATATGTATAAGAAATATGTCAATTTTATTGAAATATTTTATTGATTTCAAGTATTTTTGATACTTACCTTATTCACTTCAGGCTCAAGAATTTCACATTTTCTTAATCGTTTAAATGCTTCTATTTCTGATTCTCCAAATAGTAGTATAGGTTCACTTCTTTCACGTAACCTTCTAATCACTTCATGTCTAGGTAATGTTAAATGCTCAGAGCTACCATCAGTTACAGAGTCTTCTTGTTGAGTCGTATTAATTTTAACATCCTCATCATTATTTTCTTGTACTTCCTTCACTTCTTGATTTTTTGCTATTAGTTCACTTCTTCTAAAATATTTCCGGTTATTTTGCTGCAATATTAACCTAGTTTAGTAAACGAAATAAAATAAAAGTTTTCAAAAAAGCTGTATATTGTTTGTAAAAATTTACCAAGACATTGCTCTCCTCCAACTGTTTTCTTTTCTTCATTATTTCTGCTTTTAAAATATCCATTTTTGAACAATTTAGAGATAGAATAATGATTTATTCTCGAAGTTATTTACCTATACACAAATTGCGTAATAATTAGAAATTAATTTGTTATTATTATAAATTAATATTTGTACTATTCTAAAGTTTACGTTTGACAGTTGTTATTCTTCCACAAGGAATTTTTTGAGATTATATACTAGGTTCCAATAAATTTCTTCATTCACCTACAGATGTCATCCGACATGAATTTTACGCACAATACAATATATGTATGTGTGATCATGTGGTATACATATGTAGTGATCCTGCGCAGCTGTAACGCATTTCATAAATGTTCGCGGGTAAAATGGCGCTATGGAATAAAGTGGTTTCAGGATTTGATAGAGAAGAAGAAACTGTAAATTTTGGGGTAAGAACGGTAGCAGAAAATAATGGTTCATTATATGAAACTTCTACTCTTGCAACAATACAATCGACTGGAAAGGTATTTAATATCAACTTTATTTTAATTGTAAAAAATGTCAATAAATTTAAATTTAACGGTTGCAACTACTTTTATAAACGTTTTCAAATAATTGTAAAAGTTTTTTTGTTATTCTTTATTTATTATTTATTAATTTAACAATCTTAATTTGCTAGTTAATATGACAAAGAATTTTTTAATATATTTGTAATTTATTATTTTTGATAAAAAGCATAAATTCGAATATTTGAATTAGGTAGATAAATTAAATAAAATGTTTTCCTTTATGTTTATAAGTTACCAAAAGAACCAAATATCTTAGCATCTGTGCAATATTCAAGAGTTTGTATAGCAATTGATAAGTCAATTACCATATTCGAGAATGGAACATGTGAAAAAATACTATTAAGTGTCAGTTTTGAATTATTAATAACATGTTATTGTATTTCTCATAATGGTATATTTTTATTTGTTGCTTTATCAAATGGAACATTATATTGTCTTCATTTATTAAATAAAGGGCAAGTAATCTTCACAAAGTAAGTATAAATATATACATATATATAAAATATTATATAGCTACATTTTGAAATTACGTCATTTATTAAATTAGTCACTTTCCACATATAGAAATATAACAAAAACTGAAGATAAAATAATAGCAATGTTTTTACAAAACAAATCTGATGAATATATTAATATATATCTTGCCACAAAAAATGGAGCTATTTATAGGTAAATATATAACTAATTATGAAATTTTATTATTATGAAATTTATATTATAATTTAGATTCATATTTCAGAGTATTACAATTTAATCCTAAACTTATTCAGTTGACTCTTATAAATGAGATTAATATTGATGCAATAAAAGAGATAACAAAAGAAGTTAAATGTGAACAGTTATTTAAAGGATTTTCTTCTGATGAGGTAAGTTATGTTTCTACTTCAATGCTACAATGTGCAAAAATATTTTAACTATAAAAATATATTTTTAAAAATATATTTAACTTGGTCTGTATTTTTTATGATTTTTAATGTTATGAGTTATGTAGGTAATATATGCTACTGCAAGTATAACTACTAGAGAAGTATCAATAGCTATGTTATGTTCAAATATGTTATTTATGTGGCCCAGTGAACAGCATATTAATTTTAATACATTTCATTATAATTATATTAAAGTCAAATTTTTAAAAAGCTACATGTAAGTATTTATAAAATTTTAATAAAATGGATCATTTATGTATTTATAACAGTTCCTAACAAAATATACTGATTTTGATCATTTTAGTGCAATGTTATGTTTACGTACAGATTATACTTTAAGTATAATATGTCCTCAAACTCTACTTGGTATACAAGTATATTCTAAGCCTATATCAGATTTTGCAATTATTGAAAATAATGATAATGGTATATGCCAAATACTTGTGTTAACATTTGATAATGATTGTACTACGTATATGTTACATGTGCTTTCTTATCCAGGTATAAAAAATTAATTTTATGTGTATAATTTGTGTGCATAACTTTTTGTTTGTAATTAAATTCTTTGTTCTATTCAGATTTCCAAGAAAAGTTTAAAATAAATGTACCACCTATAACATATCTTATTGAAATTATGGATCCTTATGATGAAATAATTTTATATTTGGAAGGAATTAATAATTTTACCAATAATGAATATATAGATACAGTTAGAGTAAAAGCTGTATCAGAAAGTCTTCCTGAATATCAGTTACAACGTTTAGTGAGAAAAAAACAATTTGATGCAGCTGAAGCTTTTGCATATAAATTTAATTTATCTACAGATCCCATTTATTGTGCAAAAGCTGCATTGCTCCTATCACAACTTGGACCTTGGGCAAAAAATACTTCTAGTCCTTTTCAATTAGACATGCTTTTTAATATATTTGATAAAATAAAAGATGTGCAATATGTGGTAGAATGTTGTAGCAAAGCACTTATACCTGAATACAAACAAATGAGGAACATTTATTTGTATGCACGTTCAAGAATAATAGAAAGTACTGCTGTAAGCATCTTTTAAGTGATAATAGTTGCATTAATTTTTCTGTATTTCATATTAAGTATATTTATATTATTGATTTTAGGAAGATAATAAATATTTAAAACTTCTTTCTTCGATTAATGATATACTACATAAGTTAGAAACTTTTCATATGATTTGGGGTTATAAAAAAAATGTAAAATGTTATGATGAAGATATTATGAATGAATGGATTAAATTTTCACGGGCGAATTTAATGGAAGAATACAAAACACATTTGAGTTTGGTAAAGTATGGTAAATAATTAAAATAAACTAGCACAAATAAACTGGTTAAATTTTTTTATTATAGGGAGAAATGGAAGCAGCTACTTTGATTTGGACAAGACATCTTCCAGATATAATAAAACATGTATCCATAGAAATAGTAAAAGATATATTTGCAATTCTTCCTGAGAAGATATCCTTAGTTGCCCTTTGGACATGGTTATCACACTTTATTCCCAGTTTATTGTCATTTGTTCCTAATGCAATGTGTGAAATTATGCTCTGGGGTATTAAAAAAGTTAAATCATTTGAACAGTTTCATCGTTCAGAATGGCCCCAGATTGGAATTGATTTTGCAGAAAAGTTTATAAAATTATTAAAATTTGAAGAAAGTCATCATTCGTTATATTTTCAGCAAGGGTGTTTGAACAAAGATTCCAATTTAAAACAATTGGTTTTTTTAATACAAGCTATGTCTGATATTCAAAAATTGAAAGTTGATTACAGGTAATGTTATAATTTTTTAAGCTTAAATAATTTAAAAAAAAATAAGTTTATCAAAATATAAAAATTGTAGATTAGCAATATCTCTCAATTCGTATATTGGAGATCCTATGGAAGTCTCATATATATTACTGGATAAGATACATATAAATATAATCCAAGAATTTATAAATACATTTCTAAAACAATACATGTTGAATAATTCTCTGCAAAATGATTATGTACTTTCTTCGTATATACAGGTATGTTTAAATTAAAATTGATCAGATTTTATTAAATATTGATGAAAATTATACCTGTATAGAAAACTTTAAGGAATTCTAAAAGTTGGTGGTCAGGTGAAGAAGCTCCATGGGAGAAAAAAGTTATTCTTATTATTGATTTAATTCAAGATATAGAGGTATACATATATATATATATATATAATTAGAGATATTTATATGTTAAGTGGAAATATAATATAGTTTTGCACATACTTATTTATAATTACAGACTAAATTACAACAAACATTAGAGGTACTGAAAAAAGCTACAGTTCCATGGTCTTCAACTATTGTAACTTTAACAGAAACAAGCTATAATTCTGATCATATTTTAATATCCCAAATCAGAATGGAACATAATTGTGTTCCAATTAAACTTATCTTAAAGAAATATGGATATGAACGCATTGGCATAAATAATGTCAGTAAGCTCCACTAATTATTTACAAAAAATTTTTTCAATTTAAATGGTTTAAATGGTTAAATGGTTATTTTAACATTTTTCAGAAATTAATACACTGTATAATAAAAGAAAATCATGAAAGCATGATATCAGATATTGAACAAATAACTAAAAATGATTTATTATCGAGGAAAAAAGCATTTGCATCCTGTGTAAATTACTACCTAGTTAGGGGGTAAGAAATTTCAAACATAGAACATAAAATATTTCTTTAAAATCAACTAGTAACAAAAATGAACTTACAGGAATTTTGAAAATGTAACCAAGACATTAAGTTCCTTAGAAAATGACATTTTAGTATATTGTTGTGTACAAATTGTTAATTTCGTTAGAGCTGGTTTAACGCTAAAGGTACATTGAAATACTATAATTTTTATTAAAAAGATACTTTATATTTTTTAAGTGCAGGCATACTATTTAACTTTATATTTATTATACAGGTCATGCCTGAGTCTCTTATACATCACATTGAGATGTTGGGTTGGGTAAAATTACAATTAAAAAAGCTTTCAAAAACGTGTAAAATCCAATCACATCATTGTAATAACGTTATCGATAGTATAAATGAAATAAAATCAATGTATTTTTTAAAGAAAGATTTTCAAATTAATGTTACACTTGAAGAGTATCAAGATAAAAAAAAGCAAATATTACAAAACTATATTAGGAGATTGTGCGATAGTATGAAATAATCTTTCTCTATATTTTATACTTTTTACAATTACAACAATTAAGTATTTATAATTACGATTTTTTAATAATATTTCAGTGGACATAGAGAAAGATGAAAACTTATTTATCTCTTATAAAAAAGTTATAAAGGTTGCTGACTTACTTAAATTACAAAGAATTGATGCAATATCTACATTATTAGAGCAGACAAAAAGTATAAACATATTAAATTATTTTATTAGGTAAATAAATTTTATTGATATGAAAAATACAAACGTATAATATTAAGTTTTGTTGAAGTAATTATTCCTATTTAGATACAAAGGACAATTAAATATAATGACACATGAATGTCAATATATACATAAAATATGTTTATTTATTATGCAAGATATTACAAGAGATGCAGACATTGCAGTTACAGTTCAAAGTTTAAGTTCTGCTGCATTATGTGTATGTTCAGATGGTATGTGTATTATTTAAATATTAATAATTTTAATGTATATTTTAATAATTTTGATGTATATTTTTAGATGAATTACAATCTATGTTACTATTGTATACATGGGCAAATTTATATCAAATGTGTTCTAATAAAAATCTTAGATATGGTTCAAATTCAGTGGATATAAAGCATGAAGAATTATCAAGATTACAATGGAAGTTGTATACGATATATAAAGATTTAGCTATCGCAACAGATGAATTTTTACTACCGCTATTTAAAAATGCAATTTCTATACAGAGAAATTATATGGCTAAATTAAAACATGGTAAAATAAAATTCATTAATGATCCTAATTTTATGTACGAATATATATAATGAAACTTTGTACTTTATTTATGATATAGATATAAAACACGTATCAAGTGATGCAACTGATGAATATTTTGATCAGGTAATTAATGTTAATATATTTTCTGGAGAGATATTAATGCATAAAATAAATAATATAACTTTTTAGCTAAATGCAGAAGAAGCTTTGAAGAACTTGCTCAATAAAATAAAGAAATTAAAAGTGGAACATAACGATTATTGCTTATTGCAGATTATTAAAACATTATATTTCAACTTTTGCATTATACAAAATATAAGTGATACTTTATTAATAGAAATTAAATCAATATATTTTCATCTTTCAATGATATTATTAAAAAAAATAATATGTAGTCGGTCATTTGATCTTCAGCTTAGTTTATCTTGCTTGTTTATGTTGTCTGATTCAGAAGCATGTAAATGGATATCTTCTGCTTGTAAATCGTAAGTACTTCAATATAAATGTATAAGAGATACAATAATAATATAAAAGTATCTCTTTCAGATTTCAACCAGATTACGCTCGCCATTCAAGAATAACAATACTTGGATATGAATATTTTCATTTGACAGGAAATCAAATATGTCTGCAGACATTTAAAAATAATAAAATATTGCATTATTGGACGCAAAAGTTGTCTAAATATTTAATCTCATATAAAGGTCTAAATCAGTTCATTACTTTAATTCATTACTTTACCATATTCTCTTCTTTTACGTGAACATATGTATACACATGTGTATGAGCTTAAAAAATATACTTATAAAAAATATTTGCAGAACTTTTAACAAGTGATGCTACAATTAAGAGAGAAATATTACAACGTATTATGAACTATAATGATGACATGGTTCCTTTGTTTCAAGAGTTCTGCTTTGATTTTGGGTTTGATATTCAGGATTGTTTATTACTTTATTTACAAACAGTAGTAAAAACATGGAACCCAAAATTAAATATAAATAATTACAATGGGAAAAAAGGTAAAAGGCTATAGAGAAATTAAACTTTAATACATTTACTTTTAATATCTTTATGATTGTGGTTTTAGAATTGCATATTAATGAGAATGAAGTAAATGAATTAAGAAAAAAATGCAATATAATTGCTACTTATATCACGGATAAAATTGCCTTAAAGGACAGTGTTACAAGTGTTTTATCGCAAGTATGAAAGTACTAATGTTACAAATCTAATTGTACTGTATGATACCATATGCACCAATGTTATAATTTTAGTGTATATATAATATATTATAAATAAATATAATATAATAATATAATCTGATATTCAGGACTGTAAATTTACTGTTTCAGATAAATTTTTATTATTATGAAGTATTTATAATTCTTATGGATCTTATAGAGGACAAAAATATAGAACATAGAAATTATTTTTGTTTCTTACAAAATTATACTCGCACTGGGTAAGAATATGGGTAGACTGTAGTACTACTAGGTATACTATATATGTATGTATGTGTTTTTTGTAGTTTAGCTACACAAATAGAATGTGAAGAGTGGATGCATCTCAACCCAGGATATACTTCTTTACCTCCTATTGCAGAATGGCGATTACCTTTTCTGCCTAAAGTTGAATTATGGAAACTTATAAGTAAAATTCTTTCATTGCATATTATTTACTATGTTTTAATAAATAGTTAAATTGTATAAAATGCTAAAACATTATACACAATTATTTTAATATTTTATTATTAATTTATTTTTAGCTCCTGAATTAAATTTAAAGACTTATGAGAAATGGTTAGATATTGCTCCTGTTCTTAAATTACAACCTCATATTGTATGTACTTTAGCCATAAAAGGAGAAGTAACACGTGCTTGGAAGAATAAACACAAAATGGATAAATGGTCTCTTTGTTCAAAAAATGGTAGTTTGCTAGATGATATAAAAAGATGTATAGAAAGAATGACTGGTCCAGATGCATTGTATTATGGTACAGCAGCATTATATTATGTTGTCAATCATACACCACCAGGTATTTTATATATTACATTATGCTAAAAATCATATCTTACTGAAAAAATGTCTTGATAAGTCAAAATAAAATAATCGCATTATTAGGAGCTGATCAAGTAGCAGCAGTTGAAGAGTGTTATAAATATGCTCAGCTGTCAGCCCAGAAATCTACAACGTTTGAAGAAGGAATGCTAGAAGTATATTTTTTATGTACTTTATACAAATATATTTTTTATTTTGCTTTCTATAATTTTATTAATATATTACTTTAATGATCAAATCGTGATTGCCTCTATTTCAGAAAATAAAATTCAAATATTTACGTTTTACATCGGAACATGTTTTACGTGTACATGGCTTAGACAACAAAAATTATTTGTCATTAATCGGAAACCCGAATAAATTAGTTCGTGAATTATATGCAGATGAAAGTATACCTCAAAGATATCAATGTGTTACTAATCATAGACCTGATATAAATACTGCTGTTAATTCTCTCAGTCAGTTATTCTCTATCAATGTTGTTAAACTACGGATAGAATTATTACAGGAGTGGTTACAACCAGATACTAAATATATAAAATTCAATCAAAGTATAACAGAAACATTTTCAGTAACAACAAATTCCGAATCAACTCTAAATTGTGATGATAATTTATTAAGGTATATCACTATATTTAAAACATTCTCTTTTTACATGTGATATGTAAAATATTTAGATATCAATAATACATTTCCAGAGCATGCTACATTTTAGAACATGGAGACCTCGAATTGTCAATCAATTTTCTTATAAATATAAGTTTTGGCGAAAAAAATGAAGATTATAGTCCTGAAACACGTTATAGAGCTCTTCGTGTATTACAAACTATAGTCGATACTGTTAAATTGGAAGATTTAACTAAACGTGATTACCAAACAATCAGGTAATTGATTTCTAATCTTTTTATATTTTTAATTTAAAAAATTGTATGTTTTATCTCAAGTAATATTTTTAAATATTTATATTTCAGAAATTATATGAGATCTTTGAAATATATAAGTAAATTAGAATTATTAGGAATAGGTTACAGTATAAATACATTTGAAACATGTTCTAAATATGAACTTGTGCAAATTTTATGGAAAACACAAAGTTATTCATCGCAAGCACTTGTTATTATTGCACAGCTTTGCATAGATTTTGAAATATATGAATATTCTCTCTGGGATAAAAATTTAACTAAATTAGCTAAATTATTAATGGTAAATAACACGTATTAAACGATTTTTAGAATACGCAAAAATAATATTTTATATATTCCTGTTATGTTTGCAGATTAATGAATTAAAAAAAATTTTACTACAAATACGAAATATAAATATTATTGTAAATTCTAATGGATATCTATTGGCATGGGAAGTAACAATTTCAGAACCTTTCAGAAAAATGGATATAAATCCGACCTCTGAACAAATTGAAAAATGCATTGAAGCTTTACAACTTTTATATTCGTGTCCAGTCGTACATGGCTTAAATTTCACTAACATCATAAAGTATTGTTTTCAGTGCCAACAAGATCATTTAGCAGTTGCATTTTTACCATTTTTAAATGATGATGATACAATATTTGTTTTGGAAGTAAATATCTTATATTTCATTTTATTGAGAATTCAATGCTGTTTATCTTATTAATTTATATATTACTATTCTTTTCTAGAAAATTAAATATGCATCTAGTATTACTAAGGTATTAAAAGAATTAAATAACTTATATTCAAATGGAATACTTTGTATAGCTTATGTAAGTATATTGTATTTTGCTTTAATTTGATACAAAATTTATATACCTTAAAATATAATTTCAAAGAGTACATTTCTTTTTCAGACTAATAAAATTATAGAAGATACACTAGCAAAAATGAACATTCAGTAAGATACAAGAACTGTATTTTATATAGAACTATTTTAATAAATAATTTCTTTGTGAATTTAGTTCTTGTATTATTAAAAATTTATTTGTTCTGTATACATAAAATCTATTACACATAAACCTATTACATACTTATCAATTATGTACATATTAATTATATATAAATGAATTTTATATATATATATATATACTTTTACTATTCATACAATTATTCATTATTGTCCCATTTATCTTTATAATTTTCAACTAATAAAGATTTATTTTGAATTAATTTTACTTTAATACTATCTGTTTCGGGATTTGCTTTAACTGCTTGTAATGTACATCGATTTATTATCAAAAAGTTTGGATTTGTAGGACTTCGTCTTTGAATGACATCTATTTCATCTCCAATACGCACCTATATAATTAAGATGTAAAATGTATTTCTATCTTAATATAATAATATTTTTAGATATTTTAAATGTATTTTATTATTAAAGATCATACCATCATTCCTTTTTTGAAGCATTTTTTTCCATTTACACGTAAGTTACTGTTGTAAAAATCTTTATCCAGTTTACTAAAAATAAAAAGAAATATTTTTAGAGAAATAAATCAAATAAAGAAATTTTTTATTTCGATTAAGATTACTCATAATAACAAGTAGTTTTATATCAAAACTATGCATATCAAAATTTTATATATATGTACAATCTGGAATGTTCAACATTTCTTTATGATACATTATTTATTTAAATAATATTTTAACAACAATGACATTAACTTACTTGCGTGATATTCCTAATCCAGCTTTAGCAATAGCATCTAATCGAAGAGAAGGTACTGTAATTACAACTACCTTTGATTTATCTGTATTTAAATAGTCATCAACATCAATATCAAACTCTTCATCTTCATCAGATTCTTCATCTTCACTCTTACTCTATGTATACATAAATTTATACTTTAAAATTTGGTCACTACAGTGTTTTATATCTTCAATCATTAAAATTATTAAATATTTAGTAAATATAAGGGTGCTAAAATTATCTTACTTTTCTTGAAATGTTTCCTTTACTCTTGAATCTTACAAATAACATGGAATTCAAATTTTGTTGCGGGTATGAACAATTCAGAAATAAATTACATCGTTTAGTATTTAAGTTCGATACACTTTTTAATGCATACGATATTTGTATATTTGTACATGCTGTCCTTCGCACAATATTACAAATTGTCCTGTATAACATTGTTTAAAAATACATATATACTTTAAAGACTAAAGGTTATGTTTGCAGCGATATATGTAATAGACATTAAAAGATTGATTGAACATGTTTGAGAAGTCATAGTTATTTATATATATTTGTTTTTTATATTATCTTTAAAAATTTGTTAAAAAAATAATCCATTAATTTTCATGATAAAATAGAACGAGACTTCCTACCAAAAATGAGTTGTAATACGATATTGGTATAAAACAAAAAGTTTTCATTTAATTATTTAATTTTTGCTTTAGCTTATTCTATCCTTATTTAATATATTTGAAATCAATTTAAATATTTGAAATCCACTAAAGAATTCTAGTTACTTTGTAAAAAGGTAGCTACTTTCCGCATTTTAAATTCTACTGAAATAATTAAAATAAAAATATGAGTTAGACATACATATACATATAATTCAATTTATTCATATAATTAGTCTATTCATTGTATTACATTTGTAAAAGATTCTTTAACTTCTATGATAATTTTTGCTTCAAATCTTTTAATACAATCATGTGATATTTTAAAAAATTAAGCTATAAAATGAGGATCTTGACTAAAAATTAAGTATATCTCATTGTGTGTGTACTTTATTTTAAGAAGTTCTTTTTGAAATACATATAAATAAAAATAAATGCTTCCCTGTGGTATGTAGGACATGCATTTATATAATTACACTTTGATTATTATTCATTATTCAACTGTAATTTGAATTTTTCATAAGAAAATAGGATAGGTAAAATTAATTTTTCAATTTTTATCTTTGTATTCACTTTTGTACTAACAGCAGAAGAGTTCATTTATGAAAATACAATGACTATCACTATTTTATTAATAAAAATTTATCTGTTATGTAATATAATAACATAATTTATGTAAAAATTTTTTAATATTATTAATTATGAGTGGAATATAAATAAAATATTATTGGATTCATATAATGTTCTCTTGTGCTGTTTTATTAGTACAGAAATTAGCAATTTTACAGAAATTTTAAGAAAATAGATAAATGTTGTTTCTAAGTTACTGACGATTAAATTTACTTAATACATGTACATACATTTGTATTCTAATGATTTCTTATCCTCCTTGTTTGGTTTATTCTGCTTTACTTAAATTGACAATATCTTAAATTAGATCAATACTTTCATGTCCTCCACTTTATCATTTCAGTTTGATTGTTTCCTTCTTTCAATAAAAAATGTTTATTGATTAGATGTAAATTGAATACAATTTTAATAAAACACTTCTCATTTATAAATAAAATCAAATTCATGGTGACTAGAATATTTTTACAGTTCATACATTCATTTTTTTCTATACTTATATGCAATAATACGTAATAAAGATTGTAAGTGTTACATTAGAAGTAACATTCAACTTTGGTTTGTAGCATCCATTACTGTTACTTTCTTGTTTTTAAAAAAGGGAGAAATCAATATCAACTTTTTATTAAATGCACAAGTTGTAAGTAGTGTAATTCATCTTACCAACCTGTATAGATTCATAGTTATGCTATTAACGCAAATATTTATCAACTTTGATCCTATTTGCTAAAAAAAAATATCATATATACATATAAAAAAACATTTTACTTGCACATTTTATATTAGCTGCCTGAATTTAATTTTTTTTTACTTAAGATAAAGTTATGATTAATTATTCTTATTATAGTAAATTGCAAATATATATTAATTTAAATGTAGTATATAAGAAAAATTTCAGGTGTAAGCAGTAAATTTTGGAGTAAAGATTAAAATTTTTATTTACATTGTAATACTGCAAATAGTTCCTCATATTAATCTTAAAAATTAAATATCATTTAAATACTATTTAAAAAATTGTGCTTTGTTTTATCCTTATTTCCAATTAATTTTTGTGTGATAAACTTTATCTTCAATAATAACTGTAAAATAAATGCACTACTTACAATAAATGCAAACTTTACATACAATTATTATATAACACGCTGCTAATATCTGATTATTTCGTATAATAAATGTATCATTTATGTACGTTATGTACATAACATAAAAAGTTTCTAGGCTTAAATCTGTTGTAGAACAGTAATAATAATAATGTCATCTTCAATTGTGCTTTTTCAAACATTCAAAAAACAATCGTTTTACACAGGAACTACAAATATGTTGTATGTTCTTAACTAAAACATAAATTTATAAAATATTGCAGCAAAAGATACCAAAAATAACTGTGTTATTCAAGATCATAGCACATATAACAAAGTATAAAAAGCTTACTGCAAACATTTTACGACACACTCTATACTTCAATCACATGATTAATTTATTTGATAATAGATTGTGTACATACTGAAATGTGTCAGAAAAAACAAACATAGCTATAATATTTTTAAAATTTGATTGAAATTTAGAGCATGTTACCACTATGCTACAGTATGTACACTTAGCAAGCATTAATATGCCTCATTCTTAGTTCACCCCCACTTACACTAGGAATATTTTTCTTTTTAAATATGTTGACATATTTTTAATTCATTTGAAATGCACATTGAATAAAAGTACAACTAAGTATGATATTCAATATTTCTTTTATAAATTTGAAAGCATATGGCACGCATGTCCTATCTTTCTATATCCTAAGCTTTCTTCCAAATATAAAAAAATAGCAAGTTCATAAGTGATGGAATATTTGTTAATTATCATCACACTATTTTTTTATTGAGTCCTTTCATAGAGAGCATGTAATATTATCAAAATATGTTTTACTATTATAAAGTATAAATGAACTATGTTACAGTACAAAAAAAAAGTCCACAATAATAAATTAAATATAAGTATGGATGTGTTTTAATTTTATATATAAAAGCAGAAAAACAATAGTTGTTCTATGATGTTATAATGATATTCATTATTGTAAAATCTGTTACTAACCTTTTAAATGCAAAGATTGATCTAAATGAATTTTATAAAAATAATAATGGAAGATTAAAAATGTCATGGTTACTGTTTAAAATAAATTGTGCTATGTTCTCTGTGTTATAGGCATACTTTGCACCATATGTTTGTTACTGGTATTACATTTTCTTACGTAATTCAATATATATTTTGATTATTCTTTTCGCAATACACTCCGCAGTTTTTATGAAAAATAATTTAGAGCCTTTCATTAATCAGATTGCACCAGTGCAACAATCTGTAAAATTGTATCTGCCACATGCAACAACAGAAATACAATTTCAGACGTAAAAATTTTTAAAGTGTTTTTCTAATAAATTCTTTTTAGAGTATGATTACTCAGTATATAGTCAAAATAAAATAAATATCAATATACACATAATACATTATGACGTGTTTTGTATTATGTACTTACGAGAAGAATGTTCAAATTCTAGACAATAAAATGTGCCATATAAAGCTATCAGATTTGCAAAAAAACGTACATGAATATTTGTTGGCAGTATTTTATGCATAATGTGTTATTTTTCTGTTAGAGTACAAAGAAATATTACAACCACAATATTTATCAAAAATTTTAAGATAAATACAAAATATTTCTTATTATGAGATTCTTCAATTCCTTTACACCTTTTTTAATGTTTTTTAATATGAGATTTAAAAAATACATACATATATTGTCTAGAACTGACATAAAAAATTTTTGTGTCATTGATTTGATTTTTTCTTCGTTGCTATGGCACTGTCTGTTTAAATAATTCTATAATGCTATTTTACATTTTATAAAAATTGTTAGTATATTGATTGTTATATCTATCATATGTGTATACTAAATGAATGTTTTTACTATCATAGGTATAAAAATTTAGAAATCTGGCAGCTTTATGACCAAAATTTTAAGATTCAACATTCTAAATTGTTATTGCAATACATATTAGTCTCATTTCAACGTGAATTAAATCATTATGTTACAAAATAGAAAATTGTTGTTTTATGAAAAAAATAACTATAAGATATAGTACGTTAATACATGACTAGTGCATTGATGTCTGAAATTATTAATGTCTGAAACCACTACCTGGGATACATGCAAATTCGGAATTATTTTTATGTATTTAAACATTAAGTACTGGTTAAAAATTATAATAGTGTCATACTTTTTAATTTGTTCCTAGTCTTATGTTAGTTTTACAGCTTGTTTTTAAAAAACACAAGCTGCAAATTGTACTCCATTTATGATGCATTAAACTATAGCTGCCAGAGGAATTTATTAAAATGCATGGTTTGCTACCTTCCTTTTTTCAAAACATTCATATTTTGTCCGTTTGTTTCTGAGAAAATTAATTTCAGTCTGTCAGTTTATACGTGATTTTACCTATATTGAATCTTGATTATTTATTGTTTATAGCATAATGCATCTTCTCTGTCTGCGTTTTTGGGGTTCAGGTCTTAAAACAGCACGTACTGCTTCATCAAACACTTGTTTTAGACCACGTTGTGTGAGTGCAGAACATTCCATATATTTCACTGCACGAATCTATAGATTATGTTTGAAATTATTTACCAGTTAGGAAATTATTGTAATTTATTTTCTTGTATCTGTCTTTGTTATACAGTTATAAATGTTTATACCTTATTTGCCAATTTTTGTCCTTGTTCACGTTTTATAGCACTAAGACCTTGTTCAGCTAAGGCAGTAAGTGTCTCACGATCATCTCGTAAATCTATTTTAGTTCCAACAAGTATCATTGGGGCATCTGGGCAGTGATGTTTTATCTCTGGATACCATTTGCTGGTAACATTTTCAAAAGATGAAGGGCTTGTTACTGAGAAACAAATTAGAAAAACATCAGTCTGTGGATATGAAAGTGGACGGAGCCTGTCATAATCTTCTTGACCTGCTGTATCCCAAAGCCCTAGACTAACAGGTATTCCATCCACAACCATAGGTGCTGAATAATTGTCAAACCTATAAAAAATGATAAAACTTATGTTTAAAAAATTTTTAATTAAATATTATATGAAATATTTTACAAGTTCTGAAAAGATTTTAGAATTTAAAGAATTATAATGCAGAATAAATTATTTCTTGTAAACAATAAAAAGATATTCAAAATTGTCTTGTTAATATTAACTATATCATTTCACAGCTTCATGAAAAAGGTGGATGACAAAAATTCATATGAATATTAAATTTAAAAACACAAATATATTTTCTAAATATCTTTTAACACTTTGACGGCTATACCAGAATCACATGTTTTTCTCAGGAATGTCACATTGTTTTAACACAGTGCACCGTTAGATGCACCAATGACCACCATGGCATCACAGGAGAAACCATGGCTGATCATATATGACCAACGTGGCCATCAACGTGTTAATCACACACAGCTTATATATGTTGCTCATATTATATTATAATCAAAAAATGTTTTAGTATGTACAAAGATTATACTTACACTGTAGGAACATATTCTCCTGGAAAACTGTCAGTTGTATATGATATTAACATACATGTTTTTCCTACTGTTCCATCCCCTACTACCACACATTTGATTGGTCTGCCTGAACTCATCTTTCCTGTATTGTAGTAATAAATAAATATTATTATTTTCATATTGTACTTTATGATAGAAACTATATAAATTATTATATTTCTATATTTATATATTTCACAATAGAAAGCACAATAGAAAAATTGTTTTTAATAATAAAAATTAATAATGGAAATAACATTAAATGTTTTATTTAACAGCAGTATCACTAAACTATTCAAATAGACCATTACATGGGAAAAGTAATTATCTTTACTTAACACTATATTCATTAATTATGTTCTCATAATTGGCAAAATTTATAAAACATATTGAAACAAAAAGAAATATTATTCAATATAAATATTATAACAAATTAGTATTATTAAAACACGTTCAGTGGCTACAAAACGTATCTGCACATTATTCTTCTTCTTATAGCATTTAATAATCAATTAGGCTCAAGTATATTAACATGTTGATTGCCACAGTGGTCATTAGTGACTCACGTTTTACTAATTTTTTTAGAATGATTAAAATGATAGATTCTTACAAAAATTGTCAACACTATAAACAATTTAGATCATATTTTGCAAAAATTCAATGTTATGGTATAGAACTATATTCCAATTTACGCGATATACAATGAAAAATGTGTAAAATGCGCGTGACAATCAACGTGTTAAACTTTTTATCATTTAATAGTACTTTCATATAATTGTAAAAATTTAATAATATTTAATTTAATACTATGAAGATGAAACGTAGAACCTGATAAATAAATGTATCATTGGAAAATAAGGATATATACAAATACCTTTTATAATCACTTCAAGTCTAATTCAGAGAAATAAAAAGTATGTATGCACGTTTCGAACTTGAAGGTTAGTCACAAAGGTAAGCAGCTCTTCAATTGAAGGGCTTGTCCTTCAATTTCGGTTTATTTGTTCATTACGCAATTGGTAAACAAGAATAATCGGTATATCGTTTAATCACTCACCAAATATGAACAAACGTTAGAATAGAAATAAAACCACTCTATTAACGCGGTTCCGATTGCAAATATATTGGATGTTCTTCAAAAAATTATAAAACCGGGTACCATGACGGTATTGCGGTTTTTGGGACTAAAACGGACGTAGCCTTCGCTTGGTGACAGATGTTCGACAATCCTCTTCCTTCCCCTTCTACCCGAAATAATTATTCAGAAATGATGAATAGCGACATCTGTTGAATTCAAATATTTTTGCCATGTTTTAACATTGCAATATGATGTGATAGATTCGATGCATAGTACAGTAATATTTTCGGTATTAACGAAGTAAGCGATGAAATTTAGCAATTGCAAAGAAAGTAATGGACACATAAACGTTATTATTGTCGAACAAGTCGCAAGAATAATTACAATAATTTAGATTTGAATTTTGAAAATAATATCGTGATAAATATCGTATTTAGATATAATGTACAATCCTTTTTATAAATGTTGTATAATACTGTGAGATAATTAAACGAAATTTTTGTGTTTATTGATCCGGAAAGTTACTAAAAAATTGTCATATGTGAATCAGCATTTAACACTTAATATGATTGGTTACTGAAAACAACATGGAAAAACATGTGATAAATTGTAATGTTTAACATTACATATAAAATAAATATATTTAATACAATTGTAAAGATTTGAAAAGTTGATTATTTTAGAAAAATGATAGACTTAATTTTATCAAGAAACAATGTCTTTATATGGAGTGCAGAAGGTAATACAAACCTGCTATTACTTTTAAAATTAAAGATGTAAATATAAATGATAATTTTATTTTTTAACACAATATATTAATTTTAACTTTTATCTTGTTTCTAGACTGGTTGAAGCTTAGAAAGGATTATCGAATAATTGGAGAACTTATAGGTTGTCTTCCAAAGAAACCTAGGCAAGATATATTTTTGGGTCTTCCATTACTCTTACAACCAGAAGAAGTATCTCTTTTGCTTGAAAAGAATATTGCACGTCTTGTACGATATTCATGTCTACAAAAACCACCGTCCAATTCTCTAAAACAAGCTTTTGAAGAATATAGAAATAAATTATATGTAGAACAAGAAAAATGTTTAAAGAAAGAAAGACAAAAACAGGTTACTAAGGGAATACTTTTTACAAATATGTTAATATCCTACTAAAAAGTTATAATTTGGTAAAAATAATATATATTTTTATAGATAATTGGTATGATGGACAAAATTATAGAAGGGAAAAAGCGAAAAATGCTTGGGATAGATACAAGGAAGAAAAAAGTAATGAAATCATTAGATCCTAAAGTACAAGCAGCATTTAATAATATTGAAATAAATAGACAAGATTTATTAAAGGAAGAAATGGCAAAATTACCCAAATTAGACAAAACTGAAGCTTTAATTCAAACCCATACAGGTAAGGAGAAAAATGATATTGACCAGAAGAGAAAGCATGAAATTAAACGATATTATACTTATATCTAAAATATTTATTTCTATTTCTTAGGTATTTTATGGAAATATGTTTTCAGCATACCCATGGACAGATGAAAATGATATAGAAATAATAGAATGGAAGTATCCTTCAAATGAGAAACAACAACTTCGATATAAGACATATAAAGATTTATGGGAAAGAGGATATTATGTAACAAATGGAGAAAAATTTGGAGGAGATTTTCTAGCTTATCCTGGTAATCTAAGATATGTTGTTTATATATTGTTAATAGAGATAGATAAATATTTAAATTATTTATATTTTTGTTATAGGAGATCCCATTATGTTTCACTCCCAATTCATAATTTTATGTAAAGATAAAAAAGAGGAAATTCCAATAACTGAACTTTCAGCACAGTGTCGGATTGCTTGCCATGTTCGAAAAACACAAGTATATGCTTTCTTCTCTGAAAACCAAATCATAAAATACCAATCATTCCAATGGGCAGAAAGTGCTACATTTGAAAATGTTTAACAATACTTAAATAATATTATATGATTAAACTTATGAAACATTAGAAAACAATCTTGGGTTTCTTTTATTTATATTTTTGATTTATAATCAGAATATAAGTACAATAAAAAATTTGTATTTAAAGAGCATCAATTAATACAAATCTATTATCTTGTGGATCAGGAATAACATTAAAATGTTTTTTATATATCACATTGTTTTCTCTGTTAGCATAGTGTGCTCTAGCCCAAGCATGGCTCAGATTTGGATTAATCTTCTCACAGGTGATAAATACTTTTCCCTTTTCTAAAGCATATAATGTACCATTTCTACCAAAACCAACCTGTAAAACAAATAATTAATACATCTTTATTTAGCAAATAACATATATTTGGCATATGAGTACAATTCTTTTTTATATTTACATATAGTCCTGGATGAAATCGAGGTGTACGTTGTGTAGCTAATATTGTAGATTTTTCTACACAATGTCCATCTTGTACTCGCCATCCTCTGTGTTTAGGCCTTGCATGACCAGGACTGATACGTGTACTACCACTAAATTTTTTTGATGCATGCCTTACACATACTATTAATATAAAAATTAAAAACAGTACCACATAGAAATAGCACCCACTTTATATAAATAAATTTATGAAGAAATATAATGTTAAAGATTGCAAATATAATATGTTTATTTTCTACAAACCTATATTGGTAGAAGTGGCATTTATGAGAGATTTGGAGTTTTTTAAAGTGTAAGCATACAACTGTGTTAAGAGTGTCATACCTGAAAGTAATTATTTAACATTAAATAACACACTAGTAGTTTCTTTATTTAAATAGGTTATTTAAGTATAAACTTTTCGATTTTAACATAATATTGTACATAATATTGTTAACATTTAAAATGAAATATATAAATATTACTCAAAATAAAAGATAAATTATTTTTACTTTAAATATTTCACAAATCTTTTATTTATACTAAACTTTACTTCCCCTGACTTCACTAACTTGTATTAATTGAAAATTATTACCAACTTTTGCAAGTTATTCTTGTAGAAACAAAATTCGAAATTTCGCAATACGATCAATAAAAACAATGTTTAACAATGACATTTTTATTATATATGTATCTCTTATCATTAGTTATAAATTGTAAATTATAATTAATAGCTTAAATACACATATATATTTCAATTTATAATTTCAATATATAATTTCAATATTTGATGAAATTCCATATTAGTTAAGTGTAAGATAAGTGAATACTTACTTTACAAGTATTTACAAACTATATCAAGTAAATATATAACTATATAATTATAACATACATATGTATATTAAGAATATGTTGGTAAGTGCTTCTAGAAAACAATGGAAAACATCTTTTATCCAATTTGAACCAATGAAATATTGTTTCAGGGGAATTTAACCAATAGAATATAACGTTAAGTTTGTCCGTAAAAGGAAGTAACTGGGATAGGCGTCGCTGATCATCATCAATCATCAGCAACGGTCACACGCGGATTGTGGTAATAGTTTAGTCGGCAATTGGAATTTCGAAATTGTCGTTTACCTATAATATCAAAGAAAAGTGATAAAAATATTGTAAAATGTCGACAGTAGCCAGTCCTTTAGTTGTTGGCGGTATTCGACAGTCTGGAGCTCCTGTAAGAACTCAAAATGGTATGTCGCTAACGCATTTTATTTCAGAATTTGGTTATACTTCAATTTATTCGATATTTATTCAAATGTGGATATTTCTGTCAATTATTCTTAGAAAGATTTTTTTCAATTCTAAAACACATGAATATGTTAGTTATATTTATATATATTTATACTTATAATAATAATATATATTATATATGTATGTATGATAAAATAATGTTGTAAATAAAAAATTTCAAAAATAAAAGGTGTACATTTTGTTGAATATACATAAAATTAGTATATCAAGAATAATTATTTTATTCTTTTTTGTTTTTTATTTTATAGTCATGGCAGCATGTGCAATCGCTAATATAGTGAAGAGTTCTTTGGGTCCTGTTGGCTTGGATAAAATGCTTGTAGATGACATTGGAGTATGTAAATGTTTTTACAAAATACATTCTTGTATGCTTGTATAAAGATTATATTATTTTTTTAATTTGTACTTTACATACTTGAATTATTATAGGATGTTACAGTTACTAATGATGGAGCAACTATTTTACGTTTGTTAGAAGTTGAACACCCAGCTGCAAGAGTTTTGGTAGAACTAGCTCAATTACAAGATGAAGAAGTTGGCGATGGAACCACATCAGTAGTAAGCTTATTTATTTAACTTTTTGTATTTAAAATGATGTAAATAAATTATTTTCACATAAGAAGTAATTTACCTTTCTATTTAAACAGGTAATAGTTGCAGCTGAACTATTAAAAAATGCTGATGAGCTTGTAAAACAAAAGATTCATCCAACATCTGTAATTAGTGGCTATAGACTTGCTTGCAAGTAAGTCTCATATTATTGAAAAGATTTATACAATTATTATTAACTTATTAATTAAGACAGTAAAGATAATTTATATGTGTGTTCCAATCATTTATATTTTAGGGAAGCCTGTAAATATATTCAAGAACATTTAACTGTTAGTGTAGATGAGCTTGGAAGAGATTGTTTAGTTAATGTAGCAAAAACTTCTATGTCCAGTAAAATCATTGGAGCGTATCCTTTTTATTTTATTATATAAATTAAATTTCATAATTATTATATTATTATATTTACAGGAACTGAATGTTGTAACAAAATGATTATTTTCTTAATAAATTAATAGTGATGCTGATTTCTTTGGAAACATGGTTGTTGATGCTTCAAATGCAGTAAAAGTTAGTGATGGAAAAGGAGGATTTATATACCCTGTGAAAGCAGTTAATGTTTTAAAGGCTCATGGGAAAAGTGTTAGAGAGTCTGTAATAGTGCAGGGTTATGCACTGAATTGCACTGTAGCTTCTCAAGCAATGACTAAAAGAATAGTTAATGCAAAAATTGCATGTTTAGATTTCTCTTTGCAGAAGACAAAAATGAAATTAGGAGTTGAGGTACTGATCACAGATCCTGAAAAGTTAGAAGCAGTGCGGCAACGTGAAGCAGATATTACAAAAGAACGTATTCAAAAGATTCTTGCAGCGGGTACAAATGTCATTCTTGTATCTGGAGGAATCGATGATCTTTGTTTAAAAGTATATTTAAATTATATACAGATTATCGAATTTTTTTATTTGAAAGATGGCAAATTCATATAATTTTCTATATTTGTTCAGTATTTTATAGAAGCTAAAGCAATGGCAGTTCGTAGATGCAGAAAAGCAGATTTGAAAAGGATTGCAAAAGCTACAGGCGCTCAGTTTCTTACTTCTTTAACTAATATGGAAGGAGAAGAAAGTTTTGACTCTAATTTCCTTGGAGAAGCTGCCGAAGTAGTACAAGAAATGGTTTGCGACGATGAGCTTATTCTTATTAAAGGGTTAGTTTTTAAGTTTGTTATTTAACCCCTTGCCATACCATTTATCTTGGAAAAATCCGGGCTCGAACGTTGCGCCCGAATGGTCAGGAAAGGAGCCGGAGCGGCGGAGACAGTGCCGGAACTTAAAACATGATATCGTGTGACTGAGTGCGAGATAGCCGCGTCGGTATTTAGAAAAAATACACCATTCGAGACATTCATACTTGGCCCGAGATTAAGACTACGAGCCTGACTCGTGATATTTAAGTTTGGTTCAAAATTCTCATCACGAATCATATCCATAAAAGTATGGCAGGGGATTAAAAAGAGAATGATTTTGAGGCTAAATTATTTTTATATTATTTATAATAGGCCAAAAGCAAGAACAGCAAGTTCTTTGATATTACGAGGACCAAATGACTACTACTGTGATGAAATGGAACGATCTGTGCATGATGCATTATGCGCAGTAAAACGAGTTTTAGAAAGTAAAAGCGTGGTTGCAGGAGGAGGCTGTGTTGAAGCAGCACTTTCAATTTATTTGGAAAATTTTGCTACATCACTCGTAAGTTTACTTTCTTGTAATATTACGGATTATTAAATCATCCTTGGGCTGAAACATTTATATTTTATAGAGTTCTCGAGAACAATTAGCTATTGCTGAATTTGCAAGATCATTACTGATTATACCGAAAACATTAGCAGTTAATGCGGCACAGGATGCTACAGATCTTGTTGCAAAATTACGTGCTTATCACAATTCCAGTCAAACAAAAGCAGATCTTGCTGATCTAAAATGGTAATATCTTAAAATATTACATGATAAAATTTATTTTACATACTTTAATGATAACATAAAGCAATATTAATTTTCTTTTATAGGGTTGGTCTGGATTTGCTTGAAGGTACCATTAAAGATAACAAAAAAGCTGGTGTATTAGAACCAGCAATTTCAAAAATAAAATCTTTGAAATTTGCAACGGAAGCAGCGATAACTATCCTTAGAATCGATGATATGATTAAACTAGATCCAGAACGTACGAAGGACAAATCATACCGCGAAGCAATGGAATCTGGTGAATTGGAAGAGTAGAATTAAAATGGGTTTACACATCCTTTTCCCATGATTTGTTATACCAGAAAGATTAAATTATTCTTCACTTCAAATATTATTTCATAATTTAAGTAATAAAGATTACAATTTAACATTAATGCTCATGAATGAATTTGCTGGTAATAAATAAAATAAAGCTTTCACATATAAAAATATTGTGTATATATTTCACGCTTTAAATAATAATACGAGAACATACTAAAGTATTAAACATAACAAATTTTATAGTTCATGTAAAATTTATCATATCAGTGTGAAATATGTTTAATATTTAAAAAATGGCGGGATTTTGAAGGTATATATAATATATTATTCATCATTCAAAGTGCAATTTTCGAAAACTAAGTATAGTCATATCGGAAAGGGAATTTGTTAACTTAAAATAACAATTTTAGATATATTTAATACAATAAATACACCTGTTATAAAAAAGTATTTAATGCATAAACACGTCATGTGTATATCGTACACGGCGTGTATTAAAGCAAAAAGATCTTAAAATTAATTTTAATCTTCAAATTCAATAAATTTTTACACATGTAACAATTTATTAATGGAAAATAATGGATTAATATTTATTATTTATTAAAGTATTATATGATATGTACTTTAGGGTTCAAATTTTAAAGAAAATATTTCAGAAATCTTTTTTATTTTATAAACAGATGTATATTAATTAATGAATTATGAGACTATTTACAATCAGGCATTTTAAGTATATGGTATAGCAGTCGATTTTTTTCATGATACGCCTTAAACGCCATTACGTGCGTAATGATAGTTCATGTTGTTTGTTGTGCATGTATATTTACAATGTTATATGATCGTTTTCGAAAAATTTCAGACATGTTAATTTGATAAAATATAGTACTTTTTAAAAATATGATTTAACACATGTATTCCATGGAACTGGTATACATATATAACAATAACTTATTGAACATTTTTTTATGGTCAGAGTAATTAAAGCACTAACCATAACGCTATTTCCTTTGAAAAAATAGTAGGAGTCAAACAATTTTTATTTCTTTTTTATATAATTAATACGTTTTCTTCAAAACGTAATGGAGAAATTGTACAATAAAAAGATTGAAACACACAAAAAAGCGAGATTATTAAATCAATGTTCTTTGGAATGTCGTTCACAGTGTAAATATAAACTATAGAAGATCATAAATTTGCAGTAATTTATACGGAAAAGTAACTATACAGATTATATCGAGTCTAAACAAAATATAATAGTAAATAATATTTATATAGATCTCTGAAAAATAACTTAATCACACTATTGATCCTACGGTATGACTGCAATACATAAAAGCATTATCCGTAAAACATTCCCTTGATTCTTCCATTAATAATTGTTTATAATAGCATTAATGTGTAAGTACGCTAATAAAAAAAAATTATTTGAATAATTGATATTTAAGTTTGAGAAATTTGAAAATAATACATCGATTTAAATCACAAATAATTTCATTTTATGAAATTTTTAACAAAATGCTTTTTATCATAATTTCATAAATTATCTTACACAATTATTAGTAATTTTGGACCATCCTGCAGTATAGACTCAAAATTGTTTGTAAATATTAAGATATAAAATATATTTTTACTACATATTAATATTATATACAAACCCTGTTCGGATTGATAATAAATTTAATAAAGACAATTGATTTTTTGCCAATGTAAAACATTTATCAATGGTAATGTATTTACGTATCTTTGATTTAATTTTTTTATCACAATAAAAATACAGAAGGTCCAAAATAATTCTGCTTTGATTTATACAAAACGTATACATTCCTGAATCAGGACTTTAAAACATGATTTATAAAATTCTTTTGTCTTACGCAGATATTTTTAAAGAATTATAATAGCTTTATATATTATTTTACAATTTATCTTTCAAAAGAATTTAGATAAATCGGTTATTTTATGTACGATTAAAAATAGCTACAATCCTCTCTGTCTCCGTCATTTTTTAACAATAAATGTATGGTAAGAAATACCTATAGCAATTTTACAATGCAGGATTCTCAAATTTTGGTCCTTTACTGACTACAATATCAGTGTATGGATGGTCTTGATTGAGCTCTAATACTTGGAATTTTTTTAGAACTAATAATGTGTAGAATTTTTGCGCAACCTAAAAGAATGGATCAATAATAACTTGAATTTAATTTCTACAATTATAAGTTCTGTTAATCATATTCTAGAATACAAACCTGCTTGCGATTGTTTTTATATGCCATTTCTGATAGTGTCAATCTATCTTTGGTGTCTAGTTTACTTTTGATAACATGATACATGTGTGATGCTCTCTTATTAAGAACTCGTTCTTCAAACTGTTCATAAGTTTCATCTATTTGTTGTTCTTCTTGCTAGAAAAGTAAAAGATTATATTATACATTTAGTAGCTTCGAATGTATTATAATTTAATATAAGTAAATAAACATTATACGTACAGGACCTACAGATGGTGGAAATTCATAATCTTCATGATTCCATGGTGTTGCTGGTCCTCTTTCTGATACAGCTGGTGTATGGGGTGGTTGATGATGTTCATCATATCCCATATAGGGTACTTGAGATTGCGCCTATGTATATTCAAATTCATTAATATCTGCGTAATATAATATCATATATTTATATATATCTAAGGAATAAAATTAACCTGATCATAGCCCATATTTTCCATTTGTGGCATTTCAACAGGTGTAGGAACGACTTCTGGTTCTATTAGTGTAGGTGGAACAACTGGTTCTTCAGATGCAGTAATAGCTTCATTAGGAGGAATTTCAGGAATTTCTGAAGGAATTAAAGATGTTTCGGGAACTACAGGAACCATATCCGCTTCTTCAATAGGAGGCACAATACCACTAATTTCAGATACTGATGATTCAGTTGGTAAAGACATCTCAGGTTGAGGTACTGGTGATTCTGCAGAGGGAAGACTTGGTTGGGGGACTATACTAGGAACATCCATTGCTTCAGGGGCAACATCTACTGGAGGAGGTGCTGGCGCTGGAGGTGGTGGCCTTATCTAAAGATAATAAAATACATTAATAAACTCAAACAGTTTTAAAAAAGAGGTTTTATAATAGAAGAAAGATTTAAAAATAAACAATATGATGTACCTCTTCATCTGCTGGTGCTTTTCGTTTGCGAGCCATGCGTTTACTGAGAATAGTTTGTTCATACGAATCAGGTTCTGCAGGTTCTCTCATTTGTTCTAAAGGCATGCCTTCTTCTTCGCCTACTAAACGTCCAAAGTCCTCATGATCATAAGATTTGCTAGTTAAATGTCGTTGATAATTCTATATTGTCAAAAAACAAAATTATATTTTTTTTGGATGGCAGATACATACATACTTGATGATTATTAAATATGAAATACATTACCTTAAATAATACACGTGCTGGTATTGGTCTTCCTGGTAAAGCAAACAATTTTTCGACTCCACCAGTTTCTTTCCAATGCATTAATCTTTTTGTAGGTGGTGCCAAATCTAATGTAGTAATAATGTCACTAATATCTGATAATTGTGCTTTCATTTCTTCACCAGAGATATTTTTTACCTCATCCACAATGAGTTTACGTTTGCGTTTTGCTTTTGTAAATCCTATTAATTTTATTAGATTACAACAATTAATATCACAACTGAAATAAAATATAATATCACAAACCTTTTAAGGCAGATGTATCAACAGGTGCGAGAGCGAAGCTCTCTTCTTCATCATGTAATAACGTAGTTTGATCCTGTAGAGGTGGAGCTTCTTCCATAGGTTCCATTGGACGTTCTTCAGGGACATTGGGTGGAGCAGGAGTAAAACGGCGACTGGCAACACTTATTCTTCCTTCAATTTCTTCACCAGGTGCAGCTGGAGAAACGGGTCTGGATTCGTCAGTACTATACAGAAAATGTTAAATTTAATATGATATATACAGACATTTATTTAATATAAATTTTGAATGTGTAAAATACAATTTATTAATTACCTCATTCCATCCATGGGAGATGGTGGACCTCCAAAACGATCTCCCATTTCTTCTTCTGATTCATCATGCACAGAAGGTGGACCTCCAGAAACTACACCAGGTTCTTGTGTTTCTGCTACTGCACTCACCTCAGGTACAGGTACTTCACCCATTGGTGCTTCATCAAATAAACCACCCTCAAACAATCCACCAGCTAAATAAAAAAATAAAGCTTGTCATAAATATAATTATCATTTCAATTGCATATATTAATGTAAGTTGCTTACATATAATATCTTGACCAAGATGACCACCAAAACCATCATCTCTAATTGGCATATCTATATCCATAGCTTGCGCTGTTACCGATGGACCTGGTACTGGTTCTTTTTCCTTTTGTTCTAAAGTTGCTTCGATCCCTGGTCCATCAGTGAACAACATATGAGTCTGAAAAATGAATATAAATTTTTTTCTTCATATAAAATATCAACAGTTAAAGTGACAAAACATACCTGATCTAATGATGGTTCTACAGCACCAGCATGTCTTAACAATTCTGGAGGTTCAGCATCAAAACTCATGTCACCAAATCCTTGATCATGTGTAACTAAAGCTAAACTGCCATAATCTTCCCTCATAGTGATTTCTTCCGCTCGAGACTGATTTAAACTAAATTGTGCTTCAATGTCAACATCTCTGAAATATAGCATTAGTATTAAATAACAATATTTATAAAATAAGCTTTTATTTTTATGTAATTATCTCCATTAAAGTTCCTACTTAATTCTTATATATTTACTTTAATTCTGGCATTGCTGTATCAAAATCATGAAACACTTCAGGTAATGTTATAGCTGTTACAGCAGCTTCTCTATGCTCTTCTGGTAAATCTACCATACCAGGCCTAAAGGCCATTTTTATTTTGACAAAGGCTTCGTTACAATCGGCTAAGAGATATTTAGCTTTCCTTGAATATATACGTACCACACCCAACAATAAATGACCAGATGTTCTTAAAGCCATTTTTACCTATAATAAAATAGTGACACAGAAAATAAAAACCATATATTTTATAGAAATATTAAGAATTCTTTTCATAAAAAAATATTGTATTCTAGGAAGTAAAATAAAATGAACAAAAATCTATGAGATTTAGATAATATATATTTAAGTAACATTCTACTATAAAAGATTTTACGTAATGTCTAAAAAAAACATAAAATTCATATTGTTATAAATCTAGAATCATAACAAGAATATTACAAATTTATGAGTTCATATACATAAAAATTAAAAAAGGCGTATTTTATAAATACCTTTGGCTGTAATATACCATCTACAGATTTTTCAATATTCGTCTCGAATACATGGGCTTTCGTCAATTTTTTATCCCAGTGAGCGGCTAACCAAATACGTGCTAACGGCCCTTTTTTGGCCAACACGAAATGAGCGTAAAACATTTTTAACCTGTGTTATGTCCTTTTCTGTAAACAAAATTATGTTATATCAGTAAAATTGGCTAAAGGAGTTTAGTCTGTTCTGTGTTTGTAAACACAAAGATATATACAAGAGGCTAATTCTTTAACGCGATATTCCGCTAGCAACATCATTATCACCTTATAATTGACAAAACCGGTCGATGGGTCAATTAATACATGAAGTTAACATTTTTTTATTTCTAAATACTAAAAATCGAGTCGTAGAACTCGAACAAAATAGCGATCATGTAATTTTTCTTAATTTAGTAAAATGTCAACATCTTTGCACAAGATGGCGTTTCTGTCCGTAATTTTGGCGGTTACGCGTAAGCTGTTGAACACGTAGTTACGTTCTAATCTATTTCTGTGCAAATCATATTACGGTGACTCGTTATCAATAAATCTTGAACTATTAATTTTATATTTTACATAAATTATCACATTTAACTGATATATTAGAAAATCGTTGACACATACGGTATGTTTCTTTTCAGCGCGTCTTCACGAGAACCTGCATGCAACTAATTTTACTGAACGTTCCGAAACTCCCCTCGTTAATGGCGGATAGATGTGTTCGTAAACACATAAAATTTTATTTTCCTCACTTTTCTAACCTGCGTAAATTAAATATCTATATCAAACATTTATATGACTATTTTGATTTTTGCTTTTTTTGTTTCATAATTAATATTCGAATAATGGAATGTTAAGTAATGAATGGCTTAATAGAAAATTAAATTATACGTATTATATTGTTAATAACCTATCAACAACGTTTCTGATTTCTAGTTTTCACCAATAGTATTCAATGTTTTATGCATTTTTGTAGAAATATTTTTTTATTGTAAAATATGTATAATATCAAAATGTATAATTTCATTTATTTGAGAAATGTGTTGGAACTTTGTTCCCAAATAACGTCCAAACAGTATGAAACAAAATCAGTAACAAAAAATTACTTTTGTCTTAACTATAACCATGTGGTCACAAAGTAATAAATGTTCTGAATAGCGCAATAGTAACTTCTAATAATATCTTTACAACTTGAAATAAAAATATTTGTTTTGTAATTTAATATTTAGATTTACTTTCATTAAATAAAATAATATTATTGCATAGAGATCAAAGTATTGAATCTGGTATAAACAAGAATATTAACCAAAAAGTTGGTATGAAAACACAATAATTTTTTTAGAATTGTTTCGTTTTTTTTTAAATATATATGTATATAAAATACAATTTAAGTTATACTTGTAGCGATGTATATTAAATATTCTTTTCTGTTATAGAAATGGGAGCGGTGTACTCTTATATTACGCGACCAATTCGTTCATTTAACATTGAAAATCGTACAGCACGTATTCTTGACAAGGAGAAGCCAATTTCTTCTCCTGAATATCCATCAGTACAGAGACAAAGGGAAGTTGTAGATAAATGTAAATTTCTCTCTCAAATTCTATTTCAAGTTTTATATTTTTTAGATTAACATTTTTGTTAGAATTGAAAAATAAAAGAATTTTTGAAAATAGATATAAATAGAATAGCAATAATAGAATTTATAGAAGTAAAAGAAATAAAACAATTATTCTTATCTTTTTACACGTAGCTTAAACTTAAGTGATATAGATTATTTAATTATAGTTTTTGTATAGCAAAATGTGAGATAAAGTTGTATGTTATAAAATTTTGGTTTGTTTTCTAAACAAGAGTACCAGTTTTAAGAATTAGTCATTTTCTATATCATGTAATAATAGCTTTTCACATTTTTAAAAGTTATTTCTATTTTAGTGAAACCTAATTTGAGAGACACTCAGAACAAAAAGGATCATGAATTAAATGATCGCTTAAAGAGTGTCTTCGTTCAGTCTAAAGATCCAGAGGTATATTTCAATTAGAAATCTTTTGTGGATGTATTTATTTATTTGTAACTATTATGAAATAAATTGGTATTTTTTATTACTAGATTGAACCAACACAAGTCTCATCTAGGCCATTACCAGTGGATAGAAGTCAATATTCTTTAGATGAATTTTATGAACCGCTTGTTCCTCAGAAGGGTAAATGTACCATAAAAGAAGTAGTAACGTTTCTGACTAAACATCAAGAAAATAAGGTAGAATACTCTATAGAAAGAATATCCCAAAAGTATCAAATAGATAAACAAACAGTAGGTAAGAATATGTTTTTAGATAGAAAATGATAATACAGTATTACTAAAGTAAATTTGTATTCCCTAAATCCTATTTAAATATTTAAAATATAATATAAATAACTGTTTCAGAAAATATTTTAACAAGTTATAAACTCTTTCACGTGATGACAGATGTGAAACAGCTGAAGATAGAGGAGGGTAAGAAAAAGTAAGATTCTTGTATTATAATTAACCGTTTGAGTCCCAGTGGTCTTTGAAAAAGCAGGGTCGAAAAATCCCTAACAGCGCGATAGCGCTTGTTCTAATCGATTGCGAAGAGAAACAAGCGGCGTAATAGCGCTCATCATATTTGTTATTTTTATGAAATACATCTATATTGTTATATATGTGTATTATTAGTTTATAAATATTTCAAGTTTTGTTTAATAAAAATTATTGAGGAGATAACAATGAAATACAAAATACCGTCAGTCGTCCGTAGCGTTCAAATGTACTGGGACTTTTCGATACAAAATCTAAACAGCACGATTGCATTGCCTGGGACTCAAACTCAAAAGTTAAAAGAATCTAATATCATGTAGAATAAAAATAAATAACAATTTATTAAAAATTATATTAGTTACTTTATTTTAATCCTATTTTAATACTGAGTATTTCAATTATTAGAAATTTTAGGAATTTAATATAGAAACAGAAGCATAAGAAACACTAGTGGAGAAATGAATATACAATATTAAACTTGTTTTTTCTTTACTTTCTTTATTCTCTAAAATAACTGGAGCTTATTTCTAAAAAATTGCTTGCTTATCAATAAGTAAAATATAATTTATGATAACATCCCTGTTCCTTATACATACAATAAATTACATATATTTACAAAATATAAGTTTATAAATATTTTTATATATTTATATAGTAGATTTTCTATGTGCAAAAATTTATTCCAATATTCCTAATGGTTTTTGTTTTTTAGCTATACCATCATATTATAATAATACTATCATATTATAATTGCAACACCTGTATATTTAGAATTGGCAGTAACGTATAAAAATAGTAACTTTAATATACGTATATTAAAATAACGCCAATTTAAGCATAGTTTTCGAAACTGTTTGCTCATGGCGTAAATTAATTTTAAATCATACTATATTTGCTCATTCTCCTTTTGGACATATATTAATTAACTCCATACATCTGAAAAATCTAAAACATACAAATACAAATTTCAAGAAGGCAAATCTTTTTTTTATTCTAAATGTTGTCTTTTTTATATACTTACTGAATAGAATGTGATGCAGGAAAGTAAAGTAAACTAATACATTGAATTGTTTGAATGTAGAAGGTGTCGAATGAGAACGGCCAAAAAGCAATCCTTCGTCGACTGGTCTTACTTCTGGAATGGTTGCAGTTTTCTTCAACATCCAATTGAAAGCATCCATTTTTAGTCTTTTCTTTAACTCTGGACCTACTTCATCCCTAATTCGGCGATTGTAATTATTTAACCATCGTATCTGTAGAGTTATTGAAATATTTTTTGAAAACCTTATATCTATATAGATAAAGAAAACTCATTAATTAATTGTTAATTACTACTTACGTGAGATGGATTTAACATATCGTAATCAATCAACTTTGGTTCATATGGAACTAACGTGACGTCCCTGAATTTCAAAAAAATTTCTGTTTTCTAAAAAGAGATACATTTTTACCGAGAATTTCTCTAATTTTTAAATAATTTGAATTAAAGTACCTACTGATTTGCCTGCTTCCATTGTTTCAAGGATGTTCTCCAAACGAACGCCGAAGTCGCCTTCTTTGTAGTAACCAGGTTCGTTTGATAAAAAGAATCCTGGTCTTAATTCAACAGGTCCACAAACTTTATCCGATGATACAGGCTGTCCGTATGATACACCAATAGGTGCTGGAAATATATTAACATTATGATTAATATTAATTATTAATGAATAACAATTCGAAATGTGCTACAAAAGACTTTCCAGTTATTCGAAGTTCTAAATTCAATTAAATCTTGATCAATAATGCTTTATCATAAATAAACTGCGGATATTTATGTAAATTCATATTTTTACGAATATAATGAAGAAATCGAACCTAGGTATAGAATTGTTTTATCAATGTCGTATAATATCGCTTAAATATTGCACCAAGTACTATATTTTGGATATTTCATATATTTTTGCATATTATATATATGTGTATACTGTGCATTTTTGCACCTCTAAATTTCTCACCATAAACGTATAAATATCCGCAGTTTAATCGAAACTAACAACATTTTCCATATAATCGCAAAGATCGAGTAAAGATCGTGATTAGCGTTGAATTCAGATCAAAGAAACGTAGATTATTCGATCAATCGTCTACGTAAGCGAGTCTTTAATCTTTTCAAAGTAATGAGACAAACATTCGTGGACAGACAAAAAGTGACCGATCCCATGGCCAGTCCCGTGCAAGTAGTCGTAACCAACGTTCCATAATGGTACTCTTGCAACGATGTCCAGCTGGTTGGATTTTAAACTGCTTGGAAAGATCAAAGAGGACAGTTGTATTGCTCCGATTAACACTCTTGTGTATGCTTTTTTCTGTTCTTCCGTTGGCGTACCAAAATGCAGCGTTCTTGTGACATCTGTAGTGCCATCTGTTTACGAAACAAGATAAATGTTAAAAAAGGGTAGAAAGGTTCCATGATTTTTGCCAGTTCTTAATTAACCGAAGGAAAATTTCTTCCTTTATTTTCTTTGGACATTTACATGTTTCCTCGAAGAAAATTTGTAACATTTGCCTAAAAATTTTTCCGGACTTTTTGAAAGTGTAGGATAATACAAGGATGAGATTTAATAACAGAATCAAAATTCCGTTACCTAAATATTGTCCTCCCGAGTCCACAACCAGGGTGGACGCTTGTCCAATCTTGATATTCGTTAGATTGTTAGGTTCATAATGGGGAATAGCAGCATGAGGTCCGTATCCAGCGATCGTAGGGAACGAGATACCTTTATTCTTGTCCTGTTCGTAACGAAACTCGTTCGCCAGTCTAGCTACTTGCATCTCGTCCCACCCATTCGAATTCAGTGTATATTGTTCCTCCATGTATGCTAGGAAATCGCACATCGCCACTGCGTCCCTTAGGTGGGACCTCCTCATCCCCTCCGCCTCGACTTCGTTCTTTTGTGCTCGTAAACTTAACACTGGTGACGGTTTTGGCAATCGTTTCTCCGGCGGGATCTACAGAATATAATTAAAAAAATGCTACATCGATAAAAAAATTCTTTCATTTATCAAGTACATTAGTAGAATGGCGCTGTACTGTGGATATTTTATATATCTTTCTATATTATGTGTATTCTATGTAACTATTATTCGTATAACTTTGAAATTTCCTATAAACGCATAAAAATCAGATGTTCGATTAGACCGCGAAAAGCGATCGTTTACGAAAGTGATTCTTGGTCCGGTAAAAGTTTGAGAGGCCCTGATCTAACCTATTAAACGCTATTGCACGATCATTCGTACAGAACTTGAAACAGAAAGGAAACTGCTCCCTGATTTCTGATGCCGCGGGCGTCCAGGCGTCCCGAAGCACCGGCTATCATGTCGAGAAGAAGGTGAAACCGTTTCACCACCATGAGCATCGTAGAGAACACGCTACAGACTATTTTATTCTATCTATTTACCAATGATACGGTCTGTACCTCGACGATGTGCAATAATGAGAAAGAACATCGTGCATTGGACGGCCGACGAACGTTCATGTTTAGTCTACGTCTATGGAGGTGTGTCAGCCCGTCATGTGGGGATCAAGCTAAGCTCAACAAGCTCTACAAGGATAGGAGAACATGTCGGTGAAGGTGTACTTTTGCCTAGGATTATCCGCTCTAATGCCCCTATAGTTGAATCCCAACGTGTTCGGTAAAATGGCGCGAACGAGGAGGTAACCGTATTCGAATTCCTACTGTACTTTCTCAACCGTCGTTTGTTTAATATTTCATACTACGTATTGAAATGTTTTTCGCATTAAAATAGGCAAGAAGGTGTTTTCATATTTTTAGCTGTGCGTAGAATGGTTAAATTATGGGGGTTCGTTCTCAATGCGCAGAGGTTGATGAAAGAAGAATGAATTTTATTACAGTTTTTTGTATGGTCGTAGCAATTAATTGGGATATTTCATTGTTTAAAATTTTTATCATAATTTGATAGATCTTCGGAACAAATAAGTGGCTAAATTTATTACGTACAGAGTTAAATATTTCCATGGAGGCACCTGGACTGTAAGCACATCGTATCGGCAACCATACTAAATTCCAAGCTTGGGACATTGTTCGTAAGTCGTACCAAATAGAAGTGTAATTATGCCATCTGTAACGTGCGATATCAAAACGTGAAAGGATTATTAACGAAGATACATTTCTTCCATAAAACTACAGAGTTATTTTTTACGTCCAACAATAAATGTAATGTAAATAATAATCGAATAATTACAGTAAAATCTATCAATCATACACGTATATTTTCTGATTCATCGTTTAAAGTCATATCAATCGCTATGTAGTTTTATATATAGTAATTGAATTGCAACTATAAGTCGTATTTTCAAATTGCTTGGAAAGATTGACTTGTCCCAAAAATTTCAGCAGTTATGCTTAATGCTTGATTAGCACTATGTTATGATATTAGTATTATTATCAGTTCCTTTTGTACAGAAATGGAGCAGATATTAATGTTATCTCACTTACTTCACGCAATTTGCATGAGAACAAAGGTCCATCTTCAAATGTTCGTCCACTGATCTTAAAATCTTGTGTCGCGGTGCGTACAAATGTATCGATCCATGAGTAACAACCGCATACGCTCTGAGGACAGGTGTGTTTGGCAAATCGTATCCGCGAATATTAAACAGCCAGGCTATTTCATCGAGAGCTGTAAGAACTAACGCGTCGGCCTTATATAACATCATGTCGATACGAATCAACTGGACCTTGTCTTGCCAAGCTTTTCCTGAATATTTGTCCGGCAACGGATACGCTGGATGCGGATTGTAATTCGGTCGATCGACCTGCCAGATCAAGTCCACCAGGTTGTTACGGACAGGAACCAATCTTATGGACGAATTCGCTGGACACGAACGCTATTGTTAATTCAGAAACATCCTCGTTTGGATGGAGGTAAATTTTCATAAAAATTGATGAAACTTCGAATGCAAGAAATGGCGCAAAACTAATCAATGTCATGGAATTATTTAGTTTATCACAGTTAGCTAAAACGAATAGAAAGCTGTATGTGCGAAGAAGTCCGATGCATAGAAGAAGAAATATAGCGAAGTAGTCAACGCTCACTGAAGTAGGGTATGAATCAATTATTAGTTGTTTCTTGTTTCTTCCGACGCTAAAGTCAAATACATGACGAATTTAACGTTTATTTGGATTGATGTGTTTGACGTTTTAGAACCACTACGATACAGTAAATGACAGACGATATTAGCTGGACGTATAAATTTAAAGTAGATACTCGTTGTTGATAGGTTAAATGTTTTTGGATGTGTTTAATTACCTAATTCATCTTCCCAGGTTTCCCAATCGATGGCAGATACAAGCGTTGGATCGGCGCCAATACGCACGGAATTTTTTTGACTGCGAAACTCGTGCATTAACCATTCTGTTATAGATGGGACCTACCATATGATCGAAAGAATTTATTATTGGGATTGGCACAAAAATAAATGAATATAAAAATGTAGGAATTACGTAATAAAAAAACTTCCAAGAAAGACTGTAAATAACAGTAGTATTTTTATAGCATACAACATATAACAATCTTTTTCTTAAGGATAAGAAACAAAATTTTCTATACTTTGATTAAAGAAACCATACATAAAAAATTAATGTCTATATGTTCAACTACTATAAAATACTTCTTACATTATACCATATTTACGATTTTCAGTTATTATTTAATTTAATTACATCGTAACGAAGTTCAAAATAATTTTATTTCAATACTTTTTTCTTATCTTTTATTTTTCTATCCTTTATTATTAATGACGAATTAATGATGAGGTAAACACTCTTTTTCTAAAGCTATACTCTTTCTAAAGCTATGTAAAAATATATAGCAGATCTTCGTATTTATTTAAAGTAAAAAAATATAGCCACTCAGAAAGCATCCTTCCCATCCTTCTCATACTAAGTATGAGAAGTGAACGATCATCGATGACTGAGAATTCGAAACAAAGTCAATTTCTCAAGCCTTCCTCACGCTCAGGAAAAGATGCTATATCTCGTCATCGTGGTTGTATCCATTCTACCTTGCGGCAGGTGTTGAAGCAAGATCTACTACAGCAATGATCCACTGAAGTACGATCTTAACTTTTCGCCGTCGTTGCAGCCTTTATATCATACCTTCCACACCATTTAACCTGCGAGAAGTCACTTAATTTGCTGGCCATCTAGCGGCAGAATATTAAACTAGCCGAGAATGCTTCGATTTATTACGTACATATGTACTTTTCAGGAATAATTTAGTATTATACAAAGTAAATGTTTACAATAAATATGCAATAATCTTCTCTTTCTTTCATAAACAAACAAAATTCTATCTTAAATTCTTCATTAAAGAATTCATCTTGAACTTACTTCTGTTCTACCGCGTTTCATGAGAATCCAATTGCAATCAAGTTGATGGTCTGCTTGAATATAATACCTTCCATCCGTCCAAAACACAGCTTTGTCCGAAGTGATGACAGCTTCTCCTGCGCTGCCGTAAAATCCAGTGATGAATTCTCTCCTCATATCACGAGGATCCAGGGAATCGCTCTAATCAAGATAGAGATCATGATATAATCGTATATATTTTTGATCACCTTATATAAGAAATTTGTTTCACTAAGCTTACTAAGCTTCTGCCGCTAATATATTATTTACTTAATAAAAGAAGAGCAGCACTCGTTATTAGATAAAGCACTGCAACGAAATTAAAGAAAGCTTCAATATCTGATAACAAAATGTTTCAAAAGGAATAAACTTGGCAGATTTTTATTGGGATATGTTCTTTTTTGTTAAATTAAAGCAGAGATTACGAAAAGCTTCGAGATTCTGCAAACTCGAAATCTCACACGATTATGATATATGTACCTCCAAAGGGCCGTCGCGGCCACGATAAACCAAGTTCATTGTCTGAAAATTCAAGGATATGGGAAAAGAATAATCGTAATCTTATGATAATCCGTGGATACAATAATAAAAATAAATTTTTTAATTTCATTTTTCAACTTTTTGAAAGATTTTTTATCGACTAGTGGTAATTCTGTTATGAATGATTCATATTACTACATGATTATAATTACCTGATGCGCGTCATCGGAGGTGACGATGTATCCATTAAGAGGTGGTCCTTGGATAGAAGCAACTCTAGTCATTTCTGATCTTAATTGTTTTAATCTTAGTGAAGTATCTTGTCTATTGATTGGTTGTTTGTGCGTCGTAGTCGAACAGTAGGATCTCTTTGCTCCATTGTAATTGAGAAGTGGTACGATGACTTCATTTTGAAAATAATATGCCTCTGCCAAGCCTGCGTGAAATTACGATTGTTGTTAAAATAAATTTTTATCTGAATCAGTTAATGATTTTGGACAATAACCTTTTAATGTTGCTTTTCTCTATTAGAAGACAAGCACATTCTACATGCTTATTTATGGCATACTATAAGTTATACATATATATCTGATTTGTGTTAAGAATATCAAATTCTAGTTAAATATTTATTATTAAACATATATTTAATGATTTTTTAATTTTAAAACAAATAAAAAAAATTAGAAATTGGAGGCGCCGGGCATCGATCCCGGTACCTCTCGCATGCTAAGCGAGCGCTCTACCATCTGAGCTACGCCCCCTGCTTATCAGTTCAACTCTATAAATATATAATAACGAGTTAGACATACAAGTTTGAAAACAATTTTATTTCTAAAACATTTGGTCACATCCATCAATAATATATTTTTCCGAATACAAAGAGATATTACTGACATTAAAATTTATTAATGATACGATTATTAATGCTATACATTGTATGCAGCAAGTTAGATCACAAATAATAATACAGTATATGCCTTATTTAAATAAAAATAGTCCGTAGAAATATAATGAGAAATATTTTTAATAATTCTACAGTAAAGCTATATTCATACATATGATTAGTTCAAAATATAATGATTTTTCAAAGTGTATACGTATAAATCGCACAATTCGTAAAAGATTATCGACAACTATAATTATTCTAGTTTATCAAACGAAAGATTATTATTTCAAGAATTGATTAGTTTTGAGTCTCCATTATATCATACTCAATTTCAAACTTACATATTCAGTTTTATCCAGTAATCTGACTACACAATCATATTCAAATAGGCCAATTCATATTTCTTTCTTATTTACTTATTTTTATTTAAAATTAATCTTAAACATCTAAAATTTTTGACGAGAAAGATTGAATTTTCTATATATTTTTGTTATTCTTTCAAGGTTTATTACAGCTATATATATAACAAGGTAATATAACATGTAGACATTTTTATTTTGCAATTTTTGTTTTTACTTTCATACAATTATTCTACATTGATATTATACGATCTACATTTTTGCAACAATCCATCGTCCACGAATTTTCATCGCATCCTAAATAACAAATATTGATCGATCACTGACATGCACGGTGTTAATAAAAGAACAAGAACGTCTGTGGGACGACACACGCACATCCTGTGGGAATCCAGAGGGTACTAAGTGGTGCTTGTATAACAGGCAAGCATCTGTTCCGAAGAGGTCAACCATCCCGAAATCCACGTTTCGATCGATTTCTACGTAGGTAGCTCTTTACTATTTTACATTAATAATATTGCATTTCCACCCTATTTCTCCACATCAATCATATTTATAAAAAATTTGTCTTTAATTATTCGATCAAACGATCCAATTGTTTCATTCCAATTAAATCATATATTTATTCGAATACTAAATAGAACTGTCTGATATTGAATTCGGAGAAAATCGATACGATGCAAGAGATTAGAGGAGGAAGAGAAACCCTTCGTCGAGATTGCATCTCGTGCAAGGGGTAACTGGGTTACCAAATTGTTTAATTTAATAATTTAACGTAAATATCAAGTAATATTAAATATGTTACTAGGGAAGTAGGAACGCTTCGCAGGTAGGTTTTACCCCATTGTAACTTTACAATTTTCACCCCCGCGAGTTTTCCATCTTGTGCACCAACGGCAAACGCCACACGCTATCAAACTTTTCCCCTATTTCCGTTTACAAAACGGAGAACGTTCTTGCTGTTCGTCCCTCTGTCTTAATGATAGTCTCAGGTAAAATTATAAGGTATCTTTCACGTACGTGTATGGTCTTGATGGAATCGTAATCGCATGAGGGTTTATGTAAGTAACGAAAATAGCTGTTAGATTCTAATTCCGAACATTAAGGGCTTAGGCGACTACTTGCCTTTCAAGAAATTATGAATCATAAATTGTAGTTGGTTAATAGCACGTTTTATGCAATTGAGATGCGTTTTTTTCTAAACGTATACTTATAAATAGTGGTAACAGAGGAAAATATAATAAATAGAATTTTGTTGATTTTTTAATTTTGGTGTTATTTGGTTGTTTGAAGTGTATTTTGATATAATATGGTTAAAATATATTATATATATATTGGTTGTTTGAAGTGTATTTTGATATAATATGATTAAAATATATATAAAATATATGTATTTTAGCAATAGATGACTAATCCGTTAACTGTTTTGGAGAAACATATATCTAATATACCTAAGATATGATAATCAATATTTTTGAAATAAATATTTTTTGAGATTATCGAAGTCAATATTTTTGATGTAAATATTTACGAAGAGAATTTCGTAATGAAATTTAATGAGAAGACAGTTATGGTAATATATGTGATATGTTGACAGAATATTGGATTTTAAAATCGTTCTCATGTGAAAAACAAAAATGTAATTTATAGCGTTTTACTTCTGTGGTCCCCAAATATTATTAAAAATGAAGAAATGATTAAAATGATTTCAGCTTCATGAAAGGTAGTTTAGTAACTTTTAATCAAACATTAACATTTTAATAACATACCGAATCTTCTCTATAAATCACAAAACTCAATTTATGATTTTAACTGACTGAGAGTTGCTAATAATCGACTACATATAATGCTTGACACAATTGTATACTTACAATCAGTTAAGGGACTATTTAGAAATAAATTATCAAACATTAAGAAATTAAGCAATTATAATGAGAAAATGATTTGTAAGGTTGTCAGAGATTTGAAATATTATATAATTTTCGCTAGCATCCCTCCTCACGATAACTTCTAAAGCCTGGCTACGCGAGCGTGTCTAATTGCGAAATTCTGCATAATATAATGACAATTCAGTTGAAAACATACATTTAGCCGATGTACAGACTCGTTCGTTTTCCACGATAATTCCGGAAGCTTTTTCGCTCGGATACAATGGACGATGACTTGACAGCGATTAGGATAAATTCAGGATATCCGATACTTAGCTATCCGAAAAATCATCGTCGTTGCTATTATTATGATCGACAAACAAGGGAAAAATCTGTCCTGTGTGGAATCGTGAAAACTCGTTCATCCTCGATCACAATCACGTTTCCACGTTGTTTATGTAATCCATTTTTTCGTGTTTTCTGTCCTTTTAGAGGATACCTGGTATTCTCCGCAGAATTATCCACTCTAGGTATATAAGCAACGTTCTAAGTCTGAGCCTAGCCAGAAGTTGGAAATGTGGCTGTCCAAGTTCGTGCTTTGTGGATTCGTGGTTGTTTGGGTTTGTGCCGACCAGGATGTGCAACTGGAAATTCCTCAAGGGATCTTGAAGGGATTGAAAACCGAAACTATTCTGCACAACAAGCCGTATTATAGTTTTAAGGGTATTCCCTATGCGAAACCGAATGTTGGAGCGCAGAAGTTTCAGGTAAGTAGAGATAATACGTAGGAACATATTCAATTTCTTGTCTTGCAATAGATTTTACTACACCTGCGGATATCCAGTGCTTCAATTTATCTTGAATATTTGCAATTTTATAAAATCGTTTCTAATCTGTGAAATAAAATTTCATTTCTCGATATCCACTTTGATGTTACTGTACAAAATTTAATATGATTTATAAGAATAAGTAGCTAAATGTTCCATGTATGTCAAATATTTTTACAAATTTTAGTTACCAGAAGCAGCCGATCCATGGGAAGGAGTGTACGATGCAACCAGGCATCGTCCTCCGTGCCCATTTTATTGTCTGGTTAAAAAAGGTCTAATGGGTGAGGAGGATTGTCTTTTTCTCAACGTTTATACCCCAGTTTTGGACAAGGAAGCTCGCAAAGCTGTTATGGTATGGATTTATCCCGGTGGCTGGAACGGTGGTATGGGAGACGATACTTTGTTTGGACCAGATTTTCTGGTCGAGAACGATGTTGTGCTTGTTACCTTTAATTTTAGACACGGGGCGCTTGGTAAGTGTAATGAACTTTATTGAAATGAACGGTAGCTTTTAAAAATTTTTGCTTACGATAAATCTGTTGTATTTTAATTGAAGAAGATATTTACTATGTAATTGCTATTTATTGTAGGATTTTTGAACACGGCAGATAAAAACGCTCCTGGAAATGCCGGGTTGAAGGATCAAGTTATGGCGTTGAAATGGGTGAAGGATAACATACATTTCTTCGGTGGTTGTCCGAATAGAGTTACTATTTTCGGCGATAGCTCTGGTGGAGCTTCTGTTCAGTATCATATGCTATCTCCCATGTCTGAAGGTAGTGAAAATTCTTATTTCGTATACTTAGAAACATATACGATATATTTACAATATACAATTGAAACATTTTTGAAAGTTTTTTTTTTGAGCAGGTAACTTTTTAGAGGCGCAAGTTAGGCGTTATTTAGTAATTTTAACTATTTTGTAACATCATAGGTTTATTCAGTGGGGTTATACAACAGAGTGGATCAATTCTTAATCCATGGGCGATAACTTATAATCCAAGAGAACAGGCTTTCATGTTAGGAGATGCCCTTGGTATACATACGACAGATTCTGCGGAACTAGTTAGCAAATTAAGCGATTTTCACGTTAAAGATATCATCGCAGCCAGCAATGAAATAATGAAAGATCAGGTATTCGATTAATAAAAATATATTTATTTTACTTTCTATCCTTCAATTTTTTTATAATTCAACAATTCTGCGAACGATCATATTTCCTGCATTTAAAAGTAAAAAAAAGAAAAAAATAGAAATTAGACTTTGGATTAGATTGTACAAATTAATATTGAATTATCCATCAATCTTTGAATTAAATGGATTAATTTGATTTTGAATTATTATCATGATTCTTTTTTCTTGACATCGAGAGGAGAGAAACTCGGATAGAAGTAAAAAATGTTTGATTTTTATGGAATTATAGAACACCCTATCTGGACACTCGCAAGCTTTCATCCCATCTGTCGAAGTTGACCTGGGACAGGACGTGTTCCTTCCAACTGATCCTTGGTCCCTATTAAAATACGGAAGGATAGCGGACGTGCCTGTAATATCCGGAATTGTCGCCGATGAATGTGCATTTATGGCGCAACGTATGTGATATTCATTTCTCAATTCATACCCAGTATAAAATACACATCTTGATAAAAGTTATTTAAGAAATACATTTGCGTCTTTCCAACATTTCAAACTCGTAAACAGAGTGCAGGTATTTATTACAAAAATTCATATTTTTATATAAATACATAATTATCAATGCGATCAGGCATTATAATAAATATTCTATTTTAGATATTTTATATCTAAAATTAAATTGCCACATAAATGAATCAAAATTCTATGCATTTTTGCATCTTTAAATTTCCCATGAATGCAGACAAATTTTGTACGCTTTTGCATTTTCTAATTCTGTACAAGCGCAGTCAAATGCGGTGCATTTCTTCGTCATTAAAGCAAGTAATCTAAAAATTCATAGTTCACTCATAAATATTATTTGAATTTTTTAGTGATGATAGATGGTATCGGGGTATTGAACACTGAAGCAGAGAAATTTCTACCCGAAGATTTGAATATCACCGATACGAATGAAAAGGGAAAAGCTGGAGAGAGCGTAAAGCAATTTTACTTTGGCGACAAGAAAGCGTCAAAGGAGAACTTGAACGAATATACCAAAGTAATTACAGATTTCTCAAACGAAATCGTTTTTTAATTATTTTCTAAAAGTGGGTATATTTTGCAGATGATGAGTGACATTTACTTTGACGCTGGAGTATTGTTATCCCTCGATATCATGAAAAGTCGGATTTCGGCTCCCATCTATGAATATTTATTTTCCTACGAAGCACCAACTGGTTTCATGAAAAGCATCTTCGGTGTTAGCGACGGTAAATTATTTTTCCTATTAAAATCATAGAAAAATTAAAAAAATTCAGATATCTCTATCTTCTTTTAAAATATTTACGATTAACGATCTATCTACTAATTAATTAACTTATTAATTATTTATTTATAATTTCATTACTATTCATTTATTAATAATACATTATTATTAAATGCAGGTGTTGCGCATGGAGATGATTTAGGCTACCTGTTCTATTCCAATTATTTTAAGAATTTACCAGAACCAGGTTCATCAGCAGAGAAAATGACAAATATTATGACCAAATTATGGACGAATTTTGCAAAAGATAGGTTCGTAACTACATTCATATTTTTAATTCAATTATGTTTTACTAATTATCGATCATATGTGTTATACGTTAATCTTCAGAAATCCAACGTCAGTATTAGATGGAGATGTCACAGTAAACTGGGAACCAATGGGGAGCGACGATAATTATCTTAACATTAATCAAGAATTGAAAATGGAGAAAGATCTAATGAGAGATAGCCACGACTATTGGAAGAAGATGTATAAAAATGTCGTGCTATGAATGCTTTGATGTACGTGTATATATACACAGATAAGTATTATTCACTCGATATATTCGATATAACGAAAGTTACAGATATGATAATAACAATTGTAATTTAATTAAGACACCATAAAATACAATATTTTACTGTAACAATCTACATTCATTAACATTTCTGTTTCCTTGTTTATCATTTCAAGTTTCGTTAAATTATTTTCTATTTGTGTATTCATTAAGTGCATATATTGCTTAACGCGAGAAGAATGACAAATAACGGTAAAAGATAGCTAAGAGATCAAACAAAAGATAAACAAAGATTCAGATGAATCTTTCCATTGAACAATCTCCGCCTTCGTGCTTCGAAACGTGCCGCTTCAACACAGCTTTAAACTCGCTATTTAATCCAGCAAAGTCTCACCAACACGTTTAAGCGTCCCCAGGCCACGTTATCAAACTACACTTTCCTACTTTCCATTCACTGAGCACCATTCTGCGTTCTTCTCGTCTCGCCTCGTTCTTGGCTATTGGTTCACCACTCGTATTCCTGTTCTGTATTTATCAGGCTCCCATGTTTTAGCAGAAACGTGCGTTCGATCGTCTGCGAATCAAGCGTTGGGCTAAGGCTCGGTGCAGATGAGTGATATTTTACGCGTACGACACGGTTGCGATGCTGTTGGAAGAACAGAGAAATACATTATGCCTCACGAATGAAGCATACACATACGCATGTATTTCCTCGTCCTTTCAATTCGTTGCCGCTGTCGCGATTTGTCGCAAATCGTTCGTCTGTATCGGGCCCAAATCTTACGTAGTATATACAAACATTGCATAGAGATCACGAAACACGAGAGTTCTAGAGGGATAAGTGTTTAAATATTCTTCGAGATGTCAGAAATTTAAACGTTCAAAAGACGTGACACTGCTGAAGATATTAAATTCTACGGTAAAATTATCTTTGATGCTAACACATTTTATCTGTGAATAATGATTTTGATTTTAAAAATTGGACAGGGAACCGTGGACAGAGAAATTGCGTTTCTTGCGATGCATCGAATTTTCTCTGTCGAGTAGGACATAAGAAATTTTGTTATTCGGAAAATTAGTAGAGGGAGACAAATGTCTATTAGAGAAAGTAACACGCATTGTAATTAATAGACAGACGTTCATTGTTACTCGACGTGTCTCGGGTAATACCCATTTTTGTTTTTACTCGGTCTATTTATAAAGTAGTGGTTATGATAAAATTGTAGGCAATACCCTATAATTATATTATCTCGAGAACTATCTCGAGATAAAACCGAATATGTGTTCCAGTAGCCGGGTACTCGAGATATCCGATTTAAGCGAATACCACTACTCGCTTTTGTGCTTCGCTTGTATCGGGAGCACAGAAAAGCGAGAAATTAGAATGTTTCAAGTTACACCATACGCCACATAGACGCGTATGCGCGTTCGTAACGTAGCGTAAGGCGTAAAGTACGCAATTTATTATCTCATTCACAATCACGCGTCACGAGTCATTGATTGACGAAGAACGAGTGAAGCGAGAATCGGTTACGATTCTTACGAAGAATATCTTCGACATATTATTTTACGAGAATTATTTAACTATTTGTGTATACATATATAATACATTATATATATGTATATACACGTAAGTATAAGATAATAGATTTTATTGCACAGTAATTTTGTATTATTTGATTAGGAACGAGAAACTATAAAACTTGGTGTATCTTGATATTTACATGGTAATTTTTTAAGGTTATAGATAATCTAATTGTCTTAGACTTATAGGTTTGTTCAGTTACCTACGTTTATGATACATTAAATTATTTTACATCTGTAAGTTACTTATTTCGTAGACATCTATCAATAGTTAACGTAGAAGTGTTAACGTTGTGTGTAATATTAAAGCAATGATCAATGATTACACAGAGATCTAAAAAGATTTTTGTTCCTTTATTCATCGAATTATTCGATTAAAAGTAATATTACCAATTAGACTAAAATATATAATATGGAAACCGTGTTAAGATCTACAGTTTCCAAGACATCGACATTTTATCACTGAAAATATAATTATTTGAAAAATTAGGCAAGTTTCGCTTCTTTCGAAAATTTCGATAATTAATATATTACCATTTGTCAATGAATATTAAGTTTTATTTTACACGCCTCCTGTAGTTTTCTAGGAATATAGAGAGATGAACGAGAAGGAACGCAGTATAGAGACTTAAATTTGCGCGCCGATTCTCATTGCAAGAATCATTCGATTTTATCGAGGGACGTGGAGCAATCGAATGACCTCGAGTCTGCGAGAACAGATGATCGAGATGCTGCTACAGTGAACCGTTTCCCGAGATGATCTTCGACATCTCTTAATCCGGCTGTCATGCAGAGACAGCAGGTATTTATTTCATCTTACACAATCTCTGGACCAATTTGATTGCTCGAGCTATGCCACTTCTTCTTTTTCTTTCTCCCTCCAATTTCCTTCCGAGTAATCATGTATTAATGTTTTCACATAGGGAAAACGGTCAATTATAATTAAATAGACGAATTTTTAACTGTTCAATGAATCAATGATTTTTTTTAAATTAACAACACAAATTTTATTAAGTACGTTTTCTTAAAGAAGTATAATCAAATAATTTTACAAATTTTTTTAGTTATATCGAATTACTATTCAATGGACGACAAAGTTTTATTTTCTTAACGGTGGAACTTTCGTCTCTTCAATGAGTCGTATGATTTTTATCGAGTATATCTCTTCAAGAAATCTGTCTTTAAATAAGTTTTATTTAATAGAAGTTATTATTTAGAAGTTATTTATGTTGTTCAGTTAAGCCTAATTATTTTGTGCTTTTAAGTTGTCTATTACGTAGATATTTATTGATAAGTACCTTAAGTTGATGATGTTCTAGATATTCTATAAACGAGGATGCAACGTGTTATATGTGTGTGTTCATAGTAAGAATATAGAAAATGAACGTTTACAATGGTGGATGAATGTTGGCAACCTGTGTGATATATTCGGGTAGTATATGGTACAGAGGGTAGATCCGACCAAGTTACTTTTTAATTGCAAATAAGCATACATTTCTCCTTACCCTTATGTACGTCATTGTGAAGTACTAACTTAGCTTTTAACAGGAATATCTTACGGCCACTCATACCGCTATAAATGTATAAAATTGTATGAATGGAAGATTAAATATTCTATCTTTAAAAAAAAATAATATTTTAATATTGAACTATCGATTTGATATTTCATACTATACGATCAATTTATACGGAGAATTAACGAGTGTTGTTTAATAAGTCTCGTAGCTGCAAGTATCATCAATGGAAGCCATTTTCTTATTGAAGGAATAATTGTACGCAAACTTATTAATGCTAACTGTACTAACTGATGCAATTACTGGTATAAATAAACCGAACATTAGAAAACGGGAAATGCAACAAAAAATGCGTTTTCCTTTCCGTGTCAGTAGAGACTGTTTAGGTCGATGTTTCGTATTTGTTCGTCACTCACTTTCGTGTTTCCATCGTAATAGGGTAGCATTTTAGTTAAAGAGGTACACTGGCAGTTATAGTAATTCAAGCTTCATATCTATCTATATCTACGCCTACATACAGGCGACTTATTCTTATCGTTGTACTTCCACCGTTCATTTTAAGTTTGTAAATTAACACTTGCGACTCAAGTCGCAATCGAATTTCTACCAATTTTTATACGGAGCATGTTACTTCGTACCAATTTAATAGTATATTCCGGAATAATTGTATTTTGTAATTCGGGCATTGTTAGTAAAGTTTATATACGAGACAAACTATGCAGTTTGTTATCACATTTTCTAGAATGCAGAAAAGAAAATTACGTAAAACGAAGAAATAAAATTCTCTGTATCAATATGGAGTATTGTAAGTATTGACACGGACAAACATCCGTGTTAATAAATTTTTATTCATAAAAATATTTGGTATCCAATTTCCGATTTCTTTGCAGAACATATGACAGAAGCGATCGACGATTTCTGTGATTCTGTCCGTTGAAAACGTAAGTATTTCGTGACGCAGCTTTAAGAAAAGCTAACCACTTCTTGTAAAATACTTCTTGTAAAATTCCTTTATGTCGATCTGCAGCCAAAGTACTAGAATAGACAGATCCATATTAACAGATCTTATCCCAGAACTTACAAAAAATTAACCTTTACGAGATACTTAATAGTTGTGAAATTAACAAAGAATCTCAACCAAGCGATTAAACGTGTTTCCCATTTTCTTTACACCGATCTAAGAGCCAAAATATTCAGCAGATCTCTACATTATTAAATCACGCAAATATTTAGTATCAAATTTCCTGCAACTTTGTTAGAAATTAATTCTCCGGAAGCAATAACGATGCAATTAACAAAAAGAATATAACTAACAGAAACAATCGTTAACTTTCATTCATTTAAAGCAAATTATTTTGATAATCTAGCAGCTCCAAACGCCATTTAACACGCGCGATTTCTTTCATTACATCTGGAAGATGTATCTTCAAGATGATCTTCAGCTCCTACGTATTAGGTATTCATAATATAAAAGCTCAACATTTCGTGATTTAACACGGACCACTTTTCTTGTATTCTCTGACTTCTTGTTCCGAGTTTTGTATATGCTACCTCTATCGAATCATTCGCTCAGCGGCCTCTTCGTGTTCGTTTCTCCTTCGCTCGAGACAAACGGAGAAGCTGTCATCGAGTTTTGTTTGATCGTTTTTCTTCGAGGAAACGACGTTTCTATCTCTATCGTCGTTGTTTGTCGCGTTGTCTTATCAGATTTACAAGCTCGTTGACAGAAGAAAGGAGGAATGTTGGATCAGCGATCTATGCGTTCGAGAAAGTATCGACATAAAAAATTCCCAGTATTTCTCTTTATTCGACCATAGCAGGGATGTATGTATATTGACTTCACGGTCAAACAGGCTTCAATTTGGGATGGCTCGAGGCTTTTTACAACAGGAGAACAGGAGTAGAATGAGGCTCACTTTCACGAGGGTTGTTTTTCTACTCGGATCCTCTAATCTTTTATTTCTTCGGCCCTCAAACTACTCCTTCGATCCTCGACCTATTTCTCGGAAGAATTCTTCTTCATACGAACTTTCCGGGAGCTGAATCGATCGGTTCTACTTTTCAACGTTATATTCTTAAGAAACGAACGACCGATTTTCATAAATTCCTCTTTTTTATTCAGGTAATCGGTATCTACGGAATTACAATTGCAATTGGTACACGTTGTTTCCTTACGTTGTTGCATTAAACTTTTTAAGGAACGAGTAAAACGAGTAAAGTTACGTATCGTTATGGGAAGACTGAAAGATTTAACGACCATGGAAAAGGAAAAGCCAGATCCAGAACCGTTTAATTAACTTGGACATCTGTTCCGGACTATTTATTTCTTTACGAAGCATTTGAAACCTCGTACGAGTTTGTTGCACGAAGATGATATACTTAAAATAGTACGTTCTAACGTAAATTTCGAAGATAGTATTTGCAACTCTTCGTATTCGCCACTCTCAAGTAAAAGATGTAATCCATACCCTATTCGTATCTTGTATCAATTTCTTTGTCTATTTTGAGAGTTAGAAACACGAACCATGAGTTAAACATGGAGAAAGCTCTATCAGCCGATTCATTGATATCGGTATCCTCCTCTGAAATAAAATTCTTTATAACTTGAAAAATAGCATCCTTTTCAAATTCTTTCGTACATCATTTGCTTGTCTCGTTACTTCGATGTAGATATAATTGAGTCTATAAATATCCCCAACATCTTTCGTGTATTCTCAGTTTTCAGATGTTTTATTCATCGCAGCAGTTTGTCAGAACGTACATCCGCTGTACCCGTAGCCTTATGCGCGCGGTACGCGTTATACAACACACAGCTGAAAAGATAATGAGCGAAACGGTTCAGAGTCAAGGGAAATGTTGCTCTGTATCGTCCATCGTCCAACATTACCGATTACGATATGTACATAGTCTGAAACTAAAACCAGAAACAACCGATCAAACTCTCATTCCTCTGCTCAATCATCCTTTAGCTCGCTATTATGTACATGTAACCACTGTCATTGCCAAACCCATAATTATCCGATTAAATTAAAGAGCGTGAAACAGGTAGACAGAAATAATTGTAATACGTGGAAGAGCCGTGAACGCGTCAGTCGTGATAAACACTGTGTTGCGGTGAGTTGGTGGCGGATATGCAGCACGTGGAAATATGCGCGCGACGGGGGTGGCTGGCGGTGGCGCTGTCAGCCATCATCGGCAGAGATCGATAACCCGGGATTGGTGTGCGTGCACACGTTCGCGGCGTCGAAGGGAACACGAAAAAAAAGGTCGAAGGAAAAACGAAGAAGGAGACGCGCGTAAAAAGACTTCATAAATCGGGGCGGCCGATCCGTGACACCCCGCTGCGCGAATCCTCTCGTTCACCATACGATCCTGGCCGTAGTGAGATGGCCGGTTGCTTAAGTGGCCGATCCTTCTGTTCAAGGTCCCTCGCCTGTCTCCAGGCGTTCGTCCGTCGAAAGTCGGTTGGAGAAAAAGATGTTCCGGAGGTTTTTATCGGCTCCTTTCGAGGGACAAAGCGTCGCCGTTGCCCGCCACCCTGCCAGGCGAACATCCGTCGATGGAGGTCATCTCCACCTCTAGAGCTACTGGAAGGGGACCTCGGATGCCATGCGCCACGTCGAAGGGGGGTAAAACCACCCTGTAGTCGGGGAGAGCTTCTGCTCGTCGACGCGGCAGCGCCATGCTTGTGCTTTGCGTAAACATGGACGATGGATCGTGCATGATTTTGTTGTTGATTTTGTTTATTCCCTCGGATAGATGAATTTTGCAAGATTTCTGACTCTGTTCTTTCGCTAAATTTTAACCCTTTGTCATTTTTTTTTAATTATCAAAGAAGATACGTCGAGTTTGAGCAAAATACGGAACAAGCGTCTTTGTATCGATACGTGCCATTTTTCTGTTTCAATTTCGCGCAAAATATTTTCTTAAAACGCTAAAAATCTTCTTATTGGTGAAAACAAGATCGCAATGTAAAAATTTGGGATTACAACAGGGTTAAGATCTTTCAGTGTGATTTTTTGGCGAGTCGGTGTTTGATCGGAGTTTTGGGAGTGCGCGTATTACAAGAGAGTACCGACTCGACGTTTGTTTATCGGTGTTCGATGATAAAGTAACTGTGGTAGAATACACGTGACTCGAGATGAATTTCTAAAGCTTTTCAAGTTTTCGAAAGAACATATACGTGTAAATTTTTGGCTTTTGCATCGGCACTTGAGAATGATCGTGGTAATTTTCAGAATTACGAACATGTTCCATCGCAACGAAACTTTTAACGATTATTTATTACATTTATTAATTTTTGGTACATTTTTAAGTCGTTTAACAACGTGTTTAACATTACACAGAGCATTTGGGAAAGTTTATACTTTATTTTATTCGAAATGATTAAGAAATTCACCCAATTATCGAACACCTAGGAATCCATTGGCAGATGGACGAGAAGAAAACGAGGATTATCGGAAACTAATACGACAAAGAGGTTTGCCGATGGCATTACCTTTCGAACAGGGTTACAGGACCATTAATAGGAGTAATGATCCTCCAATAAAGATATCTCAATATTAAAACAATTAGAATCCAACAAACAAATATTTGATGTCCCCAACAATCCAAAGATCATTCAATTGCTCTGTATAATCCTAGATATGATATCCTTATCGCGTTAAAGACACACGCACAAAACGACCCCAAGTGTGACACGACAAATTTACCAAGACGTGAAACGCAAATTAACAGAAAAACTTCAATTTCGTTTAACTCTTGATATATTCCCAATCCTGTCACCGAAAAAATATCATTAGCCACACACGAAACAACGTAAAATTTAAGGAAAGTGGTACGGAGCCATCTCGAACACCACACACGCCGTAAAGTCCGTATAGCCAAGTCCGTAACCTGTTTCGCTGTCTCTGCCTTCTCCGTGTTTCGCGAAGAAAGTTGTTAAAAAAAGAGAGAAATAAAAAATACGATCGCTGATCCAATGCCTATCTGCACGCATTCTCTGTGTGTTCCAGCCTCGACCAGTCGAAGACGCGATCGTCGTAAGATAAACGACGTCGGGGCAAATATCTTGAGAGAACTTGGAGTATCGAGAGTTCATCAAACGCACGGGGGTGCGTATCGACGAGTTCGATAACCAATAAATACAGGGTGCTCGACGATCGGGAATAGGAATTCCCGATTGGTTCGTGGAACGGGGATGCATACGAGAACTAGAGGTTTCGTTTCCCGTGGTGTCTACCACGGGAAGAGAATCGATAAATCGAACGCGAGCGCTCTCACACGTTCGATGGAAACTCGACCGGAAATGGAACAGGCTGTCATCGTTTCCAGAAGGTCTGGCCAATATTTTCGATAATCGTTCCCGTCCATCGGTTTTCTATGGCCTGCAAGCACGTCAGGAACTAGATTCACCCTCGTCTTGAGGGTGGTAAATCGAACGAATATGTCACGCCGCGCGGTTCGCATGAGTCGTGCACTTTGTATTTATTGGAAAACAAGGGCGGTTCGGTAGCAGGATAGCACGAGGTTGCAGGGGGTAATTTTCAACCCTCCTGGGAGGGTGGCTGCTCCCGTTATATTCATTCAACGAGTCACGAAACAATCATTGACTGGTTGCCGCTAGTACGACGTGTTTCCCTGCGTTGGGGTTTCGCGCAGCTGGCTTCTGAATTACTATGGCTACAGGTGGTCTGTTTCTATGGCGGTGCCGTACGGTGAAACCTTATGAGTATAGTGGGTATGCTGACTATGTCCGTGTATGTATCACTGTGTTGTCACGTCTATAAGTTGTATGGATGTTTGCGGATTATTGAGAATTAAATACGTACTTCGTTCTATTGAATTTTGAAACTTTATTTGAAGAAACGAATACTTGTAGCTTCCAGCGCATACTATTCTTCACAAAGTTCATGCATTTACGGGAAATAGAATAGTTAATTTTTGGATAGTAATAACGAACGTCTTGATGTTTTTAAAGGAGAGCGCTCGAGATTCGAAACCTTGTTATCAATTTCTCTATTGAATCTCATTTTACAGACTACGTTATCTGAATTCCACTGTAAAACCTTAAAGAGAAAGAAACGCTAGATTCTCATCTAATTTTGTAATCTCAACAAATATTTAAGAACAGCTCTAAAACTTCGTCCGAAAAGTTTATACAAATTTGATCCTCAAGCTTACATTGTTCGAAAAAAGAACTAACACCTCTTGATCTATCCAAATTTATTTTGTCGAACGTCCATCGTCGAGCTTCTCTGATATCCACCAGCCGACGTAGCTGGAAGAAAAGCGGCGTGGAAACGGTTGCGCCTCTGACAATCTCTAAACTGACAACCAAATGTTTGTTCGATCTTAAAAAGCGAACGAACGAGCCTTGTCAAACAGATTAAATGACGGTAAGGAGGTGGCTTGTGCACGTTGCCGTGATATTAGAAGAGTATCAACATTGCGGGAGTTCATTCTTGTTCGCTTCAATGAATTAATGTTCGATCATGACGTGGCGAACGTGAAGAACGAAGGGGTGAGCCACCTCCAAATAAAAGCACATGGCGGGAAGCAGGTGGCAGGAAGAACCGGAAACAGCGCCATTCATGGAAAGAAATGGGTTAGAACAGAAGAGACACGCGACTATTAGGAACCTAGAAACTTTGAACAACGTGCCTGACCGTGATTTTGATCGGCATCACAATCACACGATCGATCGTACCGTTAAACGTTTAATCTTTATTGCAATAGTTGATATTTTATATCATTTACAAAAAATCGGTGACTATCTGATTCCTTGTGATCCACCGTATCTATTAAATCTGTTAACGATTATCTCTCGTTGGGTGTTTGAACTTTAATGTAATCTTTTCTTTTTTCTATATCGATTAATAAATGTTTAAAAATGTTATGCAGTTAACGATAACAACGATAACGTGGTTCTTTATAATTCGTTCTATGTTTTAGCTGTGTTAATATTAGCGATGATTTTTTTTATCAAACCTTTGGATTTTAATATCATTCGATTATTTATTTAATCAGAAACGTTTGTAAATTTTATAAATTTTATAAAAATGATAAGAGTTAGTACGGTATAGATGTTTTGTAAAATTGTAGGAGAAAAATAGGCCTATCGGCGCTGAAGCTTGGCTGTTGCACCAATTGCGGTTTTGTACTCTTGGCAACGATGATTGCAACAAATCGTTGTAAACAAAGTAAAGTTTGCAATTACACAGGAAAACAGAAGGTACAGCGATGTATTACCGATAAGCTGGTCGCGTTACATTTGTAAAGTTCACCTACTCGACGCCTGCTAACCTGATACGCGATGCGACATTTTGTATTTAAAAAAAAAAGCTCGATTATCGAGTCACATGATTATTCGACGCGCTCTCATTAACCTCCCACTCGATGATATAATTTATTGGAACTCGTTTACGAGGGAGAAACCCTCCTGCATTAATGATGATAACCTCTGGTTTAATATTCGCTAAATACACATCACACTCGTTTTCCACGTTAAAATCGTCAATTGGAATCGTAATTTTCATATTAAAATATCGTAATAAATAGATAGGAATATTATCAACAATAATATATAAAGAATAATGATAGCGATAAAAAATAAACATTAAAAATATGTGTAACGTTAAGTCGATTTTTCATCGATCGCGAATTTTTGTATTTCGTATGAATATTTATTACGTTCAATTTTCAAGTTAACTTTAAATTCAAAGGAAACAAAAATTTACTGTATATCAACTATATTTCGTAAATTGTAATCGAATATACACATCAATGTATAAACGACATTTAATAATTTCACATTGATGGAATCCGAATTTGTATTAGCCAAAAACGTGATTTTATTAATGCGTTAAAAATATATTCGACTTTATGCTGTAAGAGATTAGAATGCTTTTAACATAATGTTAACATACATTAATATTTTACAACATATCATACTATTTGCAATCGAATAACGTTTAATAATATTTAACTTCATACCATCGAAACTCAAAAATATCAATATAAAAATGTAGTTTAATTTAATCGTTGCAAATGCATTCTACTTATATTTAAAGAAAATATAACTAATATAATAAAAAATTACCATCACGACACTTATATAACACATGTAAATGTGTATGTATAGTTAGGTAGCATAATTTTTCGCCTCTGAAACCCAAAGACATCGACATAAAAATTTAATTTGTTCATCAAAAATATGCACTATTTAAAAATCCATATAAAACTATCTAACGCGTTTAGAAGATTGTTTAAAAGTTTCCTATATATATATATATATATGCTTTGTAACAATTTCTTTCATCGTTGTGCACGTGCGCGATATACACACGTGCATAGTACGAAGGAACCCATTCATCTTACTCCGGCTGTTGTCAATGACCATTTTTTGCTTACGGATATTGGATAAGTGACAGCGCCAGGTAACAGGGACGCATGTGACTCAAAGAAGCTCGTGTCTCGTGACGAGGGGCGTTGTTGTTGCGAACATTAATTAGGGTGGAACAATAGAGAACGAGAATTTTTACCAGGAAAGTATCAGGTAAAGGAGATCGAGGCGTGGGAGTAGCATTGCACGACGACGCGGGCAAAATCGAATGCTTGTGACTCCGATGAATGAATGGACCGTATCATTCGCTTTTTTTACTCCATTTTTATTGCAAATCGTTTTCCTCGATATGTGCATGTTTTTATGTTACGTTAATTAAATCTCTAGTATAACTGTGTTTCGTGCAACTGAAGTATTGGAAATTGCGCTACATTCTCAATACATAGTGGATTGTATCGAAGAATATAAATATATTTTTTCTTTATTTTACTATCTTTATTAATTTTGGATATTTATTGTAATTTATGATACAACGAAGAGAGTAATGACGGTAATTTTTTGTTATACACAGTATTCTTCGTACAAATTACATAGAGTAACGTGAAACCTATTAGCGTATCGATATAATTATAGCTGATGTTATATATGTATCTTGATTCTTTTGCCTGAAAAACATAACACGATAGAAATACAGCTTTTTTTCTCGGTTTATAATTTCATTCGATCAATAATAAAAAATAAAATCAACGCGATCATACGTTGCGTGTTGGAGCTGATAGAATGTGAAAAGCGTATTAAAGTATTCTAAGGACAGGAATGATCGAAGGGCCTGAGGGGTAATGCGTGGCCTTACCAAGGAATCAGCCCCCATAGAGAGTGTTCAAAGGGCCCGATTACTTCTTATGTGTTCCATATATAAATACACACGGCCGCAAGACGCGCGTACACACACTTTATTACGTACAGTGTCGATTAAGAGTTTGTAGCAGTTGCTTGCAGTTAATCATGGCAAATATTTTAAACTTAAATGTTAAAAAGCTGCTCCAATGACTTTTTAATTTCAATATTTTGTATATAAAATTACGCTTAAACACGATATTTCAATATCAACGTCTAAACATTAGACTCTTCTCCGCGCATATTTTATGACATCAAATATTTTAAATATTTCAAAAAGTTACTGTATATTGCATCTTACGTATTCCATTTAATCATAGAATAAAAATTATTTCGATTTCTTAATTCCAACATCCTGACTACAGAATTATCTTTCATCTAAATACAGATAATACTTCCATTCGACATCCAACATTAAACATTTCCATCGATACTTTATACGATACCAAATATCGATTAATTTTAATCAATTGATATTTCCAAATTTCACTCTAAGATAGAGTAATCCCAGATGATAAATTTTGTATAATAATTTACAAATAATTTCGAATTATTGATTCTCAAATATCGTCGTGATTTCGGTATCTGTAGATCGCAAAGGTGTCATAGATTATCGAACTTTTACGGCAAAGCAATCGCGACAGATCGATTAATCTCTTGGTTAATTCGCGTGTGAAGGTTTTAGTCGGCACTGTACGCTTGTACATGGCACCACCATAACTTCACCGCGCTTTGCAGACTGGGTTAGGCTCACGCACTGCTGCACGAACGTGAGTTATCGGGGAAGCATGATCTCCGCTCCTGTGGCTTCTCCTTTACTCCTTTTTGGTGGTGAAGCCAAAGCCTGACTACGGTCCAACTGTGCAAGGGACGCATAAACAACGAGCATCCTCGAGATACGTCACACACGACATCCGTTTCCTCGAAATATTTCCTCGCGTGCACGCCGAACACCCTTTCCTCCAAGTTCAGTCGTTAACGTTCCTATCCAATTGAATTTATTTGTTTTGCAGTTTTAACATATTTGCGCTTGTCGTTCTTGTACTTTTACACGTACGAACATTTTAAAATGTGTGAATTGTATGCAATAAATTATATACGAACAAAGGACGACGAACAGATTGTTCCTTAAGCCAGAAACTTTTCAAATCAAACAGTTCTAAAAATGAATAGCGGTGAAACAAATTGATTTTTGTTACGTTAAATTCCATTTCTCGAGTTATGAATAATTATATAATAGAGTTTTAATACGGACGTGTTAATAAATTAGAAAAATAGTGGACTCTTAAGAGAAGAAACGATCAAGTCTAAATCTTCCAACATGTTAGACACTTTCTCAGTTCGCAGTTAATTTCAAACAGATTAAAATAATAATTTCGTAGATTTCGTAATTTCATAGAGTTGTTGCCAACTGCTGAGTTAGAGCCAACGATCTGGTATCAGTTAATATTTCTGAAATTATTAATCCCTAAATGGATATTTCTTCAATTTTATATATTCCCATAGCCTCTTCTAACATTCTAAACTATATTTTATTTCACAAAGTATATCCGCCCTTGATGTCGTTCGATATTAACACTGTACATATCCTCACGTAATTGCTTCGGTATTAAATTCCTTTTTCTGCGAATGCACTCACCATTTCATTAAAAATAGAGATTCCAAGTAAATCGATAATCCGAGTTATATCGTTACTCGATGCTCATTAGCATTTTTTATTTAGGTCTCAGTACTCGTTGAATTTACCATTACCTTAAGACATTATCGCGTCCAAAATATTTCACGATGTTACACAAATCTTTCTCAGAGAAAAACTTGCAGATCCACAAATTTTGTAACCGATATATATCATAACTACAACGGCATAAAATAAATCGCAAACGCGTGCGCATATCGATCGGAGGCGCGTGTCCCCGGAAACGCATTTCCATTCACGACAGGTACACGTGGCACGCACATTACGTCATCTTATCTACACACGCATTATTAGGGTTGCAGAACGTGTTCGCTGTTCCTTTGTGTGACAGCGTACGTAGCTTCGCGTGGTGTGCGTGTTTCCTTGCCAAGGGGGACGTTCGTTTGTGGACGCGCCACACGCGTATAAACGTACGGATAAAGGGTGGTAAATTTTGAAACGTTGAACAAAGAAAAAACATGCGCAGCACTAGGAGAACACGAGGCAAAAGAGGGTTGCATGAAGCATCTGGAACGACGATCCTTTTATTGTAGCTTTCTTCAGCCCTAACTGGGTCAAACGAGGGTTTACGAGTACTTCTTTTGTATCGTAGAACCCGAGATATCGGAACGAAGTGACGGACAAAAGCAAATAACATTAAAGTGAACAGAATTTATTCATATACAGATAGATGCAGTGAAATTATACGTTTTAGACTTAAATTTAGATTTGAAGCTTTAATGTGCAAGATGTTAGAAAACCTTTGAAAGTATTAATACTTAATTATCCTTGTAAAGAAAATTACGAATTCGACAATTTGAATTCTGCTTTCGAACTGATAGCGGACGGAAGGAAGTAACTTTAACATGGCTGGAATATATGTTATAAAATTGTATATTTTGTCGGATGTAATGCCTCAACGTGTTAAATGTATATTTTGAAGGTAAATTTTGAAGGTAAATTTTCAAGGTATTAATTTTTCGTAATTATTTTAATGGCAGAAAGTTATAAGCTGGGCGGATTGGATTCGTTCGATGATGAATTTTGGGCTACGCTTTTATGGGATGTAAGGTTAATTGAGGGTAGAGGTCGAACGAGGATGATTGGAATAAAGGAAGGAACGATGTGTTTCATGGTGTTTTATTGTATAGGTATAAAGTATAGCATAGTGGTTACTTGATCACGCAGAGTGCTTTGTAAAGGACGCTTGACCGCATCCGAACAATGGCTCTGAGAACATAGATCGGGCTAGGAACCAGGATCACAGAAGTCTGCGAGGGTGGATGACGCTCCGATGTACGAAACCACTATCTTTCCATTTAGTTTCTACGATAGAGAATGTGTTATAAATAAAATATAAATTATATTGCACATTGGTTTAAATTCTTTGAGTGTCGACACCAACATAAGTAATGGAAGGAAGAGAAGCGGATTGTTTAATAGAATATTTGTCAATTATCAGAGTTTACTTTAAAGAATTCTTAAATTTCAATTTATTTTGTATATTTTTTATATATTAAATATTCCATTACTTTATATATTAGGTCAGGTATTCTATCGTAATGTAATGTACGTAAAACTCACGATTATTCAAGTACTTTCTTTGTATGTAACGCCATTTATGTAATATGATTGTAAGAATATCTGTCATGCTATTAATTTATCATTAGAACAGAATTGTACGTATTGCACGTATCGTGACAGAAAGTAACAAATTGACATATTATTAATAAATAAATAACGAGTGGTAGATGATAAATATATCCATTACCTGTTAATAATTAATAGACAAAGATAAATGTCGTCGTTAATAAAACGTACTTCGTGAAAAATAAATTTCACCGAACAAACTAACAAATTTATATTTTAATAAATAACAAATACATAATAAATATATCGATCGTCCATTAATAATCAATGAATAAAATGTCCATCTATTAATATATAAGTACAGTGTATGTGTTACTTTAGACTACGTTCACTCGTGATCTAACATAGATAAGATCAACAGGTATACCAGTGCATCAGGTTTGCAATAACAAGTTTGAAAGCAAGTGGTCACGAGGTTGAGTGTGCCGATTAGAAAAGCGATTAGGATGGTTACGTGAACAAACGAACTAGTACTATTTAGTTTCTCTGCCAGTTGTTGGTAAATCATGGTTTAGAATCAACCGGAAAGCAGATTGACCGAAGAGGTAGCTAGAGGAGCTAAACGAGCTTAGGACAGCGCTCCGAGGAACGTCTAAACGCTATACATACCTGGCTATATGTGTATAGTGTACACATATGCCATATCGTGTTACTACAAAATCACTATGTACTCTGTAGCTGGTCTGTTCTTATTCTTCGAGCGTCAATCATCCCATTCATAACTTTCTATTTGTTACACCGAATTCTACGAGACTCATGAATGAATAATATGTTTCTCGATATTGATAAAACGAAAAATATATGAATTTACATGAACATATGTGGCAATAGAATAGTTTTACGAGAATTTTAAAATCGATGGCGCGATATATTTTACAATAACAAAAATATTTTACAAATTACGCGTCGCGAATAAGGTAATATCTGTTTGTATGAAAGAAATTGTTTTTGGTAACATAGGGATAGTAATATCGAATATTGCCTTGTTAAACATTTTTTTATGTGGTGATAATGGGAGGTAGAACGTATTCACTAACAAATAAATGTATTTAAATCTTTTTCTTTCTTTAGAAAGGTAAGATTGCAAAATAAAAATAATTTAGGAGAAAAAAAATATGAAATAAAAAAAAAATTAAGCTTTGGAGGCGCCGGGTATCGATCCCGGTACCTCTCGCATGCTAAGCGAGCGCTCTACCATCTGAGCTACGCCCCCTGTTATGAAAATCTTATCTTTCCCGCGTCTCGAGACCGCGATTTAAATTGACAATTATAAATTTCATAATTTTTCGCAATAAACTAAAACATTCTGATAGACGAAGTTACTTTCTAACGTTGAAATAATTTTTCATCGTAATCAACCTTTTATCCACTTCCTTGTAATGTCTTTTCCTAATAGTATAACCTTTATGTCACCTACGAACTATTTTTAAAAACAAAGACTTGTTTCTTACGTTTTTTATAAAGTTAGAAACCTATTAAGAAACACAAAAAAGCAACGCTGCTTTAAATTCGTATATAAAATTCTGTTAAAGCAAGCAGTAATTTTACGTTATGATACAGTTTTATAAGAGTTATAAGAATGCTTTAGAATCAAATTAGTTGCCCTTCAAGATGTGTTGCTCGTTTCATCCCCCACTTATTTCGTTTGCTTTCTCATTTGACCACATGGCGCCACTTCGTTCGCAGGATTGCAGAATGGTGAAAGAGGATAAACTTCGTATATACACGTTATAGCACAAGTACTATTCGTTGTCAGATTATCTGTTAACTTTCTTGTATGCGAACTACTATTTTTCTTAAATATTTTAAGTCAACTTTGAAAAATTTAAGTGATAAGTTTGCAGGTTTTTATGGAATGTTGTGCATAATATCCCGATTGCACTAAAATAAGAAATATGTACATTGCCGGAAAAAGAGATAGAATAAACGAGTTTTATTTAATACGATAGGATAAAATACAATAAAATAAATATCGATCGTCAGAAGAATAAATTACACGTATATTATACTTTCTCCAAGTTATTGATAAATTCCAGTAAGTCTGAGAAATTAGAGGAGCAATTCCATTTAAGTTTTAACTTTTATAACTTCAGCTAGCCATTTAACTTTTGAATTAATTTTCAAATTTTTTGATCTTGCAACGATGACACCTCTTATTTTTAATTTGCACGACTATTTGGTATTTTTACCATAGCATAATGTACATGGTGTAATACTTTTACTTACACCAAATACTTCTTTCGTTTCTACTATCTTTCAACTTACTTTCTTCAAAAATATTTTATCCCAAAAATAATAAAGAAAATTAATTTTCACGATATACGATACCCTCATTTACTAAAACATCCTCCAATCTTTAATTCACTTCACATTCTACGTATGCGTTACTTTCTAAACTTTGGAAATCTCCCAACTTGTAACGCCAAAACCGATAATTTTTCCAACTCTCAAATTTCCAATCTGCCTTCAAAACTTGTCTTTCGACTTTCCCTCAAACTTTGTTCTCGGAATATTTCTCATCCTTTTTCCTATCCATTCTTCACGCACGAGCGGCGCATAGGTCGTTAAAAAATCACAACTCGGATGGCTTAACACGGGATTACAGCTGGTCGAAGAGAGCTCATCGGGTGCATGGCAAGGGATGAAGCTATAAGGATGGGGTGGGTAATCGATCAGGGCCGCGCACTCGATATTCCATCGCTTTGATATTCGATTTCCAGGCGATTCTATTGGAACATCGACGTAGACGGAACGCAACAGTATCGTTTCGCGATAACCATAAACAGAGTCAGCCAACGTTTATCGGATTTCGAGGTGGCGGCGTACCGAAAAGAGAAAGCCGATATTGACGATGAAAGTGTGACCGAGAGAAAGAGGTCCTGCGAACCTCTGTGACTCTATGACAGCCTGTTACGTCAGCAGGCCTCTTTTCCGATAATTTGCCCCTCATTAACGTAAAAGTAACGCACACGCAGTTGGAGGGGATGGCGTTTTGGATTTTACGGCTTTAAAACGTCTACGTCCTGCCTCCTTTCGATGGCTGCGGCCCTGCTCACCGTTTGCTCTTATTTTCCGATACCACAATCCACCCTCTCTTTTTATCCATTCTTTATCGCTTTATGTCTGTGTCGGTTTCCTTCCTGTCCCGTGATTTTGTTTTTTCGCATTTCGTAGCGATTTACCGATGTTATCGATAAGTAGAATGCAGATTTTTATGTATTTGTAGGAGATCTGAAAGCGCATAATCGTAGAAAATACGTATGATATAGAGAAATATATCGAATATCGAAATTACGAAGTATTAAAGTGCTTTTTGTAATGCTTATCAGTAGATAAAACAATTTTCTATCGAAAATTTGCTTCTTTAATTATATTTTCAAGAATATAAATTTGCACAAAAGTGCGCAAGGTCTATCGACAAGCACAACGACAGTGTATTAAGCTTCTATAGCGTTGGTCAATGATATTAATGACAACTTGGAGTAACAGCGAGAGCGATAAAATTTTAAGATCGATTCGAGAATCTTTGACGTTTTAAATCTCGTTGGGAAAAAATGGATCGAAAGTTTCTTGGTACCGATGCATCTACGATTTCCACAATGTTCAATATTTACGACGAAATCAAGTGGGTTTAATATTTCGTATTGTATGTTTATCGCCACTGTAGCAAATTACGCGGCAAATGAAGATACTTTAGATGACAGTCATGTGAAACAGTAGCAAATTACCTCAAATTGAAGCAGTGTCTTTTAAACGTTCGAAATATTCCCTCACAGTAGAAATTTCGTTTTGACGTAACGTCGTCTACTTTCGGATATTCGTACGTAAAAATACGTGGCGCTATTTCTGTCGGATAATTCTCTTCCGACAGCCTGTCTGGTGATCTAAATCGTATCGTTTTAAATCTTGCGCAAAGATTCGCCTTCAATTTCAACGACAAACAAAGAAAAATAAATAAAGAGATATCGATGGACGTTGGTAGAATTTCACTTTCTTCGTTTTGATCGTCTCATTGAACATTAGAAGGGAGAAGAGTAAATTAGAAATCAATCGGTGGTCGATCATTAATTTTACTAATTTTCTACTAATATGTTTCTTCTATACGGATGAACAAAAATTTTAATTTCTGAACGATCTTATCCGAAACTTATAACGCATCTGGATACGCAAGATGCGTATACTTCTGAGTTGAAGAGATTCGCGTTTTCAAAGGAATTTCTGGTATGTTTACTATAGATAGTTGGCTGGCCTTCTAGTAGCTTTTGTAGTTAGGCTAACACCGTTTAACTATTCAAAGACTGAGCCGTTCACTGAACTATTTGCATGTCAACAGCTGTAGAACTAACAAATTTGTTATTTCATAGCCAGGAGCGTGTATCGGGTGGCCGTTTACGTACGAGGAGTTGCAACAGATTTGAAAATCGAACGTACAGGAAACGTTCGAGTTTCGATTAATGGGACTATTATATTGTTAGAGGAATCGTTTAGACTTAAATTGCTCTTGATGAGTATCTTCTAAGACAATGTAATCTTTTAATCGTGTATTATTTAAATACACGGTAGCAATTCTACGATTACGTAAGCAATTGTGCATAAAGTCGTCCCGACGATTTAAATTGCTCGTTAAGTATTCGAAACAATTATACTACTTTATGGTTTGTTCAGACATCGAAGATATTTCAGAGTATTAACTCAGTCCTGAGTTATGGTCATGGTCACGCATGATGCGCTATGCATAAAACTCCTTTTATGCGTTTCGTGTGGAGGATGAAACGCGTGTGATATTACTCATAGGCTGACCTTTGTCAGTTCTTGGACGTTTATCGGTTGCATTTCCGCTATGAGAAAGCGCGACAGACGAGAAAATGCGCACAGTCACTGTGCTTGTTCCACCAGTACGTTCGTTCCAAATGGTTTCAGTTATAGCATGGTGATCGATGCCAATGATTATGACATAGCTGTATGTCTACTGAATATCCCGCGTGAACTAGATCTACAATGTTGTGGAACGAGACCTGTGGTAAATTCGTATATAATTTAGAATTCAACGATCTTCGTATATTTCAGAATAATCGTAGAACTACGAAGCGGTCCGCTAACTTTATTTAACGTCATCCACGGTGGCGTTCGCATAACAGAAATTTCTAACTTTCAATCGCAGATTTCACACTATGAAACTTTTAATTCTCTATATAAACGAAGTTTCCAAATATATTTGAAATTTGAAATTTAAAGTTGGAGCGCTTGAAAATTTGAAATTTCTAAATTTTCGACTTCATAAGTCGAACTACCCGAATTCAATATGTATTTTTAACTTCTTTGCACATTCCTCAAAGAATTAGATATTGCGGTACGAAGAAATGATTTCTCTAAGAATAAATCCGACGAATTTCAGTTTTAATAGAAAACACTAGGAGACACGTGGCTTTGGATCTCTTATTCGAGTTCCAAATTTATTCATCCACTTCGCAGAAGTCTATCTCGTTCTTTCTCTTAAACGGATTGCTTACTAAGATTCCTTCGAAAACGATGAGACGAAATCTTCGTAAAAATAGTGTGGTGGATCGGTGAACGTTATGGTCAGGGGTTACATTTGTAGAACACATGGCGGGTGTTATGTCACGAAAAGGAACGTCGAGTCAAGTGCATGTCTGACCCAAGGCGCCATAGGAATAACTTTGAAGCGTGTTCGCAAACTTCCGTTATTTATAGTACAACCTGACCAACTACATATCTTGGGTACGTTCACCGGCCAATCGAATCTGAATTCAGCGTTTCGGTTTCGGCATAATGAATGTTACGTGCCGTTCATCCACCGTATCTCTACATTACTCGTATTTGCATCTATGCTTCGTTTTCCGCCGTTTGGCCGCATTATCTGACGCGTTCCGAATTTCACGGGGCAATTTCCAACAGATTTATTGGGTTATACATCGTGTTATTCAAGGTTCGCGGATAATATCTCGAATGAGAAGATTTTCGCGAATATTTGGATCCACGTGCAGTTCGATGTACATATTTCTGGACAAACTCGTCATTTTTTATTGGATGCAGACGAATTTGAGAATTCTGAAAGAATTAATAATTCAATTATACTCTGGTTCATCGTTCGTGTTCTTAGGTGAAAGTTCATACGGATGATCACGAGCTATAATCATAATCGAAATTGTATAGTTGAACTTCATATAGCGTAATATTACGCTTGGTGTGTTTTATTTTCTTCAATTTATTTTACAACGTGTTTAAACAAATTATTCGTCTGAAATTTCACGATAATTTTAGTTTAGAATGTTCGATGATGTTACGCGAATTTTCTCAGACTTTTTAATTTCGTGGGAAGCGTATCAAATATGAAAAACTTACTGTTACAATTTAAAGTAAGTGTTGATAATCGATGCGATTTGGTATTTTGTAGATTTATTATCTTATTAGGTACGGGCAAATAGAATTTTAATCGGATTGATAAATTAGAAAATTCCTATGAATGATCGAATGCAACAAGTATAATTAAAACTATATAATATAATAATAATCTCATTCTACATGTAATTACATTATTTTTTCATACTAAATATTTTAAGGTAGCAACCTCAAGAACAATAGAAACGTTTACCTTCGTTCTACACATAAAACATTAAATTATTTTTTTATCTTATAAAAAAACACTATCGCTATGACTTCATACATCTGCAAACTCCGTTTCCGAATATTCCTTTCAAATTTATCTTCTGAAATCTTTGTTCCACGAAAGCCTGACCCAATCTAACATAGTGTTGCGTCTTTTTCCATCTCGTGCCGTTTACTCAGGTACGTGGATATCTCGTACATCGTTTCATTCTATCATGAAGCTGAGTCTACGCGACATTTTTGGTGTTTCACGCGCGAAAGAATTCCGGCGTTGTATATTTAGAAATTTGCTTAGTCATTTAAATCCCGGGCTTACCTAAGTCTACTCGTAGTAACTTACACGTTTACAAGCGAATCGTGTGAACGTTTTCGCACATCGTGAGATATAAATTTTAGGCCGGTTGCACAGCGACGCGATGAAAATCAGACGATGAAAGATTTAGCCGGCAGCTTTATAAAATGGACTTAACAGGTAATGGGGCACAAATTCTCTGCTCGCATGACGCATAGCGCCGGGTATTAAGAGGCTCGTACACGAAACCAGGTGAATTATTCCATCTCATTTTGGGAGCTTATCTTATCGGTGGCCGCGCGAGGTGAAATGGACGTGAATCTGATAAATGAATCTCCAGTTCGTAGGCTCGTACGTTTCCAATTCATTAATGTGCACAGTAGATTCCGAATTGAAGTCTTTCCTTTGAAGAAACTGGTACTTTCGTTGATTATTGCTTACTAGCATAATAAATGTCGTTTCTTCGCATTTAACTCTTTGCAGCTCTAGTAGGAGAAAAAGTGTCCCTGCTTTCTTATTATTTATTAAGTACGTATATTTTTATTTATGTATATATATATAGTTATTTATTACGTATCGGCGAGTTATTGAAAAAATTCGAATTCCGCCTAATAATTAAACATTTAAATTAATTTTCTACATTTTTGTAATCGTTTTATGTCATATAATTGGTCGTTTATAAACAAGTCAAATCTACTTTGTTATATCTTTTTTTTGCGATAAAACTTCTGCGTTTGAAAGAATTAAAATTCTAAAATATTATAAGCTTGACGTTAAAATGATAAAACGTCGGACGGTTGTTTTGGTTTTTGTATTAGGTTGTTCAGAACAGTCGAGATCGTTGTTATCTTGTCTGGTTTGGTAAATATTCTGCAAGTATCTACGTTTTATCTCTTTCGGAGCGCAATATGCAGAGACGGGAGTTTTCGACGATTTTCTTTTACGGATGTAGACTTGATCAAACTGCCTCGAACTGCTTTTACGAAATTGGAATCAACAAACTTATACGATGGCGAAAGCAATGTATCGGTGTCTATTTTGATGAGAAACTTCCAGTTTAAAATACCTACACCTATCGATATTTTCCATTTCGGAAACGATATTCATCGTGCAACTCAACTACGGAAACTAATAGTAAAATTATTTATTTACGTATATACATATTTTACAAATGATAATTTCATTCAACGAACATTTAGTATTTTGTAGCGTTTTTTCAACAAAATGACTGTTCTTCTATATTTTGTGTCGATTGGAAATATTCCAACACGAATATCGAATTTTAAGATGAGCGTACTGTTCAATGAATATGTTGCGAGATTGGATTTCAAAGAATTTCGATTCTCCGTTTCTTGAAGAATAATAGAACATCAAATACTTTCCAGCAATCTATTCGTCACGAAGTAGAAAGAAAATTGGCTAATTTTCCTCTGAATACCGCCGATCGAAAAAGTTGAGTCGTCGAATTGGGTGATAGTCCCTTTTTGAAGTTTGTAAGTTCGAAATTTCCATTATGAGTCATCTTTTATGTCGCTCTTAGATACACGACGAAGAGTGGCTTAAATTCGAATAAAACGTGCACTGCTATTTTCTCCCTTCAACCACCAAAGAACCTCCAAAGAATTATGTTAATACACGAAGATGCAAAGTGAATAGTAAAAAGGGGTTGTCGAGTTTAGTCGTACATTTCGTGAATCATCCCCAGTGCATCTGTTCGGTGATATATCCGAGCAACTGGTTTTTAAGGATTCTCGAAAACACGCGTGACGATGCGTGCAAATATAAATCAACAGCTTAATGGCATTCCCCAGATTTTTGCAAAACCAACCCTCGCGAGATTCTTTCTCACGGCTGACTTGGTTCTTAAATTAGATGCGACGTAACTCGCACTTGTCGAATCTCCTATAAATTATTAACCTGTGGAAGAATCCAAGAATTTTTTCATCGTCATGCGAACCTCTCAGAGGTCGAACCGATTCGTTCCGCTTTTTGTAAATTTCGTAATTCCATCGTTTAATGATTTATCCTAGATTATAAGATTATGGATTATAAGATTATAAGATTATAAGATTATAAGATATGTGGTAGAAATACTTTGCCAGAACGAACCGTTATGGTTGCAGTGATCGATGATTACTGTAATAAAGCAGAATAAATGTTGAACCGAACAAAAGCCACGTGATTCGTGCTGCAGGTCGATCGTTAAATGGAATGCGAACTTCGTTTAAATAACAATTTTCAATTCCTTGACACGTTCATCTCCGAACTCGGATACAAAGTGGCAACTTAATTTCAAACTTCGCGTTTACACACGGTCAACTCTTCCTCACGAAAATTGGTATTTGATCGAGTAACTAAAAGTCTGTTAAGAACGGAATAAATATCGAAATTTTACGAAGCAATTTTAATATCTTATTGCCAGCTGCAACTTTGTTCTCTGATATTTCCCTTTAATTAACGAACTACGATTTAATTAACTTATGTGTTATAATTAATTAAAGATAGCGAAGAGCTTGCAGAGAATTCGTATATTTACTTAACTCGTAAAATCAAGTTGCTACAGATGTGCATACTTGACATTTTCTAATTGGAAATGATGTCGATGAATCGTTAAAATTAGACAGGTGAAAAGACAACGGACATCTGTGTTGCATCAGTCTGATCGCTTGTCTGACAAACCCGGAAGTGATAAAACAACAACATCGACGGAATTAAATGACGCGATCATAACAGATTATCTGAGCAACGTCATAAGTCAACTGGGGAGTACTGGGACCTTCTATCGCACTCAGACAGGATGTAACATTGAACTTAACTGGCTAATAACCTCCGGCTATATCCAATCTATAGACAAACTTTTGATCTTTCGATGCATCAGAATTGCAACGTTGTATGACGATGAATTATGCGAGAGACATTTCCATTAATACGTTGAATCTTTTATTCGCACGAGTGTCCAGTGTTCGAAATAAAATTTTTACGCGTTAAAGTAAGCTTAATAATGTTTGCAGCAACCTGCACATAACCGTGCTATACGTTAGTTGGTATCTGCATGTGCAACAAAGTTGAAACGATGGATGAAAACCATTTAACACCTCGCTCACGTGTGTCACGTCTGTAGTTAAACACTTGTCGCGTTTTTCTCGTTAATAAAAAACGACGCGCGTGTTGGTACGCTAAGTATGACGGATGACGAGGGACCAGCTTTATAACGATTTGCACGGGACATTTGCAGAAGCGACAAACGGTGCAATTTCGCAATGAAAGATGATCCGATCTGGTGGGTCCGATAGAACCCGGAATATACCCGGATTTTTCAGCGATGACGTGCACCAGAGAATAATTATTACACGCTGCGTGTTATTTTAACGCTAGATATATCAAACTCATTAAAACGACACGCCACAAATTTTTTTCTTTTCAAATGATTAAAGTATGCGAATAATTGTGGAAAGATTAGCAATACTTTTATCATAATCATACACGCACAGTATATTCGCTAGTCGATAGTTGTAGTTTTAATCTGTTGATTGATTCGTCTGTCAGTTAAGAGCGACTCTTGAGTGAGGCAAAGCGATTACCATTCACGAAATGGTTTTATTACAAATCGTTTACTTTAATCGCGAATATCTAATAAACTACAGAGATTTCCGTCGTTTCTTACTTGTAATCGAACCTTCCAGTTAAACGATTTAAAGGATGCTTTAAAAATTCTAGTTCTAAGAACACAATGATTCTTACCAATTTATTTACACAATCCCACACATACGTGGGAATCATTCGCTTTTATGCGAGCACATAAAGACGCGTGTAAAGAAATTCTCGAGCGTTGAGAAGCCGGAACAACTCTCTTGTTTAGTCAGTTTAATAAATCCTCGTTAATAGTAGCAGCGTTAACAGAAGTCGCGACGAAAGCTCGTTTTTTTCGTCGGGAAAATAGCGAACAGGCGGATTAGCGTTGGCCAGGCTCTCGTAAAACTCGATTTTCGCGCGAACAAACCGTCCATCCGGTGATCGGTTTATCCACCACCTCCCTTTATCCTTTTCCGGTATTTTTATTCTTTTTCCTCTCTATGTTTTTGCTTTTATGCCTGGCCAGCAACCGAGAGGATCGGTACTATCGCTTCCGTCGATCGTAAAGCTGTGATTTAACAAGCCACGAAAAAACTCGTCGACGTAAATTCATCGAGAGTCTCGCGACGAACGAGTAGCAAAACTGCATCGAAAGTCCTTCCGGGATCGGATTTTTATCTTTTTTATGCACGTGGAACTGTTCCAACGCGGCGACCAATTCCGCTTATATTTTTCTCTCTTATCCTTTTGTTTCGTATGCACCTCTTTTCTCTTTGTTATTTTCTGCCCTTTTCTTTTTTTTTTTTTTTGGGTTGAACTTCACGCCACTTGTGGCAATCGCAGCCGCGAATCGTTTAACCGGTGTTACTACATTTTTTCGAGAGTATTTATGTAGATATATAGGTACGCGCTCTTCTTTTACCATCAGGTTGGAAAAATCGTCCCATTCTCTTCCTCTCTCTCTAATCTGTTTCGCACGATTAAAATCATTTTTTTCAGTCACCCGTCTGCAGCCTTATTTTTACCGACGTCGTCTGCACGCTTGGTCGTTCAAGTCCACACAGTACCTATTTTCCTCAGCTTTTGGCGTTTTAAAAAATCCGCCAAAATTCTTCAATATCCTTGCAATACTTTTGCAAAATAATTCCAGAATACCATCCAATAGGTTTTATTTCCATATGTTATGTTAATGCTTTTGAGCAAAGCGAGATTCAAGCAGAAATATGGGAAGAACGAAAAATTACCAAAAAATGTAACTTCATACAAAAATATAAATTCTGATGGCTGCTGATTTACAATTTTTTGGTATATCACGTATCAAATTCTTTCGTTTAAAACGTACTCTAATGCGTAAGAAACAACGAGTCGAAACAATTTTACGCAGACGTACTAATTTTCCTTGATTTATCCCCTTCCACGATCTATCTATCTTTAACTTGACCCAGAAGCTTCTGAAAGTAAGGAAAATCGCGTATACCATAATCAAACGCGTGTATAATCCATCAAGGTTGCAAAACGCGTTTATTTTCACACGTGTAACATCCGTTTTCCGTCGTCTGGCGTCCAGAAATCGCAATATCGCTTGCTCTACTCGGGTCTTACATTACATCCTATCTGATTCAACGTCAATATTGGACAAAGAGAATTACATTTGTCCAATCGATGGATCTTAGGCTACAGTTTGCTGACGTTTATCATAGACGACGATATAGCATGATAACATGCATGTGGTTTGACCAGCGCGTGTCAGCCTTCGTTTTGTTTGCTCTTTCCACTAGTCGACGAAATTTACATTAGAAACACAGATAATTCAGTTGCTATCCTATTAAAAGTAAAATATTGATGTAGCGTTTAATTAAATCTTCTACATCCATGGTATTTGTGCGAAATAGATTAACGTAGAATATTGTAACAACGTAGTACGATATTATCGTTGTTTCTACGGATTTGTATGTATTTTTCTCTGTAACTTGTAAAGTAAATTATCGTTGTTATTTAGGTAGATCGTTCGATAGAAATTTCTCTTGTTGATGCAAAAAGATAGCATTTATAATTTACACGCTGTTTTCGTCCAAATGAGTTACCCTTAAAAAATTGTAATTGGAAGATGTATCTTTCAAGTGAAAAGCTTTTAATCAAAGCTTTTTAATTCAAGCTTTCTGATTTAATTTTTACATATATGTATATTTATCTACGTATTACAACTAATATACTAATATAAAATATACCAACAAAATAATAAAATTCTTAAGAATTCGATAGAAAATAGCATAAGACTTTACTTGCAACTATTCAGATATTTCTCTACCAATATCGTTATCAACTGTTACAATGGAATTTTGTTAATTCGTCTTATTAGCGAATAAGTCGACAGCATGATTTTCTTGCTGCGCAATCAAAAAATTGTACGCGTTCATTAAGAAATTCTTAAGAGATACAACATTCTTAGAAAAGACTCGTTTTCTTAATTCCTTTCGTGAAATAGCTAAGAGCTCTGAGGAATATGATGTGAACGCATCTTAACCTGATTTTACGTACGAACCACGTGTCTTTAATTAATCAGAAAGCTCGTGGTTGCGGTTTATCGACGAATGCAGACCCTTTCAACCGAAAGTTTGTCAACACAGTCGACATTTATGGACTTTGCTAATGCGCAAATATCGCGAGAAATTTTCTTTAGCATTTGTTACATTTCTTTCGAAAGCATTTTTCGACCTTTTTCTTTTTCTTCTCTTCTTTCTTCGTAGCTCCTTCCGCTCCGTGGAAAGAATATAAGATATTCTACGATTCTGTTCGTCCTTGGAAGTGTTTCCATCGTATTTCTAATTAGGTGTTCCATTGTATAGTTCCTGTCATGTTCATGGCGCTGCTATTCTATTATTATTGGTCTCGTGAAACTAGCTTTCCGGGAGCAATTGAAATTTATCGTTTTCCTAAGTTTGTGTGTTAAGTAGATTGTCGCTTATTTGTGCGAGGTATTTCATACATTTCCTTGGTTCTATTAAAGTTGTAATGGAGAACGTGATGTTACTGTCGCGGAATGGCAAATATTTTTACGTAATTGATCTTTGTTTTTTTTTTTTTACATTGTTCAGGAACGAGACTAAAATAAGAAATTGCTTCCTACGTCTTTTTATTTTGTTATATTTTATTTTATCATACGTTCAATTTTTATTCTACACTTTTAATTTTCGATATATTTTTGTCGTTAATCCTGCTTCGTCCTTTTAATAATTTTTGAGTTAATTGTATCTTCCTATTCTTGAAAGATATCTTAAATTCACGCAAAATATGAAAACATTGTTATTATTATAAATGCTTTTTCAATTCAGTAGCATGTTAAAGTATTTTTCTGAAACGCTTTATTGATACTATCACATATAGCGAGAAAGCAATAAAAATAACCAGAATGCGTAATTGTGATCAAATTGTTATTAAATAACTTGCATTTTCATCGAGGCCCATTACATTTGTTTGAACATTCCATCGTATCGCTTCGATTAATCATATGAAGTCATCTATTCCAAGAGTATACTGAAAGCACTTGTAGCCTTCGCTTCGATAATAAACTATCAACGCAAGCGTACAATTGCATCTAACAATAAATATCGACTGTTTTTCTAGATGCTGCCTTCGTAAAAGCAGCTCTACACGACGTTCTTTTATTACAGTTTTATTTTAAATCGGCGAATTAGAGCTATGTCTCATTGAACTTTGCCTCGCCATCAATTTCTAAACGAACCATTTAGAAGTCGTTAATTAACTTCATCAAATGAAAAGTGGAGAAAACGTTAAACAAGAAGTTTATAATAATCCATAACTTACCTAGCGATACCTAATCTAATGCTTGTCAATTCACTAACGTTATTAATTGACAAATCATCGCGCAATTAATAAAATTCCTTTCTAAATAAGTTACCACCTTTGTACTATTTTATATTAAAAGAAGCCAGATAAAATTTTCCACCTAATCTGACTAATGCTTAAATAGAGTAATTTACAAGAAATGTAGTTGGTCGATTCATGGACACCTTTGTATAATTATATCAATGAAAAAATCTAATAAAATACTTTTCAGCTAATGTCATGGAACAAAGAAGCTCGGACAATATGTTCAAGTATCGTATTTTTATTTCTCGCGATAATCGATAAAAAAGGGGAGCTTGTTACTCACCGAGAGCGCAGAACAGGACCAGTATCCAATGTATCGGCGCCTTCATCGCGTCGATCGTTTTCGAAACACTGGGGCAGGAGGATAAAAGCCTGGCGGCGACTCGCGTCCGAGGCGAAATAAAAAGACGAACGTACGTTTACAAGTTCTGTTTTCGATTTGCGTCAAGCGTACGCTCTCATCTATATTTAGGCAGCACAGCAATAATAGCACCGACCAGGTTGAGGAAGGGGGAAACTGGAGAAAAAAGAAAAACGCGAGTTGAGGAACGCGACGTTCCGGTTGTGAGATTCAAATCGCTGACAGTCTGCCGGCCAATCAGCACGATTGCCCTTCCTCTTCCGGTACCGAAGCAACCATTCACAGAAATTCCTTCGAAAGTATTCAACACCTTTCGAGTCTGTCTTGTTCAAACGACGCGTTTCTTGAAACTATGCGACGATCTTCTTCGATCGAGAACGCTAGTTCGAAGTTTCGTTTCTTATCTCGATTGCGCTGATTAACAAACTACGGATCTTAATGCGCTCACGTGGAAAATATGACGAGGTAAATGTGTAGAGAACGCGCGTAATTGTGATGCAAGTCAGTTGCTACTTTTCATGAGATAGCGTTTCATGTTTGATGTTATAAGAAGTTTTATGTTTTCAAACGCGTAATGAAAATTTATAAAAAGCAGCGTAAATTAAAACGTAGTATGAATGGGGAATAAAGTTATTTTAATTGACTATGAAACTAAAGGCAGATGATACTTGTAAGGATGCCTGACTAAATTCAAATTTTCAAAACTTTGACTTACACAACAGAATGATTTTCAACCAGACAAATGTAAAAGTATAGGAAATATACAAAGTACTCGGTATTTGTCAGAGAAATTATCAGACGGAGTATTTGTTATTTCTCGTAAAAATCAGAATTTGCATGGACATCCGTGGTCCGTTAACAACAACGCGATGTACGTACTTAATTTTGAAAGAAGACACACCGAATCCAAAGAAATGTTACACGTGGCGCGTTCGTTTATCAGCGACCGAGCAAATACGATTAAAACCCTGACAGAATCGAACCAACCCTCTGATACCGGAGAATAATTCTGCCCCTCTTAGTCGAAAGGCGCGACACTTCGATTTAGCGGCTCGAAAGTACGATTTATCGCGAACGTTTCACAAAATTATTTAAATGACCAATTCGACGTATTTCCCCCTTCCTCGAAATTCCCCTTTGATTTTTATTTGCGTTTATCAATTTCAACGCAAAAGTGAACTACTTTAACTGAACTGAGACACTTTTAAAATATACGTACAGTATATGACACGCTATGTAATTATGAAAATCTTTTATGCTAAATATCCAAAAACTTTCTCAAATCACTGCGGTAGATTTTAACTAAAGAAGACAGAATTCCTCCTGTGTGTTAAAAACGGTCCAACCCAAGCGAACGTCGCCACGCACTTGGAACTGTCGAGTTGTTGTTTGCCCGCGAACCTCGAACAGTCAATCCCCCTTGTCACGAGGAAACTTTGCTGTGAGACACTTCGTTATCCCAGGACGCGCAGAGTAGACACGGTGCACTTGCTCAAGGAGGAAGATCCACGAGGTTTCAACGTTTCTACGGGCGAGACATGTCTATGCACACGTTGGAGTTAATGTCTGGAGCGCTGTTTGAACGATGGAGAAACGAAAGGCAGGAGGGCGACTGGTTCACTCTCTAATCCTCTGTCCCGGTCGTCTCCTCCGTCCGCCTCCGCCTCTTCCTCCTCTGCCGCCTACTCCACTGACACCGACGTCGGTGTCGTCGTCGACGAACTCTTCCCCTTCTACGCGACCGCTCGTCGTCTTCGCGTGTCGTCGAGGATTCACGATATTTTTGTATCCTCGTCGGAGAGGCGATCAACCGGAGGTTGTACGCGGAGGCGGGAACGGAAACCTTGTGCGTGGCGAAGTGGCTGAAATACGAACAAGTCGAACCCCCTTGTTACCCTTTAGGGTAAATGCCGAGTCCGTTACGCTGCATCGATGACGACCTTTGAACTTTTTTTACGCTCGTCTTCTTTGAAGACTGCTTCAGGTTAGGCTGATTCAGGTGCGAGATGGAAGATTGCAACTATAGTTGAATTTGCAACGCGATACATGTGCCGGGTTTAGGACTTTGCGAGCAGGTTTTGTTTGTTTTATTGACAGTTAAGAGATTGTAATTTGCTAGAGTCTTCTACTTTAGGGTGAAATTTTGCAATTAATTATTGTTATAGATACGTTGCGAATTTTTACGCAAATTCATATTTTTAAGATTACTATTCGAATAGAAATCTTGTTCAACGTCTAGATAATACAATTTTCGATATTTTGTGTACTTTTGCATATTATGGTAACATCTCATGCATTTCATACGTATTTCGATTTCTTTTAAATTAACAAGGAATATAAAATCAATTTAATCAATGAGATACGATAGTCGATACAATCAATAGTAAGTAAAATGAAATTTACAGTGTACAGACATGTTAAATATTTTATCCATCCTACTTTTTGACATAGCGGTTGTAGAAGAGAGTTGTTTAGCTATTTCTTCTTTCCTCGTCGTCATCTTGCGAAGTTGCGAAGAAATTGAGCTACTTATAGCATCGTGTTAAACAATTTTCTTAAACTTCTTCATATGTAAATTATATTCTATATGCCTTCCACAATAACGTTGCATTTATATAAATTCTATGTATTACTTCATTACGTATTATGTCGTTCTTTAAGAGATTAATTTGCATTCCAGCTAATGGATGTATTTCGCTTAAGCACCATCGAATTGAATTTGCTATGTTAGTGTACGTATCGTTCTCATTATTACTTCGATAATTATGTTGAAATAAAATAAGGCTCTTGATGTATTTTTAGTATGCATAGAAATGAAATTTATATAAAATACACAAGTATGTTCATTGTTTCGCTTATAGCGAAATATTTGAAAATATAACGTGGCTTCTAGCAATGTGTTTAATTCATGGCAACCTAATGTCGTATACGAATTTCGAATCGACTAACAATTAACCGAGCAACGTGTTTCGTACACGGGTCATTTCTGATTGGTTATTAACAGTAGCCGGCGGCATGACCATTAGGAGGATTCAGTCGGCCATCAAAGGGATTTGTTACTTCGATGTCGATGGACATTCTCCATCCCCCATGGACCTAATTAGCACATGAAGCAGCTGCGCCTGATTTGCATTATTGAACAATAATTCTACTTACCATCGAAATTCCCGATAGCTATTCCCTGATATATGCAGCTTATGTACAATATGTAATCATCCGACCTTGTCTCACGTCCGATTCTTTCGCCTGTATAAATTTTGTTAGATAATCAATTTTTCTCGTTTGCACCTGTTTCGCGACGTTAGTTAGGAATTTCGTACAAAAGAATGCACGTTGTCTTATTGATTGATTTTTTAAAGAAGATCGAAGAATGTGACATATTTTATACGAGAATTAAAAAGAAAAAGACACACGAGGATTTACAGATAAAATAAAGAGGGTCAGAATTTCGATAGATACGTATAAGAATCTAACTTTGCCATCTTTGTAGAGATCTCGAGAATGAAAGTAAATTCGCATTTGAATCGAAATTGAAGCGAGAAGTTTAAAAAGATGTAGAAAGGTAAGGAAACGATTATTAACAAAATATAGATTAAAGTATTATCATCATTTATTTATTTCATTGATCATGACAAAGTAATAATCACATAAAGCTGTTAAAAGTAAAACCCCCGTATTATCACTAAATCGTGTACTGTATTTACAAGTATAATTATAGTTTGCGTCGAATGCTGGCGCTTGACGCGCTCATTGTTTTACATTTTATTCTATTATTCTTTTTCCTCTCGTTCACCCGTTCTCCTCTCTCCGTTCTTCGACCAACGATAAATATATAATATATATAATTTGTTTTCTTTTACACCATTTTATTTTTCCTCTTACCGACGTCTGTCTGTTGTCGCTCTGCTTACAAAAATTAGGTAAGTAAAGCTAAGAAACTGTTTTCTATCTTTTCTTTTCTATCTCTCTCTCTCTCTCGATTCTTTGACAAAAGCGCACGTAGAAATTGTCGCTCATTTTAATCTCATTATTTTTTTTCTTCACTCACTTTACTCACACCATAATCGCTTTCACACAATCTCTCTCTCTCTCTCTCTCTCTCTCTCTCTCTCTCGCTCTGTCTCTTTTTTTTCTAACCCCTTTTTTTCTCTGGCGTAAGAAACGATATTATTGGTACCCGAAACCCCGTTTAATGAAAATCCTTCAAATAAAATACTCTAGTTAACAATAAATTATTAAATATCTATTCACAAATATATGTATAGGCTAATTATCGTTTATTACTATCTTCATCACCGTCGAATCTATCCTCGTCCATCGTCGTCGCTCTGTTGGATCAGCGACAATCTTTTCGTTACTATTATAAATAACAATTTGTTTTTTTTTTCTTTACACAGGACAACGACCTAACGGTTTCCCTTTGTCGTTTTATTTCTTTGCTCGTGTAAGTATATAATATCAGCAGCAAAATAGAATTGTTTTGTTCGATCGATTTGTTTCTACGGAAAGGGAGGAAAACGAAGATCGCTTGCTCGTCCAATTCCGAGTGAGGTGGTTCCACGCGTTAGAAGACACTGAAGTTTTCTCGGTCTGTCCGTTGTTACCACGTCGTCGAAACGATTTTTCCTTGACAAATGAAATTTCGATGGTATTCGTTGTTCCTTCCTACATTGTCATAAATAATAACGACGAATATATTCAAAGTAAGACGATTCTTTAATAATTATATACATTTAAATTCGTAATAAATAATTACAAGTGTCTATTTCGGATCAAAATCGCAAACATCTTCTAAAAATATCTCTCTTTTCGTATTCGGATTGAACGAAGCTTCCCGACGAAAGCTTCCATTTCAAAACGAAACGAAGAATCGACGAAAGAATTATTTTGAACAGATCGCTTCAAAACACGTCAGTAACAATGAACGTCCATAAACGAATGATAATCGTAACTGTGTCAAGGATCAATGAATCTCTTAGAAACACACAACGTACGAGAAATTGCAATCGAAACACCTGCTCGTTTCTTTTGTTTCTTTGTCAATTCTCGTATTTAAGCATTTCACTTCCATCTTGTACGAGAAACATACGCATGTACTTCCGTATAGTTGAGTGTATACATTCTATGGTGTCTTGCTTCTGTTCCAAGGATGAACGCTCGAAACAGTGAATTTCCGAGCGGCCATCCGAGCTCGAGGAACGAAAAAGGCAAGAGGCGTAAAGTATCATTATGTTATATATAATATATTAAGTAACTTTCTGGCCGTCTTAGTCATCGACTCGCTGATTGTTTAGAAAGCGCATGCGGGAAATTTCTCGAGATCGGTCCTCGATCAAGGACACGTATTTCTTCGATATTTCCCGTCCCTTCTGCTGCGTTTAATTGCGAAAAACGACAGTCGATACTTGGAAAAAAAGATTTGTTGATTCGATCGTTTGATAGCCCACTCTTTTGTTGCGTTCTTTCCTTTCTTGTTATAAAAATACGTTCTATAGTTTCCCTTTCGACAATCGTTTTGTTAAACCGTATAAGAATATTCGCGTGATTCCTGAAAGAAGAGGACGAAAATCGCTTACATAATGTCGGCGGTTTGAGACAGGCAGTGTTTTAAACTTCGAAGATCTTTGTACATTAAGTTGCAGAAGAGCTTCAAACATTCGTAAGCGATGGTATAAATCTTCTTCGTCAGAAATAAATGATTTCCATTTTTGGTTTTGCAATTTGAAATGTCGTTTCCTTAATTCATATCTGTCTTAAATTCTCGATATCCGAAGTTTCGTTATGCGTTATCAATTAATCGTTGAGAAATAGTTGCTCAAAATTTGACCATCCTAAAAAAGCTCCTTGCAAAAGGTCCATCTATTAATCTTTATGAAATACTACGACAGTCTAGGTGTTTGTACTTTCGAAGTATTCGGTTAATTTAGAAACCTACAAAAATTATGAAAACCAAGGGATTTTTCTAAAAAGATATTACGGAAATCTATTTCTTATACCTTTAAATAACCAACATACTTTAATTCTTATTGTCGCCTATTAAAATCTCTGAAACTTATAAATCTACAAAAATGACGAAAAGGAACAAAACTAATTTTTACATTTCGTAAAGTTATCTTTATCTTTCCAAGAACGCTGCTCGTTATTCGTAATGGAACGCAGCTTCGCAATGTGGGAACGCATCCGACTCGAATTCGAAACGCGTCTTGACAACTCGAATTTACAATATCTCTCACGTACCTCCACTCTCACGCACACATATCCTCTCTCTCTTTCTCTCTTTCCTTGCGCACGTTCGTTGCAAAGCCTATACAATTACACATTCAGTAACCTCTATATAACTCTGTTTCTACGCCTCGTACCTCCTATAGAATATGACTTTCTTTTTTTACTTTTCTCTTTTGAAATCTTTTTATCTATATACACGCTAGTTTATCGGTTGCTACATCCTTTACTAAACTACCACGCGCGACTGATTTCGCGCGTCGCTTTTACGCTTTTCCCCTTTCGTTGAAAATCGCGCGCGACTCATCCTTCTGTCGATCGTTTAACCCTCTGACAACGAAGGCTGAATCAATTCCGTCTCACGTACGTGTTTTACGTTTGTCTCTTTCTAAATTACGATTACGCGAAGCTGCCAGTTAAGTTAGCTTGACCAATTCTAGTTTTTCTGAATTTCTTTTTTATTGTACAATACAAAAGCGTACGGTAGCAGTTCGATTTTTAGGAAACGAATAGGAGACTCCGGTAAGTTTATTTATCGCAATGAGGTGACATGGTTGATAGCGAATTTTAAGATAAAAATAAAAAAGAACAGCGTTTGTGATGTCAATTTTTTCTAATTTACAATTTATAGAAACGATCGATGTGGACTCGATGATTATTCTGTCCTCCTTGATCAAAAATCTCCCATTTGCTATTTAAAACCTAGAAAAACTCGAATTATATCACTCTCTTCGATCAATTTGAAATATTTAGTCATCGTATCGCTACAGCCTGTATAACGTAACTTTACTCGCAAGGTAAGAAACACAGGTAAAAATTTAAAATACTTCAGCGTATCTTGAAAAATGCAAACATGCTACTGGGATATTTTGACTAAAAGCGACAGTATTGTTCTAAATTTTTTAAGGTTTTACAGTTTTACTTTTTAAGTAAATTCGATTGTCATAGACGAGTGGAGAAGTTACATTTATAGAAGTTTCAATAGAATAAAATATTCGACAATCGCGTTGACAATGATCCAGCCTTCTTTGCATAGGGTCAATGATGGATACGACGTAGGAATTTGGCTCGCGATTTTTGATTTGTTCAACACACACAAGAAAAAATATGAGTCTCGTGAGGTTACGTTTGCACCGGAAACTACTGATCAGGGGCTGCACGTTGATTCCGGCAGCTCGATGGCCGAAAGCCTTCCACGAGACGAATATTCGATGGATGATGCTGTCGAACGCGAGAATCGATGCAACGGTGATCGCTAGACTGCGGATGTTTACGTGCTTCGGGGAAATTTAATGGTGCAAAAATGCACGCAATGCTGAAAAATATAAAAAATATCCGAGACATAGCTCGAATTTTTATTTCGCGTTTAATGTGTACAGTAGCAACGCAGAAGCTTTCGATTCTCGATTAAAGATAATATTAAGTGGGTGAATCAAATATTGTCTTTCGTTTCTTTGCGTTCATAAAAATACGAATATGTGTAAACATCTCCAGTCCAGTGGTTTTGAATTTTTCTATTGTGCAAAGTTGAGAAGATGGCCATGCAAAGGGCGCAAGAGCGAAAGGTGGTGATCGTGTCCTATATCGTGATAATTGACGATTCGATTGCGATTTTCTATCGTTAAAAAATCTCTCAAGTTTGAACAAATATGAAAGAATCGTTGCTAATACGCGTTTTTCATGTTTGAATTTTACATCGAAGATTTTTTGAAAACAGTAGAAGATTCCTGCTGGTTTATCAAGAAGAAAGTAAGATCGAATCTTTTGCCAGCCAATTTCTCATCTTTGCATAATATTAATAATAATTATATTTCGTTGTCCGAAGGGCAACCCTCTAGTTGATGTTCATCGTGATAAAGATTGTACTGGGGGATGGTTTTTGATTTTTTCAGGCAATATAACTTGTCGAAGAAACGAAAACTGATTGTTTCGTTAAATGGATGGATGGTTTAAATTTCGTATTTTGAAGATTGCTCTTTTACTAATTTCTTTGATGGATAATTGACTTTTTTGAGAACCATTCGTTGGATCGATGAAAGAATTCACATCGAACATATATTTCCTTACTAAGATAGAAGTAGAATTTTAAGATAAATTTTAAAATCAATAGCGTTAAAATATTTAGATATTTATTAAAATAATCTATTAGTGCTTTGTCAATATTCTAGATGTGTTTTATGATAAATATACTAATTCATTGGATTTTTCGTATTTTATAGAAATAAATTGCAACACTTAAGAAATTTTTCGTAAAGAATCTTAGCGATGGTAAAAATAATAAGATATCAAACGTATAAATATGTAAAATGCGTGAAATAAACCAAGCCTGTTCTTCCATCGATAGCATTGTAATTCGCACAAGTAGCCGACGCTTTTGCTCTTGTGCTTCACATCGCCGTTAAACACGCTCGAAAATCGTAAAATCTTTCCTTACGTTTCCTCGTACGCTTATTCCTTTTCCATATTACGCCCATAAAGATTCAAACTACGAATTCCATAGAAAAGTTTCGGCTGAAACTTCTCTCGAAATTTTCTCCAGCCAGTTACATGGAAGCACTTGGCGATTCGCCTTAAAATTCAGCCGAACGCGACGCAGAAACAAAAGGATATGTAAGGAACTTTTAAACGTAACCCATTTATGCTCCAGCTTCTGTAAACTCTGCACTCGTATTTCTAAGGTGATTTCCAAATTTCAATAACTGCGTTATTTTAAGCAACGAAACTCCGGTATTTCAATAAAATATTCTTTTTAAGCATAAATGGATTCACACGGTATAAAATGCAAAAATGCTAATGTCGTCTTTTGATTTTATTTCATGTTTTCATGAATTATGACAACAGTTTGTTTAAAGAGAAACGAGAGTTACCCTTCGTTCGTAATTAAATATATTAAAATTTCTAAACAAAGACAAATAGCGATTTATTAACAATTCCGTGAACTTTGATTTCTATAAAATATGCGTGTAGCCGGTTAAAACTTAAAACGAAATCGTCGCATCAAATACGTAGCGGGACCGGATCGAACGAATTTCCATCGGCGCTTTCTGCCACCGAGACGATCGAGGCGCAGTGTGTCGTTTATTCAAAAAGTAGAAAAAGATAGAAAAAGCCGCGAAGAAGAAGGTCTCGTGTCGGTGAAGTCTGAGAAGTAGCGAGGTCGATCAGCGATCGATATAATTGTTAATTAAAACAAGAATAACTTATAGATCCGCTGATCGATCTTCTTGGAGGACTGGTGTCTTTTTCTTTCTTTTTTTTTTTTTTTTTTCAAACGTTCTTAACGTCTTTTTTAAACGTTCTTTTTTAAATAATTACTTATTTCGATCTAAATGCTTTCCCATGAAATACGAATTCCCAAACCAATTACGTCGACTAATTATTTAGCAAATAATCATTTTCGTTATTTGTCAAAGAATTTTATAATTTTCGTTCTTTTTTTTTCTTTTTTTTTTTAATTTTTACCTCTCGGACATTAAAGTGCCACGTTTTCAAAAAAGCTCGAACAGAAGGAAGAAGGAAAAGAGAAACACCGATTGAACAGTTTCGCCATAATCACCAAGAGATTCGACTGGAACGTTCGGTATTCGGATCTTCCTTGAAATAGGTTCGGCTGCCTAGACCATTTTTATGTCGCAGGCGAAAAAAGAAAATGGGTCAAGCATTCAGGCAAACGATTAAATTTTCATTCTAGTCTCTCACACGCATACACGCATTCTTTCTCTATTTCAAATTGTCCCTTTCGCTCGAGCATACGTTTCCCTTATTCTCTCGTCTCTCGCTTCTTTCACTCTTTCTTTCTCGCGCGATCTATTATATAGTTTTGTTCACACATTCCTTCTTTTTTCGCTATTTACAAACGTACTCTGTGTGTATATGTGTGTGTGTGTCTCCGTGTAATTCTTCATCTGTATAGTTTGTCGCTTAAATAACGTTCGTTATCATCTTCTCCACATTCTCCCTGTCCCCTATTATATCTCGTTTTACCTAAAATAATTATTTTTAATTGTATTCACCGCGGCGACACGTGGCTTTTGCGAGCTGAGTATCAACGTCGTCGTCTCGCCTCTCCAGTCTCTCTCCATTTTCCTATTTTTTTCACTGTTCATCGATCTGTCTATAATTTTTCACAGGTAATAACGCGTTCGTTAGTTTGTTCCTTTTCCCCTTTCTTTTCTCTTTTCCTTTTCTTTTTTTTTCTTTCTTTTTTACCTTCTAAATCCAGAAACTTGTTCACTGTTCTATTTTTCCTTATATTTTCTTATCGCGTACACTGTTCAATTTTGCGTTGCTTTTTCTTCTCTTTCTTGTTCCTTGTAGTTCCGAGTTATTCCCTCTTCTTGTTCATCTCTCACGTTGTTGATCTCTCTCTTCCTGGTGCACAGCGGACGACTTCCGATTGTTTCGAGCTGTTAGAACGGTCTTGCTGTGTCGTCGGTGTGTCGTTTTCTTCCAGGTGTGAGAGTTTCCTTTGAATTATAAAGTGGGAGAGGCCCGGTACAGGGGGTTGCCCCTGATGGGAAGCACGTGAGCTTCGGAGTTGAACACCCAGTCGTTCAGATTTATGAGATCATCGTCGCTGAACAGCAGGTAGAGGTACTGAAATAGACAAGAACGTAGACTTAACGATTATATCCTGCTGGCTTGTGCATGTACTTATTATTAGCTATTACCAAGTATTGGACTGCAGATTTTTATATTTAATATTTATGCATAATTGCGAGTTTAGAAAGTTTGCATGTTAGGTATATTCACGAAAAATCTGTATATATGAAAAATGTAAAAAAGTACAGAATGCATATAACGTGGTAAAGTATACGAAGTATCCAAAGTGAAGTACACGTTATAACATTCAGTGGGTGAAATGAATCTCTGTTTAACTTCCATTTACCTGTGTTCATAGAAACGTAAACTTGTATAAAAATCCGTAGTCTAATTATTTCGTTTTGTACGTAACGGGGCGCGCTAATTATCTAAAAGTTAACCGTTAGACTTTCAGTAATAACTAGATGCAACTGTTGAGTTTTTGTTCTCGCGTATTCGAATAAGAAGGCTTAGAAAGACAAGCAAAGTAAGATAAGTAGTATTGGTTAAATATATCTTCGATAAAAGGAAAGGAATAGCCATATTTTAGCAGCAGCGAATGCGTTAATTTGCTTTTAGATTTTTAATTTGATCATTCTCTTTGATACGATCATTAAAAGAATCAAGTTATTAATTTTAATATTTGATAATTAATCAGCTATTATATGTTTATAAATGCTGGTACATTTTTTCTGTTATTATTTCTTAAGCTTGTATTATACGTAATTTCACATAATTTAATAGTACATGTAAAACACTAATGAACGATTAAGAGATATTGAGATCGTAACCATTGAGACTTTAATAGCACTCGGATGTTCTTTCTTGAGACGCAATCGAGGAGTATCGTTTATTGCAGATATTAATCCTATTTCTCTGTCTAGCCTCTAACATTCCCACCACGTACAAAATAAAACTAGTACGCGTCTAGAATAATTTATCATTGACTTCGTTAATGTAATTTACAATTCATAGTTTTAGAAAACTGTATACTAAACTAATAACGACTTTATTCGTTTTCCAGAAATAGTCTTTACACACCAGTGTCAGTTAATAAAAATGTTAATGATAATCTCAGATTTCTATTCACCTACGCTCTATGGTTATAATTTACAATTATAAAATATTTAAAACGCGTTGCTTTAAAATAACAACCAGCTAATGAGATTTTTCCGAGAGCCAACGAGTCTCGAGAAATTTGAAGTAGCAATCAAGCAAACTGTTAACAAGTCGATTAACTTCTTAGCGTAGTCGTCGTTCTAACCGATAATTGCCAGACGCAGGTCCCTTGCTCTTGCCTCTGATCGTTTAATTTTTGTGCAACGGTTACAATGCTCGTGTGAAAATTCTCGTGTTTCACTCCCTTTAACCGGAAGTTAACGACGCGGCCACGCTACGCCCCGGATAATGCAATTTTAAACGCGTTGCAAACGCTCGAAAAATGTTTCATCGGCCATGCGGTTCTCGGTAGAAGATTAAATGAAAATTTGTGAACGCGACGTAAACGGTGTAACGACCAAGAAAACGTTCGTTAACGTTTAGGAAAATGGGAACAGATTGTGAGATATCGTGGCGATAGTAACGTTAACGACGTTTAGTTGGGATTCTTAGCAGGTTTAAACTGCGAAGTGGAAAATAAATGTGTTATATTGAGTCGCAGAAACGACGATTGGTATTATTATTTTTCTTTATATTCCTTATTACATATTATTCCTCGATAATAATGTCGTACATATTTAGTACCGGTCCTTTACTACCAACAATTTGAACTGTTACTTTCAATTAATTAGCAATCTTTTATTGCTATTAAATTGTACAATTGTACAATTTCCTATTGCAAAAGTTACATATAATTATGTAATAAGAGAAACAAATGTCTTCAAAATAATCACGTAACAAGATACATCTGTACAATTTTCCTTTTCTCACTTCTGATTAACACCATTGGATACACAGATCGTGCAATATTATAAATTAATCGTACAATACTCTTCTTCGTATAAAATCCTATAGAATGTAACTTCACGTTATACAATTTTTTTTTCATTTCGGTTTTACGTCACATCTTCTCCTAGCGCGACCTATAAATTGTAGATTCAATATCTATCGCATTTATCTTTAAAATAAAGATTATCGTTCGAATGCATTAACGTTCACTCAGTATTTTTCATGACTAAAATATGGCTAGATAGACTAATTATAGAATAATTATATTATGAAACGCTACAGTGAGTAAAGAATATTTCTCAAATTCTGGAACGTATGCTAGAAGTTTGGCTAGAAATCAAAGGAATAACGATAGAAATCATGGTACCTTGAGCGTCTCGGCGAAGAAGTAGCTCTGTTGCACATCGTCCTGCGGAGGATCGACCAAGTAAACATTATGAAGTCCGGTGAAGCCTCCTGGAACGCGACAGTATTTCTCGAGCGCTTGAACAGCTTCCCAGCCCCATTCACGGTATTTCGGATCCTTTGTCAGCCGCCACATCACGAAGTACGATTCGAAGGTCTGAAAGAAAAATATTTTACCTCGGAATTTGGCGAACAGCCTGTGTTTGTCCTGGCGAGTCACGCGAAAAAGAACGGATTGAATATTTCAGCTTTCATTACCGGCGGTGGAAACAACCAGAAACAAATGCTGAAATGTTTCTGTCTGCTTCGTTTGTCATCGAGTCATACTCGTCCACGCATTTTTTTCGTTTAATGATAGACTCGCGGACAGAATGGATCGTACAGATGCTCGTTTTTTAAAGTAGATTTTCTATTTTTAATCAAAATGGAAATCGTTTGGATGTTGATTTTGTTGTTTTAATTCCTTGAAGCTGTGTTTGAGGCTGGCATTTATCAGATTTCAGATAAGGCTAGGATAGAAATTTTCTTAAATTTGTGGATGTATCGTTCAACTTTTTGATTTTCTAGTACTGCGAGAAACATATTGCGTATGCAGAAAGTAACGCATTTAATGAAGAGCTAATTTATACAAATTTTACCACTAACGGTAAATCAAATAACAAGAAATACTTAAAACCAATGCACAATTTGTTGAGCCAAGTGTAGAGTTGTAAAACAAATTACTAAAGGAATAAGATGTTAATCTAAATTATATAAGATATAATAAATCATATAAGAATCAATTGTTGAAAAATCTGAACAGATTTAAAAAATTACAAAAATGATGAGAAGAGTATATTCAAATTAAATGCACAAAGAACACGAACATCTTCCACCGTTTAATTATTACATTTTAATGAGCATTCAACGAGTCAATAGAAAATTCATATCGATATGTTCCGCAGCTCGATGTTTCCATTATTTACTTATGTAGCTTCTGGTCGACAAACAAGTACGTTGATTCAAATCTATATGAATAGAACTTACCTCTGGCCGAAGAATGTAGTATTTTTCGCCGTTCTTTAAACTCTTCGCTTCGTTACCCTCGATAAAGTGGAAGGCTTCCGGTCCAAGTTTCGTGTAACTTCTGTCGTAGGATTCGTGGCACGTGTTGGTCAGACCAGCGGCTATTGTCATGTATCTCTCAGACAGTTCGTTTTCCTGGGTTTTCGCTCCCAATGCAAACATACCACCTGGAGACAGACAGGCCAATTTTGTAAAAATACGTGTTTCTTTTTTTTTTTAGAAAGAGGTATCAGCTTAAACGGAGGAATAAAAGAAGTTTGTTTCAAAACTTACCAGCGAAACACGCCAGATGGCCCATTTTATGCTCGAGCCTGTCGTATTTTAAATCCGACACGTAGAGCAGCTTGCCCTGTGATGTCTTGATCATGTGTTGATCTATAGCCGCGATCGCTTCGTCGTACATTTGTCGGGCTTCGACGTCTTCTTTGCCGGACTGAATCCACGCTTTCAACAGATACTCGTAGAAACTGTCACCGAGACCTCCCAACGACATGTGATCTGTGATTCGACAAGAAAACAAACGTCCGTCAATCCGACTTGGAATATTCCCAATTTCCTTACATTCTATCATCGTCGTATCATTTACAGATCTTTTATTTCTCGTTATCCATCCTTCTGGCACTTTTAATATTTTTATATATGTACAATTAACTAGCAATTTTGGCAAATTTTTATAATGAAAATTGTTGTGTTTTATTTCGGAAATAAAAAGATGGTAAACTTATTTCTTTCTTTTGTGCCTTTTCTTTATTAAGATTCGGTGAATTGTTAATTAACCAGACGACAAATGCATCCGTTTTTGGCGAAACTGATCAAACGCATTACTGTCTTTACAAAACTTGTCGTACTAAAACTATCATAGCCAGTACATTCTAAAGATTATGCTCGAAAAAGCAATTAAAGCGAATGCTAGAAATAAGATAATAGAAATACGCAATTTAATTCCATAAGGCGGAGATTCAATTACATCCTATGTCTGGCATAATCAGATAAATTCGTCAAGTCCAGAGAGCAAGTTCGTTAAGACAACTTCGAAAATCCATCTCGCGACTCCTCTTAAGCTCATTACACGTTTCAAAAGCGGTGAGATAAAGAAGCTACGTCGAAAATCCGCTGGATTCCTGTCGACAGGGTTTCCATTTTAATAACAGTCAAGAAGACATCCCCATGCCGCGCGACTGTATAGCCAGTTTCATAATTCTCAGCTTTCCATCGAGGCGGCTTTCCATTCGACTGGAAAACGAAGCGGACAAACCGGCGAAGAAAGCGTCTTCAGCCACTTTCAGCCAACGAGACAATTACTTTGAAGCAGCTTTTTCATCGTATTTACGAACAGCGATACCCTTCGACGGTTACAGAACGCCATTCAACGACTTCGCGACTCTTCAATATAATCGTTGTTCAAAGCAATCGGATTTTCAAAGGAGATAGCGATTAATAACGCCGAGGGACGACCTACGCTGGAAATCGTTCGTTGAAATCGACGATTCGAGGAGTGGTGCTTTATTACGACAGCGAACGGCGAAATGGTCGAGCACTCAAGCTCTACAGGTCCTCGAAGGTACGAAAGATAGTGGAGGCTGGCATTTGCACGCGAATATCCGCGAGGTTTTTGCACGAAGAAGAGGGCTACTCCGACAACTCGTCTGAGGGAGGGCACGGGACAAAGAAAAAGCTCGGGCGATTTTACTCTCGTGACTCTTCTTCTGCAGTTCGTGGCTGCTGCGAGCGTCGAGCGTTTTCGTTTTTCTGCAACCCCTTTTTGTTCTTCATGCTGCAAGAGAAACGCGAGGGGAGACGATTGCAATCGAAATAGAGGAAAGTTAAGTGTTTTTAGACGAGATTTCAACGTGCTGAAATTTTGATTGATTTTATTCCATTACGAATATTTCATTTGACGATTGATATCGATGGACCGAGGGTTTTCATGCATTTATTGGAAATATGACGTTTCGAATATTTTATTCGATGGTTAATTTTATTAGAGAAAGTTTAAGCGCTTTTAAATGAGGTTTCGATGAACAGGATTTTTTATTGGTTTTATTTCGTCTCGAACATTTTATTCGAGGCACGATATTGGCAGATCGGTGCAGGTTTCTATGTTTTCGTGGGATGTATGAAGTTTGAACTGTTTTATCCGATGGATAACTTTAACAGAGGAAAGTTGCAGGATGCATATCCTGCTTTATTTTGATTCATCTTCGATGCTGTTCATTGTAATTTTATTCATTGTAATATCTAGAAGTTTCCATTTCGTTAATGTTCCAGAAAAGTAAATTTCTTCGGAAATAAGATTTCAATTAGACATTTGCAATAGATACATCGGATAATATAATAGGAAATGAAACTTCAATTAGATACTCGAGGTAGATATTGAATATTTTTGTTAGGAGGGAAAATTTCAATTAGGTTCTTCAACTAGATATTAAATAATTAAATAGGAAATCGATATTTAAAGTAGATACTGTACTAAATAGAAAATTACTGCTTATCCAACCGTGTATCATTCACGCGTATCCTAGAATATTCTCTAATCATTCAATTTCTACGAATAGTTCTTTCAACTTGAGCTATATTGTCTCTACGTTTGAAATTATTAAATAAATAGCCTTTTTCAAACCACTAACAGATTTCTAGATGAAACGTATTATTCTTTCCTGTTCTCTTATTTAGTCCTCCTTTCTGCTTTAGACGTTCTTTACAACAGAACTGCAGAAACATCAGAATAATTCTCTTCAGCTTCTAACGGAGTCTCAGCGAAGGAAGTCCAGTCATTGAGAGAAACTCAATTGTAGTACTTGAACTTTACAAATCCTGGGGTAAAATTGCACGAATCATATATAGGAAATGTAAATTTGTAGATTTATTAAATCGTACGAATCAATGAACAGGTCCACGCTAATCGTGATAGCTATATAGAAATAAAACGAAAGATACATATTACGCGTAGTCATATTTCATCCTGTGTTCTGTGTTCTTTCAGTCATTTCCGATCCAATTGTGTTCTTCTAGCGTTAAAAAATATCTCAAGTTTGAGTAAAATACGAAAACGTTGCTGCATATAATTCTACGTTATAGATGTTTACTTCAAATACAGCAAACTCAATTTGTACGCCGAAATGGGAAAAAGATTAAAATTAAAAAATTGGAGAACCGCGGTAGGGTTAAAAACGACAACTACTCGATGATTCACGCACAGAACCATTGAAAATATTTCTCGTCGCAAATATTCGAAACTCGTGAACTTCGTGCTACGTCCACCTAATCTACATTCCTCCATCATTGATCGCAGCATCGCAAAGCATCAATATTGGAAAATGTGTTCAAAGAACGTAATACAAAAGCATACTCGAAGGAAGGGTCTTATTCGCAGCTGCTCGTTGGCCATTCAGATAACAGAAGGGTAGAATACAAGCTGAGAGGGTAATTAGCTGGCCCAAGTTTCCTCTTGGAAGTAGCCTCGCGACGCTCGACATTCAATAGAACCATAAATTTAAGGAGACTCGAAGCTTGATCGCTGCTTGGATGAACGAGAAGACCCAATGAAAAAGACGAATAGAGACGAGTATATAAAAAGAGGAAAAGCCAATCCGATGTACGATGTATGACGAAACATCGTATATTTCAAACATCTTATACTTGACCAAAACCTTGTTCTTGCGATAAAGTGATTCGCTTTTCACCAATCGACAGAATCGTAAATTTAAGGAGACTCGAAACTGGATGGTTGCTCGGATGAATCCGGAACTTGGATGAACGAAGAATCGCAACGTGCAAGACGTGCAATGATAAGAATACAAACGAAAAAGCAAGCAAGCAGAGTGAAAACTAAGAGGAAAACTAAGGGAAAGACAAAGAAGGAGGAAGAGGAGAAAAAAGGATGAAAACGAAGAGGAAAGATAGAACCGTAGGATTTGAGAAGAAACGCGAAGGATGACGATGGTCGGTTCCACGACGATGATAAATATTCGTCGGGGATCGTCATACGTGCGACAGGAAAATACAAGAAGAGCACGAAGTCGGTGGAACAACGGGAGAAGAGGAGGATTTAGCACCCGAGGGGATGCACGGTATGATAAATGCGATATTCGGGGGAGATGGTGTAAAGAGTGCCGGCCATGAGAGGCAACCTTCTCCTCGGAAGGCGACGGAAGCACAAAAGGAAACTGAGGACACCGGTGGCTGCTTGTGGAACAGGGCCGACACCTTCTCGCTTCTCGATGCCCCCCTCTTCTCTTCTCTGCTCGGCCACTGTCGCCATCGAAACTATTCCACCGATATAATTGATAGCCGTCAGATTAAAAATCTATTTTGCCCGAAATTCTCCGGACGCGTGAAGATTTATTAAATGAAATTACAGTAATAAAGCATCGGCTACATTTACATCCGACATCCATCGTTATTCCACGTCTCGAATTTTTCCCTTCTTTTTACCCGTTTAAACTTGGTCTCCTTTTTCTCTGTGATTCTTTTTGTCTGATCAAAACATCACCTTTTAGTTTTGTTGTTTGAGTTGTTTCTTTGGTATTGTGCGGCAAAGTGCGTTTGAAGATCGACTGGTAACGCGGGAAATACGGTTTTGTTCATTTCCATGGAATTTAGCGGACGAAAGAGAGTATCGTTAGAATTTTAATAATTTGACATAGGTAATTACGAAGATGTATATTTTTCAAGATAGAGACTAGTAGTAACGTTATTATTCTTCGTGATTGAAACACTCTACCAAGCATTTTCTTATTTTTCAAAATATGTCAATATATTCAAGCTTCTTCGTATCTTTTATCTCATCGATTAAATTATATAGAACTAAAATAAAAATATTAAATAGAGACTGAATATTTTTGATTGAACGAAGAAAGAAATGGCACAAAGAACGAAACATAATAAAAAGAAATAGTAAAGATTATAGCTTTCTCGAATTTTTGTAGCTTTCATTTCAACTATATACATCGAGAAGGATTCAGATAATTTTCACGTGGTTCGTGTTTCCGTGATTATTTTTTTCCTTTTCCGTATTTCATATTGATCGAGGATACGTTTTGATGATCGCTCGCGGGGTGAATGATTTTATCGTGAAACTGTGTTCGCGCATGCCTGGTCGTTTTGTTCACGTCCCACCGTGAGAATTACCGGTGATTCTCTGAAAGATAGTTCTCTTATTAGGTACGTGTGAAATTTATGAAGGTGCGATGTAGCATGAGAAGAATAATTAACCTGGTGTTTTTGCCAGCAAACTGATCGTTGCCGCCGGAATTGATGCGGATAATGATTTAAGTAACGCGGCAATGGGATTACTCGGGGGATGCTGGGTACCAAGTATGACCAAGATTTATTATTGTTATTAAGTGGTTGGGTTTCTTGCGTGGGTTGCTTGAGGAACAACACGCAGATAGAGACACGTACGGTGAACGAAACAGAAATTGGAATTCAGTATATATACAGGGTGCCCAAATAATTCTATTACAAGGTGATACATCCGTTACTTTTAATGATACGCAAAAATGTGAAAGGAACGAATTTTTGGTTCGAAGGAACAAATATTACGGTAAACGAAAAATCTTTCTGAACGAATAAATAATAAAAAAAAAAAAAACTCACGCTGGCCCCATTTCCCAGTCTTCGGGTGAATATAGTTGGGGTAGAGTCCTTTCGGTTTCTCCAGGTTCTTCAGCACTTTCCTCACGTTCTCGACCTTGCTCTTGAAAACCGGATTGCCTGTGATGTCACTGAGGTAGGTGAATTCGAGATGCATCGTGCCAATTTCGGAGAGAATGCTGCACCCGCTGCTCGCCCAGCCATAATTCTTGCTCGCCTGAAAATTTCCCAATGAGACACCGTCTCCGTTAGTCCTCGCTATTATTTATCCTTAACCCTAGCACTAGTGTTCACCGGAAAATTCCATTTTAATATATGTTCGATGGTGGTGGTGAGGTTTAGAGTTTTATCGTTTTTATCTTTTGAAGATTAAAATTATTCGATGGTGATTAAAAAAATTAAAATTACCCAAAGATAATCGGAGAAATTAATTATGTATCGTGATGATAAATCCCGAGTCGAAGTTAGAAATGAGAGAAGGAAGGTAACATTTCTGCAAGATAAGCGGAATCAGCGACGAAAGTCGGCCGCGATCGAATCAAACGGATCCAATTAAACGAAATAACAAAGACGGCCACCGACCGTGTTTATAGAGACGGTTGCAAAGCTTCGCGAAACGAACACGCTTCGTTCTATTCGCCAGCGAAGATAAATATTAACCTACGCCGCGGAAATTACCGCCAGCCACCGTAATAATGAAAACGTTCGGTTACCGGTGCGAAATTTAATCGAATTTTCAGTGGCAGGTCGTCGGGATATGGAAAGAAACGATCGCTGATTGCCTCGCGAAAAATCGACCGGGAAATCTAACGGTGAAACTCTGCTTTCTATCTCGGTGTTGTCTGATAGGATAGAATTATTGTGATTTTAAGGTATCGTTGGTTTTACACACTTTTGTTAGACTTAACCGTTCTGTAATCAGAATTTTGTTCGATTATAAGGCAACTGATTTGCAATTGGTTCAGTCTTGTAACTTTAATTCGGAATGTAGAAATTGACGATTGTTATGGTCATTTTGCTCGATTAAGAGAGAGTAGAATTATCATTGATCCGAATTTGAATTTGATTGTATGAGTGAAAAGAGTTGTGATTAATCATAGTCTGGTATTTTAGTTTGAGATCTAGAGATTGATACTTGTTAGAAATATGTTCTATATAAATTGTGGATATTTATAGAATAGAAACTAGTAATTGTTATTGACAGGTGTTATAGAAAATAAGTGTTGAAGATTGTTTTGTGTGAAAATAATGGTATGCTAATAAGATGTAACAGCACAGTGATGAAGCGAATAAAACAAAATGTTAAGAACATCGACAGTTATGGATATACAAATTCCAACTCATATGGTGTTACAGAGAGATAATTTGTAATACTATTGTAATTACGTAAATTATTCTATTATAGAAAATCATTCACTTTTTTTTGGAATAAAAAGAACTCCAATTAAAATGATTCATTTTTTTAAGATAAAAAGAGCTAACAATGAAATAAACTCGTATATTTAACGCATACTCGATATATCCTTAAATTAGATTTTCACAAAAAAAAAAAGAGAAAAAAAGAAATAGTTTTCTTGATTGAAATTTTTCGGTAGCTTGCCATAGAAGGGATCGAATTTAATTTCGACATTTATTTAGTGCACTTTTCGTGTCGCGTGAAACAAAACAGTTTCAGCCGGATTTCCATTCAGGGTGACGAAGTTTCCCAGCCGAATTCGCGAGCCATGGTTTTCACGGTGTTACAGCACTCCATAGGGAGAATGGGAAAAAGCCGTCGGGACCGGTATTCGTGTCGCTCGGTGCGGAAAAATTGGATCGAAGGGCAACGAAAATGGGCGTAGAGGGAAAGACTCCGGTGAAGCTAGAATATTACAGGTTAAAGATAAAACAAATAGATTTTCAAAGTCAAAACTTTGAACTGCCACGCCAAACGCGGGACGAAAATCCTAGTTTTGGAAAAAACAAGAAGAAATAGTGAAATATGAAATTGGAGATTCGGGGAAAAAATAATGTTACAGAAATAATTTACGACGATGTTCGTAAAATGATGATATTGTGAATTTTCCTAAGTTTTTTTGTATTTTACATACGTTTACAAAATAATTTATAAATTAAAAAATTATATGGACTGAACAGACACTGCCATACATCTTCTCCAAATGCTGAGCGTACGTTTTCAGGAATTTTCGTGATACATTTTCCAAATTTAAATACGCGATTAATTTCTATAAATCATGCATATTCAAAGATTAGGAGATCCAGAGAATTAGGATAATCCTGTGATTTTCTTATATGAAGTTTAAACTCGTGAAAAAACTAGTGCGGAGTTTTAACATTTTTATACAAAATCTTCATAATGTTTAATATTACATCCATCTTTATAATATACGATATATGTATAATATATTACCAATATGATATATAATTTACAGCATATTTTTCCTCTTCTGACGCGTTCGATAATAATTCATGATAGGATAAAATTTAATGCACAGTGTTGGCGCGCCAAATTTAAATTTTAAGGAAACGATGATTCATATAGATCAACCTAATATAAGAATGATAAGAGAAAGTTCAAAGTAGAAAGATGACCAAAGTAAGGAAAAAAGTTGGAAGAATATAATGAAATGAACAAAGTGATGGAACACCGGAATAATGCGGCTCCATTATTCGTCCAATTAAGAATTTGCATATTAATTCTGGCTCGTCACTTTGGTGAACGTGACTTACTGAAATCGTTTCATTTAGACCAACGAATGTACCTTTCTCTCGTTTCTAATGCGTGTGAAAAAACCATCAAGAAGTTACCGCCTTAGGTAAGCATATTTCCGACTGTTTTTCGTTGTCGCGGGCATATATGATTATACATAAAACAAAGAAAACCAAATTTATTGAAATATAAGTGCCACATCTTTCCTTTCTTCTTCTTATCTGATTGTATAACGTGAGATTTGCGTTCTTCTTTGAAATTTTTTGAGAGGAAAGAGAGTTTAACAGATGTAGGCAAGTTTGGTTAAATTTTGAGTTTAAGAGTTTGCATTTCTAATTATTAATTAAGCAAGGGTTATTCATGTTTGACTATGGTTCATTGACAATTACTACTGACTTCTTAATTGGAATATTTAATTGGTAGCTCTCAGTATTTCACTCGTTAATTTTTTACAAATTTTTAAATTTTAACTATGGCTTTTTGATTTTGAAATTTCAATATTTTAGTCTTAACTTTCAACTCATAGTTGATAAAGTTAACACAGTATTTGAAGTTTTGACTTTAGATTTCAGCTCAAATTCAAAATTGAATCTATTTTCGATCGTCAGTTTCTTCCACACGATCTTCCAATGACCAATTTCCAATTTTCCACTGTTACTTTCCCGCTTTTAAATATCCAATGATCAATTAACTTTGGGCTTTCAATTTTTAACTTCCACCATTCGAATAACAATGCTCAACCTCGAATCTTCAACTCTCAATCGTCGCTTTTTACTTTTCTAACAGCAAACGTTTTTAACTTTAGACCGTCGATTCGTATCCGCGCTTCGAATTGGCAATTTCCAATTCCAAACATCCAATTTTCCATTTCTACTTCCTTACCTGCCACCATCCGAATTCTCTGGTTCGCGACTTGCCAACTTGCCCCTTTCCCATTCTCCACACGCTCCTTTCAACTTCGACCACTAACACTTGACGAACCGAACCTAACATCTATCTCGGCGTTTCCCTAGTTCGCAATTCCCGCGAAACTCCTAATCCCACCGACATTAATCACACAAAGTTCAAGCAACGCGAAAGCGCCAAAAGGGAATCACTGTAAAAGGCGTCTCCCTGTACGTTCTGAGCTCTGAAGAGTTCTGACGGCAGCAGGTTTCCGTCCCACGAAATTTCCCGCGATACGTTTCACCGGCAATCGGCGTCGTTAATCCTTCGTTTCTGGCCCCAGTGAATATTTCAGGGGAGGCGTAAATTTCGCCACTACGGTCACGTCAGAAATAATTAACATTAAAACATGCCGTTGTTAGCACCGTGGCCGACGCCGTGACCGCGAAATCCCCGAACTTACCCCGGTATGGAGATTGATGAGGGAATGAGGAATTCCGGTTTCCGTCTGGAAAGCGGGCAACATCCGTTCGCCAAGCTGAGCCGCCTTATCCCGGAACATCACGTCCCCGGTGAGAGCGTAACACGCCAGCAGGCTTCCCATGAAACGAATGTTCGTCTCGAAGAGGGATATTTCCGAGTTCTGGAAAAAAAAGAACAAGAATACGGTTTCATTAATGCAGGTTTAACGTTGCTGCAAAGGAAAAAGGGGCTAATTCGACTGGCTGACTGCCAGATATGAAAGTGTAGCGACGAGCGAGCAGGTTTGATTTTGTTCGTTTTTGCAGCTTCGATTTCAGCGTTTGTGGTCTTCTTCGATCTCCCTCACTTTAAGACTAATTTAAATTAATTTGCGATTAACTCGAGTTTACGATTTTAAGATTTTATTGGGCGTAGGCTGTTGTAAGAGTTCGCGTAACGAGTGAATTCCACAATTTTAAAGTCACTGTTTCTAGGTTTAAAACAACGTAACGCTGATCGAAATTGCGATTTTAGAGATCAGTTTGAAGAAGAAGAGTTCAGAGAAAATTCGAGAAAATTGTTAGCCGTGCGAGTGACTGAAAGCGATCCAAGGATTCTCACTTGTTACAATATGATTCTGTGCAATCGTGTTACAATTTTGAATATCGATTGTCAAAGTAATGTTAAGATATTGTTATAAGTATTACACTTAATCGTGTAATCGTGTTACAATTTTGAATATCGATTGTCAAAGTAATGTTAAGATATTGTTATAAGTATTACACTTTTATATGTTTGCGCGGGACAATAAATTACAGTTTGTAAATACAAATGTGTTATTTCACGTCGGTGGCTAAATACAGAAGGAGATTGAAGTTTTATAGTAATAGTTCTATATTTCTTGGTTTCAAACTTGGTTTCAAATAAAATTGAAATAGTACTGAAAGTATTAGAAAAGGAGGGGAAAATCCGAGCTAGTTTGCACACCTGAGTCCTGGTGTTCAGCTATGGTTTCATACAACATGGATTTGTAAAATCAGACTGTTTCCTTCTGCTCTGTATATTTCCTTTTGCTTGTTTCCATTAACTCATGTTGCTTACATTTCACGTCGTATTTAGCCATTTTCTTACTAATGGGGGTGTACACAATACCATACGCGTGGCTTTGTCGCTTGGGTCTTTAAATAACGAAACGTAAATCTGCTTAGCTTTTCATGATTTCATTGCTAAAAATACGAATGATTTATTCCATCGAATGAAATTATGAACAGATACTAAAAAACATAATTTTCTTTATCGCCTCAATATTCGCTAAATTAAAATCAGGGATAAAAATAATTTAGATCTTGATAGAGATCCATTTCAAGGGAGATTGATACATGACACACAATATATTATATAAATAAAATATAATATATAGAATAAAAATATATATTGGATTTTATCATCTCCATCTTGGAAAATCCTTGAATTTCCAAGAACTTGTTAGTTCTTAGAACACTTTTTTAACTGATAGATAAACTACTATGGTTAATTCAAACAGTAATATCTAAAACCTATATATCGCAGTGTATTTAATTATACTACTTAACTTTCATTTTAATTAAAACAGAATATTTACTAATGTATTAATTTCAAACAGTAATAATTGAAACCTACGTATTAGCATGTATTTAATTATATTACTTAATTTACATTTTAATCATAATAAAATATCTAATAACGTATTAAATTTAACACATGTCACATCATGACTATGATAATACAACATTGATAGGTTTCTCTGTAAACAATTTAAACGTACGATCTATTGCTTTCGCGCAACAAGAGAACAACTATCCTATTCTTTCCTTAAAAATGATGTAACATATTCAGCCTCTCATAAACGATAACACACACATGCTCCAGTTAGGAGAACAACTGCATAAAAATTTTAATTGCCGTTTGCAAAAGCTGAAAAAAGATTTGCAAGACTACGAGAACGTTTTAGCATTCAGCGGAATTGTTCTAGCGTAATTTGTTGTCAGTTAAAACAGACGTTGCTGCAGAAGACTGGGCCGGTGTTTTCAGCTGGGAAAAAATTTATGAAGCTTATCGCGAGGTTGATGAGAAACCATGCGAACTGTATTACGTACGTGAAACGTACGAGAAGCTCGTAGGGATTATGCTATTGCGCCTTTGCGGCAACGCAACGTCGTTAATAGCATACTTAACGTTGAAGTATTAAGTTTAATTACAGCGAATACTCGATAATTTGTCTTCGCCCTGTCCGCCACTCACCCTGGCAATTGCGAGCCTTGCAATTACTTTTCCAGACGCTCTTTAGTTAAGTACCATTCTCATTTTCCTTTTTCTTTTCGTTTTTCTTCTCCTCGTCCACCGTCTCTTCGATGTAAATAATCATCATGCGTGGAAATGGTCTCGTCAAAGAGGCGAATTTCTATAGCTGATCGAATATCTCGAGACAATGATTTATCGTTACACGTATAGGATACACCTTGTATTAATGTAGCCAATAGATACAGTGGCGAACAAAAGAAAACAATTTTTAAATTAATATAAATTCTTTCGACAATCGAGGAGACTGTAGCGATAAAAAGGCAGCCACATTTCTTACATATTTCTAGTTATATTTATGTCCTATTTTACAAAGGAAAATATAATATTTCATTTGGCGTAAGAAGCAACAATCGAGTGAAAGTTATCGTAGTTTTGTAATAGATGGACAATCATAAATTTATAAATCATTATAAAATCGTAAATGCATTATAAAACTATGGAAAATGATATATAGTTTTATAATGGATTGAAGACAGACGTAAGATTTGATTTAGCGTTATTCTTTCTTTCTTTGACGCAAAGAATAGGCAATTCCGATATTTTGCTAATATCTACTGGAAGTAAGTGTACATTAATATATACGATATACAAATTGAAAATTATGAAATTAGAAAAAAGATCTCTTAGAATAATTTATATATCGAGCAAATGAATATGAAATATAACATATTTGATTTTTATATATTTTTTAACAGAAATATTTAGAAATTCACAAAGAAACTAGAATGGACCAAAGGAATTACGAATTAGTTAGAATGCACGCGACTCGTTCGATCATTATGCGAAACACGTCTGCAACGCAGGTTGCAGAAGACCGAGGCTACGAGAAGCATCTCAATTTGGACTACACCGAATTGTTTTTCTTTACAACTAACTTCTAATTAATACAAATTAACACCTTCGTTTCGAATTTACAACGAATTTACGCCTTTCGAATGACGGAATCACCGACGCTTACGATCTTAGAAAGCTAATTTCTATTTTGTCTCGTTGAAAGTTTTACATTCAATTTCTTCAGAAATACTGTCAATCTTGCTTCGTACGTGACGCAATTCAGAAACATTTTAAAAAGTATCGAGAACTATCTTCCAACGCGAAACTTTTGTCGATAATAAATATATTAAAGCAACGTAACTGCATGTAAAGTATATTAAAAAAATAATATCTATAAGATATTATCGTCTTTATCATTTTTAATTTTTAACTTTAGAGCATCTTCGAAGTAAAGAATTTCTTCAACGATAATTTGACTGAAATCGATAAGAGAATTAAATATTAACTCGATATAGCAATGTATATACACGTTGCGTTGAACACTTTTTTCAATAACATTTCGAAGTTATACATGATGAGACTTTGTTTTCGTAACATTAATTAATTAATTAATTAATTAATTAATTAATTAATTTCGTACAAGTCATAGACAACTTCGAACGCAACGTAGTACAATCAAGTTAGTAACTTTATAACGCGTGTTTCCTCGATACATTATTTTACCATAGAAAACGCAATTCCGATGGGTTGGCGAATACACCGAGGATACGATAAACACGTGAGATTTAAAGTTTCCAGCAAACTTGCGCATCCAACTTTGTGCATCGTGAGGGCAGACATTTGCGGGGCGAATTCGGCGATTAAGTTTCCAGCTTGTGTTTAATGAGCTAAGATTATTATTAGTTTAGAGAGAGTTATGAAGTTATTCACAGCTACCAACTGTCTGCAGCTGTTTTGCTTTACGTTCTCCTTTGGAACTCTCTTTCCGTTTTCCAGATTGATCTCGTTGCTCAACGCGTTGGAAAATTGTAGCCTCTCTTCCTTTATTTCACTCATTTCCGGGTATATTTGCTCAAGTATTTTAAAGTACAGTCTTTTGTAATTATATATTCTCTTAAGGTAATAATTGTACAGAGACAATAGCATGTATTTTAGAGCATAGAATTTTCGAAAGCTGAACTAATTTTAAAAATTTAGGAATTTGAAAATTACTGTTAAAAACAGCACGAGAAGGGTGAAACTGCAGCTTGGGGACCAAGGATCGTACTATTATTTCTTTTTTCAAATTGTAGGTTCCACGTTATTTTTAGAACTTTCCGACAGAACGAAAGGAAACTTAGGGACAGAATGCAAATAAAATTGTAATATCTTGACCAGTGTCTGACTAGTTAAAATCCTATCGACTGAATCTACTTACTACTATGAATTAGTAAACTTGTTCGTGTATTATATAAATTGTTAATCCTCCAATATTTTTATAAATTTACCGTAACTTATATAAATTGTATAGATTATGATAAATTTATGAAAACGTGTAAAATGTATATTTACATTAATATGAAACAATCATTTTATCAAAAGATATTAAAAATTGTACTATTATTTTTAATATATTTAGTAATTTCCATAGTTTATTATCAAAGAAGAAGAATCTTTTGTAAAATTTTCCGTATCATTGTGTAACGTGACAAAAAATGCAAGTATGCATAAACGTATAAACGGTTCTGCAAGTTTTTGTTGGCGTTCTCGATAGATCCTCGCATGAATACGTTCTTGGAGCTGCCAGAGGCTACAATCAGCGGCCGCATAGGTGTTAATTAACAAGAACATGAAGATAGCATCGGAAACAGATGAGGGGATAATAATACTTCGCGCTTATGTAGACCGTTGCTACCTTCTCTTCTTCAACAGAAAGAATCACGGTTAATTGACGTTTATGACTTGACGTCGCGATAAAAGCTCTGGAAGCTGTTTCTCTTTGCGATAGTTCAACCACATATTTAACACTGATTTCCATCACTGTTCACGTGTAGCTGGGAGTGAATTAGGGAAACTTATCAGTAACGTATAGAACTGATGCATAAACTTCACTTTTTGAAAATTTCTTAATTTCAGGATCTTGAAGAATATATAATTAGCATTTCAATTTTCAGAAATGAAATATTTATCATAAGTGAAATTTATCCACATTATTAACTTTATTATATTACTATTAATATTATTGATATTATTAATTTTATTTTATTCAAATTTTGTAATTTTTCTACAGATGTATTTCCATTTTCTACAGTATATGTATATGACTATGTATTTTTCAAAGATTAATCGAGCGATTACTCTTGATGGAATCGATCTACCATATATAGGTCGAACTCCACTTTTTGAAAACTTTTTAATCTTAATATTAAAATCGATGATTGAAATTTAATCTTTTACAGAGAATATCTAAATAATTATCTTTGGTAAAGTTGGTATATATCGGACAAACTCATCGATTCCATGTTTTCTAGATCTTTTAATTTTAATACAGAATACGTAATTAGCGTTTAAAACTTCAGAAATTGATCGAATAGGATTATTCTCGATAGAACTGATCCAATAATTTGGCTTTTAATGAAAATCAAATATAAAATATTCTCAAAGCGAAAAACCTATCGATTTGTCCAAATATACGAACAAACTGACTGATCATTCATAGATATTCCACTACAGAATTTCATCGGAAATATATTTTAATCATCCATTCACAAACTCGACTAACGAATCTCCAAACATCTGTTTAACTGTACAAACAAATAATAAAAATCTTCCAAGTCGAAGTTGCATCTGAAATACTAAAAATTAAAAAAAGAAGAAACAGATGAAACGAATAAATTATATAAGACATCTTTTACGTGTAAATATATTATATAAAATATTTTTAATGCAGTTTTATTTCCAGTCTCCCAGGCATAAAAGAACTCGATTTACAATTATTGTTCCTATTGTCTTGTATTCTCACTTAATCATTTACACGCTCGTCCATCCATTCGCACGTACAACCTTATTTTACCCTTGTTTTACCATTACCTATCTACTATCTGTCATCTATTTAATTACTCATTAACTATTACGTACGCCTATTATCTGTTATCTAATGTATAAATCTTTAACTAATTGCCTAATTTACCCACTTAACTAGAGACCCGTTCTCCCTTCGCCCTTTCCTCTTTCTTCTCTTCCAATTTCCTCACCAAGTCTCCAGCCCAATCTTTTCCTCTTTCTCCTTTTCTCATCCTCTACACTCTCTTTGTCACGTACCCTAAATTTGTCGCCGCAGAGCTCGCATTTCCTTCCTTCACTCTCCTCCCAGCATTTATTCTATTTCTTCGTACTATCAACGTATGAACAAATGACGTAAAATATTTTTGACGTATAAATTATTTAATATAAACGAAAAGTATCGATAGATATGAGAGTCACTGGTGTTTCTTCACGTATCGGTTCAGTTCGAGGTGTCTGAAGTGGCGTGATGCAACAAAATGTGCGTACGATGGTCATAAATAGCGTTGGCTGTAATTTGCCGCATCTCGGCGCGCTCTTGCACCCGACAGGAAAATTGCAAAATACGACCGGCTCCACCTGTCGTAATCGCAGCAGTTTATCCTAATACGCGAGATGTTGTAGACAGAGGTGTGGTATCAAGGAGAAAGACGTAATCGCTTTCGTAACAGGTTACATATAAGTCTCGACGATGATTCCAGTAATCGGAACATTCAATTCCGTGATATACGCGCTTTCCAACAAATCGACGCGCCTACAAACGATCTTCTCCTTATCGCTCTCGTTATTATCGGTAATAATTTTCTTCGGAGGGTTTTTTTTTTAAAACAACTTTTCTAGTAGAGAGAATAGTACGATAGAAATAACGATTCGTTATTCATCATGTCAAAGGTTCAAAATCGTGTCAGTGAGAAATTTGGCTCGATAAATGAGAAGAATTGAAGAAACGGAGCGTGTAATTAGATAATTAGGTAATTAGATAGAATTGTTGATCTTAATAATTCATGAGTTACTACATTTTATTATTATTAATTCTGACATCCCTTTTATTTTATTTCGTTATTATTAATTCTAACATTTTTTCTATTTAATGTTTTGTACGAGATTGTACTACCTTTTCGGGATTGGTGTATTTTTGTCACAATTGTGAAAGAGACGTTATAAAACTATTGAAAAATTCAAAGATGTGAAAAAGCAGAAAAATTGAAAGTCCTGTGTAAAATATTTTGTTTCGATAACTTGAGAGTCGTTAAATTTCGTATTTATCAATTTTAACATCCTTTACGTTTCACGTTGCGTAACATTCATTTTGCAACTATTCGAGGCAGAGTCGTAAGTTGTTGAAGTTTGCTATTATTAATTTTAACATTCTTTCATAACGTAAATAACTGAAGTTCGTTATATTTTCCGATGAATTTGCGTCGAAATGGAAGAATGATAGATGTACACAGTATTTCATGTAAAATTATGCCGCATCTACTGTAATTCGCGTTGCATTTCATGTAAAATTATGCTGTTCATTAATCTGCTTCAATTTACATAGTTGAATAAACGATATAATTCTTGCACATTCTGAATTAACGTATTAATTGAATATTGATTTTTAATATTATTTATCATTGAATTCGTTATTATTACATATATTATTATTAAATGTTTTAGTTTATAATGATATATGTGAAGTAAATAGTTCAGCCTTCGCGGAAATAGATTTTACAGGCATAACGCTTGATAACGAGCCATCGTTTGGCGAATGTACTATGCTAAAATTCGCGTTACTCAACTGCCAGGCAACTGGGAGAATTCAATTTCATTCTGTAATGTCTCTAACGTCAGAAATTGGATCTCAATAATCGAGAACTCGTATGTTGGCTATTGAAAGCGGAGCCACATATTATACAATCGATGTCCATCATAATATAACAATTATTTTACGTCGACAGGACGCTTGCATGTTCGTTACCAACGAACGATGTTGTCGTTCATAATTATTTAATCCTGCATGACTAACTCTATTTTTAACGTAAAACGTGTTCGTCAAATATGAATAACGAATAACAAGAATGTAAAATATTTTGTAATCTTTCTCTTTCTTCTGTTCTCTTAGATTGATGTGTACTTACATGAACTTTTAATAAATGTCAGCTCAGTTCCATCGTTGATTGCAACTATTTAATCCTTTGACTTTAGGTGATATTATTTTTAATACAAAACGCGCTTATTAAATACAAATAAGGAACAATAAAAGAAAAAAAGATGTTTAATAACGTTCTTTCTCCTATTTTCTCGCATTAACGAAAATACAATTACTTTTTAACACGGTTTAACTGCCACCGGTGAATTTCATATATTTTGTCCCGCAATAGACTGAAATTATACTAACACCATAACATTTAATCTTTGGGAAATATATCGTATTTTTTATCGCAATTTTTGCTCCGACAATGTTAACCGCGTCACTCGCACTGTTAACAATCGTTTAGTCCATGAAACGTATCTTATTTTAATCGCTCTAAAAATTTTGGTAACATACATCAGCGATGACTACCGTGGCTAACTAATGTTAAACCAAAGAATCATTCTACACCTTTGACGCGTATTAACCGAGGCTCCGGAGATTTAGTAATAATTATAGGAATTAATCATATTAGCGTATCTTTAATAATTATATTACTATAAAGTTGTTAGCGTTAAGTAACTCTGATTCAGGAGCCTTCGGTAATCAACCGTTACACGCCCTACGAAGATATAAAAATAGAAGGAGAAAAATGATAATAAAAAGAGAAGGAACGAAGAAGAGGATGAAGAGAGAAAAAAAAGTGGAGGCTCGATACGGTAACAAGCGGACGGCTGGTTTATGAGGTCGTTAAGTTAAAAGGATTCGACGTAGCCTGTCTATCGGATGTTGCTGCACGTTGCTATGTTTTCCGGTTCGACAGGTGTGTCGGATTAACTCGTTTACTCAGAACTTAATAGTGCAACGTTCTTATTAAGCCTATACTTCGTTAAAAGAAAGCATAACTCTTCTTCGTACGTATGTGTGTATACAGTATAGATTGTGGCCTTTAACCCGCTTTTTATCCTTCAGAAATTCTACTTCGAATCTGTCATTTTTTCCCATGTTACTTTCTCATTTTTCAATTTTAGGTGGTTCTATTTTATCGACTTTTCTCAATTTTAACTATTTGACTGGAATCTTCTTTTAAAATTGTTATTTTGTCATTAATGGGGCGTTTGTAAAAATAAATAAATATACGATATGGTTCCAGATCAATTCACTGTAATATCTTAGAGTTTCTGAAGGATTGTGATTGAATAAAGGAAATTTTTATTGTTCAAAAATTACTCGCATCGTTTAAAAAATTATCATCTGACTTATTACCTTCTTGATAAGGTTTTGAATAAAACGAAGCGATCCGAGAATATGTGAAATTTTGCTCATCGAAAAAGAACAGGGATAAAATAGTCGAAATTGGGAGAAGTTGCTAAACTGCATAGTCACCAAATTTTTATTTCTCACTAGAGATTTTTCACTTTTTTCGCTTTCTGTTCCTTTTCCTTTGATTTCTTCGTGTCACGTACGTACAAGAAAGTCTTGTTTTATCGAAGGAGATTTTATGATATCAGCCGTTCCTCTTTTGTCTGATTGAGCGCATTGCATTTGATTTACGACGTTCGTTAAGGGGGGGGGGGGAGTTTAATAATTAATGGTAGGAAGAAATGAATTTCTTTGCTGTCTTCTTGATTGATTGTAGGATGATTCTTTATAGATTACTTCTGTGTCGGTGAGAATGATTTCTTGGTATTGCCTGTGTTGTACAAGTTTCTGAATTCTTTTCAGCCTTCTCCTTTTCCCTTTTCGTTTGCTTCAATTAACATTCAACCAAGAAATCAATTTCTTAATCCTCCAATTTTCATGTTTCTTTGATACTTCGTTTTTTTCGTAACATTTTTCTACAAATTACGATGTTTCTTAGTATATCGAATTATTTTAACGAGCAAAAGTAAAATGCTCTATCGCATTAAGAAAATGAACGAGGTAAAATTATGTCTTTTTCAAACATTACGCTATTTCTCTTTTTTAAAATAAACATTTACGGATGAGTCTACGTATATACGAATCTCAGCTACTGGCAACATTATATGATAATAGATGGAACGTTATCATCACATTTGTATGGTTTCTATGCCGTATATAACGTCGAACTAATTAACAGTGTATTATTCTAGAATTTCCTGTATATCTAAGAGAAACAAACAAAAAGAAAGGAGTACAAACGTAAGAGAAAGAGATATTCTAAAGCTGAAAGTTTCTCGATATTTTCCAACGGAATGAAATCGCTTTTGTAACACGGAAAGTTTACGGACAGGCATCGAGACAGATTATCGAGATATCGTTTTCACCTGACCGGTCGAATAGAGATCCCGATTGTCATCGAGTCATCGCGGAATCTGACATTTTAATTAAAAGTTCTCTTCGACGGAGCGTGAAATGTTTCCTGCAAGCCGGCCATATCTATCGACGAAGAAAGAAACGGAATAACAGGAAATCAAGCGCATTAATCGACGATATAACGTATCGATCGTATCCAACATCCGATTTCCTTTAGATAAGTCAAACGCAAGTAATAACCAATAATTAATAATTGAGCCTAACACGGAGTAACACGCGAAGATCTACATATGCATTTCTTTCTAAATATTATAACAAAACTATGGTTAGTCTTAGTAATCATCTTGTAGTCGAAGTTTGTATGAAGTTAGTAAGTATTTAGTATCAAATTAGTAACATTAGTAATATCTTGAATAATATTTTAAATCCAGATTACAATGTAATTCATATCTTTTTGATATTTCAACCTTTATATGTATTTCAAAACTTAATGACATTGATAAATACAGTGACTCACTTGAGAATGTCTACAGAAATCTTCTATAACGTGTACTGTATCAAATATTTTCAAATTTTATTAGCACTATAGCGAGACTCGACTATCGTGATCGTATTGGAAAAATGTTTTTCTCATACAATATGTATTAGGTTGTCCGAAAAGTTTCTTTCGTTTTATAATGAAATAATAGACGCACAATATTGTTTGCATTATATCAGTTTATTGAATTATGCACGAACATAATAATAGAAATAGAACGAAATGGATCATACGTAATTCAATAAAATGATATAAAACAAATTGTTGCTCATCTATAATCACCTTATAAAACGAAAAAAAATTTTCGGACAACCTAATATATAAATGATTTCTGTAGTAAATATCGAAATACTTTCGTGAACCACTTATGTGTCGATACAATAATGATATCGTCATTTTATTATATCGGACAAGTATCGTGTTATCCAAGGATTGCCTGTATATTTAAATTTACAAATACTTGAATTTCAAAATATTTAAAAGAGATCATCTCTATTATAATAAGTAGCGAAGTTCTTTAGTTATATTATACGTAATTCAATTATGAATCTAACTATAGCTTTTAATTTTAATTACCACAATGTAGGATATAATTAAATAATAAATTTAATGAAACTCTGGTTCGAAATATTGCCATCGTAAAGTCGCCATAGAGGCTAATGTACGTGCACGAAGCTTTGTATCCTTTCATGGTATTCCATTTGGCAATTAAAATGCAATAATATAGATCGACGGGTAACTTTTCAATTATTTTGATTACCATTCGTTCGAAACCTTCAACCAGGGAGCGAGCCAGTGGCGTGAATTAAATTAAAAAATAACTTCTCTCATAAATTCGTGCTGGAGAGCTCTTTTAAATCCCTTCCTTCCATTCCAATTAATACATTCCAAACGTGTTATGTCGATTGGAAACCTAATATCGTATACCAATCAAACTGTTAGTTTCCTTCCATTTGTTCTTTTTTCCACGATTTGCTCTTAGTTTGACCAAAGGACGAATCGTTTAATTAATATCGATGATTATGTTATACGAATTTCAAGTTTCTTCTGCCTTGAAGAGTTCGAAGAGAAACATTTTATTAATTTTTAGCTATAGGAATTCACATTTTCGATATGGTTTTTTATTTTTTATATTTTTTAAATCAATTGGTATTTTATTAACTAAATTATTGTGATATAAATATTAATCTTGCGAATATTCGAACGCGCAACTTTTCTTGATTAGAGTTACCAAAGATGAAGATTCTTTAATTGAACGTCTTAATACAAATTTTTGTCTCCGATTTCCGTCCACAGTTAGAGCACTTAAACGAAATATTCGAGTACAGATGTTTTCCTTTCATCAGCGCTTTAAAGAGTAAAGTTTCAAATTGAATAATTAAATAAAAGTCATTCACTTTAGCCGAGGCTTGCAAGAGTACAATTTTTTAACTAGATATTCAAATAAAGCTTTTTAATTGAATATTCAAATTCAAACCATATCTTTCTTCTAAAGCTTTCAGGAATAAAGCTTGCTAATCCAATGTTTGAATTCCACATTTTTCTTCGACCAAAACTTTCTGCAATAAAGCTTTCCCCTAAAATACTTGCAATCTAAATTCTTCTTTCTAATTACGACCAAAACCGAAACTCTCAAATAATTGTCCAGAGAAATGTAATTCTTTCGCTGAGAAGATTTTATTTCTTCAGATTCTTCTGTCTTTAGTAAATTAAAAATTTTGACAATCGTTCCCCTTAATCTATCGCTGTCAAGATTTTAGACACGTCAAATATCGTGACACGTACTACTTTAGGAAAAAACGGAGAGTATTCAGCTAGAACCGTAGCCTACAGGCGACCATAAACGGGTTTGCATGAGAATGAGCGGAGGAAGAGAAAGGGAGAGGTAATCCTGTTATCATCGCGTCCTCTATTTTTTAATCTTCGTATTCACGAGAATGTACGGGATCGGGAACGGTTTTAGTTTATAACAATGTGCTTGAGGTTGTTCCTTACGGCAAGACTTGCAACGCGATCTGCACGACGTTAAAACCACACAAACCGGGCTATCGCATTGTTCCTGCCATTTCTAAGTGCATCATCGCGAATCTGCTCCAACTACGATACTTTTCATTTGCGCGTGACACCGAAGCATATCTAATTCTAAGAACAATCTCACGTTTTATGCTATTTTATTTCTTTTTTAATTCACAAAGATTATGAAGCATCACGAGAGAAAGCTGAAAATCGTTTTATAATAGAGGAAACGATATTTAGTAAAACAGTGAAATTTTAGATAAATAATATATCGCTATAAGTACAAGGATTTATTGCCTGTATTTTAAACGATGTTTTAATTTCAATGCTGTATCCGATTTCAAATTATCTTGAAGTTAATCATGTTCCAATGTGATTTCCTCTTTTTCTTAAAATTCTCTTTCATTCGGTCACAAGAGAGTTTAAAGTTAATTCTTGCAATGGGAAAAACGAATTTCCATAAAGCGACGAAGCTTTTCTGAAAAGTATTCTCCCATGCAAAAAGATCTACTTTTCGTATTTTCAACGCTTGTAGTTCGGCATAATCGAGTTCTGATCTCAATAAAAATCAAGATTAATTTCACCTTTTCTACACGATCTTATAATATTAATCCTAAAAACAAAAAAAAGGAAACAAAAGAATTCATTTTGATAGTTTCGGTAGTTCCCAGAGTTAACGACGCTCTCAGTTGCAGTCTCCAAACATGTCCACCTAATTTCCCGAAAGAAGTTGCAGGAAGAGTATCATTGCACGAGATTTTTCCAGCAGTTCCTTACTCCGTTTATTCAGGGTCGTTCGTTGAACGACCACACTGTGTCTCGGTTCACGGATAGTAAAATGGAACGGCGATGATTATTGCACCGTCGTTGTCTCGAGGACGCGTCGCCTACTCGAGGACGGAAGAAACGAAGGACGCATAGTGGAAGAAATCAAGTCGATGGCCATGGACGAGGCGCTGCTTTAAAAGAACTACGACTAGAGAGGTGGATCAGGTGGTGAGTCGAGTCGAAATTGGTCCCTGGCCAATATTGCACCCACGGAACGCGCTCTCCAATGGTACCTTAACTATGAGATACGTGAGCAACCTCTTAACGATTCGCGAACATCCACGGCGCGAAAAAATGTCACGACCGTGCGTGAAAATCAATTTGGATGACGTGAGATCATAACTATGAACGCTCCGGATTTTGAGATAGAAATGAGAGCGACAGGCGAGGGAAAAATTTGGAAATGGTCACGTCTAAGTTTAAAATGAAATGCTCCTGCAGGTTTGTATACGAGGACTTTGTTAAGTTTGTCTTTTATTTGATAGATCTTTAACATCTTCGAATCGTGCTTTCCTAGTACTAAAAAGTTTGTCTAAAAGAAGGATGGTTAGAAGATTTCTATTTCTCTCATATTTCGTAAACGTTTGATTTGTAATTTCTTTTTTAATCGATTTATACTTTGGTATCCTGTTTTTAGTATTATGACTACGAAATGTTATTCCAAGGAATCGTTCAATCTTTCTTCTACACAGAAATATGAATAAGTAAAAAAGCTTTACAAAATTCAGTTTTAATATTTTATATGTATCGTTCTTTCGTGTTTAATTTTTACGAGCGAAGCACTGGAATTTCATAGGATAAATAAGTATGAGAAAGAGAAACTGAGTCGTGTGCACGTCGACGGAATAAAACACGAACAAGGCCAAAGTTTAAATCTGACATGGAATTAATTTTGTATCGTGAAAGTGGCTGTAAGTAGCATAACGTTATATGAGCGGCTTGATATTGCATCGTGTGGCAATAACGACGAGGCAATAATAGTGTATTAAAACAAAAAAACGGGAAAAAATGGGCAAGCATCCTCGGAAGCACGGGTCGCAGAGATATATTTAGGTGTAATAACCGAGCATTTGCTCTTTTTCGAAGAAATTCGACCTTCTTAATAAAGTTTCAAGCTCGGCCACTCGACACGAAAAGACGGTCTGCTCTTGTCTCTGTAAAGATGAAGAACCGGCGACATCTTGAAAAGCGGCTGCCCTAAGAGTGTCCATTGTATCATCTTATCCGTAGTAATTTCTTTTCAGTGGAATTTTACTATTCTGCCGAAATGTTGAACATTTTATAATTGTTTCTATAACATCTTATTCTTAGTTATCTCTTTTCACAAACTTTATTACCGTACTGAAATATTAATCGCTTTATCGTTTCTTACTGTAATATTTGTACACCTATTTTCACTCTAAAGAAAAGTAGTTCTCGATTATGATATTGTAGATATCTGAGGAATGGATAAGTGAAATATTCCAAAGTAAAAAGTATTCCAAAAAAAAAAAAGAAACAAAAATATTCAGTAAAAGGAAAGTAATCGACAATTGTAAATAATACATTTCTGTGCAATCTAAGAACGAGTTAGTTTCCAAAAAAATATTCGATGGTATTTATTATACATTATTACGTGAATATCTTTTAGCGTAACAAAATTTATGTTGAAGGAATTGAAGTAGCTTTAAAAATTAGTGCTCCAAAGCTGGAAAATATGAAATTCTTTATTTCTTTTATTATACCCTATTATCCTATTATTACACTTTTTCTACGATCACGTTCTTCTCGTTTATATTCTCACACACGCTTCTCCGAATCTTCCCCTCCATTTTTCATCTACATCTCTCACGATTTTGCATGAGCCTAGTGTTCATATATATTTGACAACTTGGCTAAGTCTCTACGGTTGCACCTTTATATTTTTTCCACGTATTTTCAGTTTATTTTCCTATATCCTGTTTCTAATGGTCAAGTTTTCGTTCGTCGACCAGGCTCGCTATATTACCTTTTATTTTTCCAAGTTTTTCTGCGTTTTTATACTTCCTCTTTTAACCTAAGACTTGGCTCTCAAGTTATCTCTTTCTACTCTACTTCCTTTCCATTCTCTTTTACTTTTTAAAGAACAGAACATTCAACGAAAAATATACTACCACTACAACGATTATTACGATCGTTACTATTATTATATACAATGTAAATGATTCTTAAAAGGAACGACACGATAAAAAGTAGATCTATAAATGAAGAAACTATTTATGAGATTAGAAATCTGTGCGATGAATTCACCGATTAATAATTTATAGTAAAAACACATCTTTTCAGATGACTTTGTAAAGAACAAAATACTGCGAAAACATATTACATTAGATTCTAAGGCCAGTTTTGTCGAAAATAAACAGATCTATCGTTTAAATAATCAATAATATATATTAGGTTGTCCGAAAAGTGTCTTTCTTTAGCAAACACGTGTTTTTTAGAAAAATGCACTTTCATATAAACGTGAAACCAAGTCTATGAAATGTCGCGGTATTTATCTCAACATAACAAAATGGGTCGCATGTCATTCGACAAAATAATATAAAACAAGAAACGTTGTGAGTCTATTATTTCTTCATGAAACGAAAGAAACTTTTCCAACAACCTCATATATATACAATGTTATATATAGAGTATACACTCAGCATGAAACGTGAAAGAATGAATGTAACAAAACGAAATTAATTTAACGTCGTTTTCCAACAATCCTCTTTCCCATTTCTATCTTTATCAACAACCATCAAATTTTTCCTATTTAACATCACTTCCTGAGAGAGAAACCTTCACGCGAGCAAAAAGATACGAGCAGAAAACAATATTCTTCAACAGAGTTTCCAAAGGATGTAACGGCCAGTTCGTAGACGGATCACGTGGATATGATTAGCAGAGAATGGTTGTTCACGAAACGGCGATTCGCACAGCGAAAAGCACTCGCGTGTTTCCTAGCCACTTGTAAGACCCTGATACGAGGTCTGCAGATAGTCACGGAAGCACTTTCGTGAGTAACAAGTTTCGACGCGGATTTCGCATGCTCCACTTTTCCACCCCTTGTCTTCGAACCTGTTATCATTATTCCATGTACGATACCTCTCGCAAGTACGCGAGGGGTATTTTGGTATTTGTAGTAACAATATTTGGATACAAATAAGCGACGAATTAACGATTACATTAATTAAATCGATTAAAACGTATACAGCGGGCACGAGGTGATTTGCTATGCAAAAATAGAAAAATTTTTTTGTCCGAGGCTTAGTTCCCGAGGAAATCGAATTTCACAAAAGAACAATGTTTCGTGTTGAAATTTATCAAGTATATTTGAACATGGAGAATTCCCGACTGGATAGGACTAAACAACCGGCAAGAGGTTATTCGACGCGTGGAAGTAAGTGGAAGCTTTTACTTATTTTCGTATCTAGAATTTCTCGAAAGCTAAAGTTTGGAGGAAAAAATCTTATTGTATATTTTGTTCTTATCTTCTTTCATAAGGAATCACCTCGTGCCCGATTGTATATAATTTTCGATCGTATCCTGCATAATCAGAACTGTAGATTATAGTAATTTATATTTATTTTAATAAAAGACTAACAGCATAAAACCTGATTTTTTAAATTATCTCGTCGATTATTCGTTGGTTCTGTAACATATTCCAATTGATCGTAAACCTTCCTCGTTATTTGTTATCAAGTTTACGATTTGAGGTATAAAATAAGCAATCTCACTATTTTTCTAATAAGTTAAACTATTTATTGAACATATGCATTCACTTTTGAAAAAGTAGTAAAGATTAGAGATGGAAGTGGAATTACGGTGAAACGAGCTTCGCATCCTATCTAGGCACTCTTTTTACGCCGAAGAAGAGAGCACCGCTATGAGAAGCTCCTGAGTAACATTGTTCCTTACGATCTTACGAGATTAGTTCGAATTAATGTGAACAACTTTGTGGGACAGGTGCGCCGTGGCTTTTTTCAGCTTTACCCCGATTTTTCCTCTCGTTTTCTCCTTCCACTCCATACCTTTACGACTCTCTTGGAACGATGCCGGCGGTACCAAAATTGGATCAGTTTTTGAAAGAGAGAACGTTGCATAATATGGTAGATATAAATGCAACGGAATATTTAAGGTAATGAAATTTCGGTGTCATATTCTACACACTCTAAGAATGGAAAAGATCATACAAACATACGAATCTTTTCTTTCTCGAGATATAAATATTTTTCCTTTATGACATAGCATCTGTTGTAGGGATACCTAAAACTTGATAGATGTGTTGCAAGTTCTTGTTACAAATAAAATTACATATCCCATTTAAAAAACTACAATTAACCTACTTCTCAAACTTCAGTATATTATAGTTCCTATGATAACACTACGTTCATTGTTAAAATAAAAATCCATCTCGAAAGTGTAAAAAAAAAGAAGAAAGACAGACAATTACATCATAAAGTCTGAAATATTCTTATATTTATGAAAATACTCTTATTCTCCCATCTTCCTCTATTCTCAGTGTAAAAGAATCGAAAAACCGGAACAATAAAACGTTCACCAAGCTCCGAATCCAAACTACGTATCAGCAAACGACCGCAAGAATGGGCCAGTGATTTCTTTCGACGAAGACCAACCTAAAGGTGCGACGCTGCTTGGAATAATTCCCTTTCACGTGTTTGGAGCTACGACTATGGGTAAATTCGCGCCCTGAGTGATAATAGGGAACAGTCGACCAAACGAGAGGGTGGTAGTGACTAGATAGAGACGTTATATTCGCGTTTTAGATAAGAGGGTCGATTCGGTAGCGGGTCCAAGGTAACGTACCCTTTCGCCACCTATCTATCGTTTCATCCACGTAGCTGTTCGTTTCTTTTTCTTCGTTGAAGAAAGTCTAGTTACTCGCGCAAATTGGCCGCGTGATCTCTCGCGATCGACCAAGCCGATCTACGGTCACGGGTTGGTCTGCTGATTACCGAGCAGACGCTTCACGCTTCGTTTCTCGCCAATTGCTTCCCTATTTCGTCGAAGATCGTACAAGGTTGACGGACCAGACGCTTGTAATTTCACGCCGCTGCGTGGTTTCTTTCGCGTTCGGCCAGATTCCGACGCGATTTCATTTTTTGCCGCGCCTCCTTCGTAGCGATGAGAGGCCTCGAAAACTTCTGATCTCTTATCGAAACCAAGTCCGCTCGGGTAGGTTCGCTTCTCGCTTTAGGTCGAGCCTCTTTTTCTCATTTTAATGAGCCCGCGTGATGCTACGAGTCTCGTTGTATTACGGCATAGCCAATTCGATCGTAACAATTCGTAGTTTAGAGTTTCGAGGTTGAAATCGAGATTGGGAATTTGCCGAAGATGGTTAAATTGAAATTTGTGTTACAGATAGCGTGACGAGTTTGGTTTAATTGGATTCTTCGTTGGTTACATACAGTTCACACAGTACTTGGTTGGATATAGAAAGTTCAACAAGTTTGTCAGAGTAATGTAAACTTTTAAACAACGAACAGTACGATACGATTAAGATTTGGAATTTTTAATGAAACGAATCAACACACGAATTCCATGCAACACAGAAAATTCGATAATTCGTTTCAAACAATAAACAACACAGTTTCTTATTTACCGAGTTCACCTAGTTTCTAATAAATTTAATTTCTGCCATTTTACGATCTTGCAGATCATCATCTTACTATTTTTTATCGTTACTTCTGCAGAAAAATATTTCGCCTATGCCACAAAAGTTGAAGGAGAATGAAACAAGGAACGTTTCGAACAGGAAAATATTACTGGATGTTCAAACTTCGCTCTAGCTAGGGGAGTATCAAAGAAAGGACAGGAAAAAAGAATTGGAATATTCACTGGTGAAAGGAGTAATCTCGGATAGGACTGATCGAAGGCAAAGGAATACCATCAGCCTTGCCGTAACGACTTCCAGGTTCAGTTCATTTCTATTCACGAGCCGGGGCACTTTTGCGCTTTGAATCTGAGAATACCGGCGATCGTTTCCCTGTCAATGAGCTGGATGGTCCCCGCACCTTCGAATCTTTCAGCTTGGTCAATGCTTGAAATTGTTTCCGAAAGGTAACCAAAAGGCCACTTAGAAAACAAAAAGGAGGATTTAAATCGGATCGATATCATACTGAACGTAACATCCCTGAATTTTGCATGGTAAATATTTGACAAAATAGTAAAAAGGCTAAAATTATTCATTATATTCGCAATTATCGAGAATATCTGCCTCTTGTCTATTTTATTCGTGTAATAGAGTTTGCTGATCGTGAGTTATGTTCATGGATATAAGTTTCGTTCTCTGTTTATGAATACTTGTGATCATTTACGATAATAATAGCGAAATTTATATCTGGCAAAGGGAGATTACGAGCTGTTCAAAGTGTACTATCTACGTGATACGATAACCACGTTCATTTATGAACTAATATATTTTACCTGCAATAAACAGCGATGTGAATTTGCATTTTATAGGTCTCAATTTTTACGTCTTCGGATTCTTACCACATTTCACGATTATACAATAGCGTAATTTACATCTTCAAATTAGATATCTTCTTTATCAGGATTTCATATGTCTTTTGCTTGCGAATATCGTTGATTTCAAGATCTCTGAACAATTTTCTTATTACTTTCATCACGTTCTTAGACATCTTCCAATCCTGTTTATTCTTATGCTTACATATTCTCATTCTGGAATAAAAATAACTTTGGTTGTGAAATAATAAAATTGTGAAAAATAAAATTGGTTGTGAAATAGAATTGAAGTGTATTAATACTATAATTATTAAGCTGAATAATTATTACATTATCAAAACGTTAATTAGTTTATTGAATCAGAGGAAAATTAAATTACTAGTTCTTTTCGGTATCCATTAACATTCATCAATAAAAACGGATATTTTGATGAAATTATAGAAGTCTATCTAATATTTAATTTTACCTGGAAAATGTTGCTATTTAATGGTATTACGATAAAGAAAAGCCTTCGTAACTTTGTAATATGTAACTTTATAATCGACCAGTTTTAACTAATTTCAAGTATTATATACTCGTTCCAAATGTAGTTCATGTTCGTGCAACTACACGTAGAGGACACTTTACCGCTAGAATTGAACGATTCTCGATCCAAATTGTACCATATATTGTAAAATGCTCCATCTTTTCCTTGACATGCACAATATTAATATTTCTATATCAGAAGGCAATAGCAATATACTGTGGATAGGAATGGAATACTGTGAATGGATGTAGGTGGAAACAATAATTGAACATCGTAGATTATAGTACTCTAATGAGGGAAACAGATGGTTTATGAACATTCAGGAATATGATGTAAAATAGCGGTGCAAAGGTGATAGGAAGGGAATGTGTAATTAACAGGTGTTTCTATTTTAAACCTTCCAGTGATGCTTGTACTTCGTATATTTATTGAAATTTTGTTCTACTTTAGCAACATATATTTAATTGAATTATCATTATACACATTATCGCACCACACACATATGTCTTGCAATAAAGATATCAGTGAGATAAAAATTAAAATAATACAAACATATCCTGTGAGAAGAGCTTGTTCTATTATTTTATACAATAAACTTTTCAGTCGAAAATATTTATATGCGGCCAGTTTTCCGCAGACAGATGATGAGAAATTGATAAGCATTTTAATCAAAGGAATAAACAACCATGAAATACGAAAAGGCTGTTCGAACATACTAAAAAAAGTCAGTTTCAGTATATATGAAGAAATTAAGTATATTCATAGCATATTTACCATTGTAAACATATCATGAGACGCAACTATAACACCACCAATAATAAAAGTAAGATCCTTTAGACTGTTTCGCATGAGAAAGAGTACTACTTTTTGTTCCACCACTGGCAGATTGTACCATTCGATATTGTATCTACAAGTATTTTATTATAATAATGATACATCATTAAACGTTGTAACATATTTATATTTGCAACTATACATATCATACAAACAACGAAAGTAATATAATATTTGTAAGTGGTGTATTTTTTAATGTGTCAGTGTGAACTAGATAGATACACGTTACTTACAACTGCTGAAAAATATCGGAGCTATGATCTGTCAATTTTTGGGCAAAATGAATGACAGTAAAAGCGTAAAGTACAGAAGTAATTACAGTACATAATGATGCCACAAACTCCTCCATGTCGTTTCTGATTGACATTGCTTTCGCAAACTGAGACAAAGAAGGATTTGTCAATCAAGGATAATTGTTAACCAACCAAATTTCGTTTAAGCGTGTGATACTCACTTGAAAGAGAGCAAGAATGAACGTAATCAGACCGAAAACGCAAAAAACGTTGTACAATGGCATTATCTTTAGTTGTATAAAATCGACATAACTTTAAAAAAGGAAATATTTGTTATTTTTAGATTGTTCTGGAATTAAGAACGGACAAAATAATAACTTGTGTGAATTAATTGTGCGAATAAGAAAAACTAATGTTAGAAAAATTGAAAAAGAAAAAACACCAATTCTTGACAAATTATTCTGCCTTCAAAATTTTGTTTGAAATGATATTGGAATACTAACTGTTTGATTGTTGTGTGTAATTTCACAATTGAGATTATTTGTTTGTGAATTATCATACTCCTTTGCGCAGGAGAGACTCCTGGTATGTTTGAAACATATATGTGATTTATGCGGTAGCTGCGGAACAATGTACAGTGAATAAAAAACTAAAAGAAATTATGAGTATAATCAATTAATAGCTTAATTAAAAATAATTCGCGCAATTTTCATTCATGTAAGAAAGTAATTAGTTTTATGATACTAAACGATGTGATAATGATTGCACAAGTGTAATGTATATTATTGATATAGCTTGATTGATATTATTGATTAGCTTTGATATTTATTCCAAGTAAACGTATTATCTTCAATATTAAAATCAATAAGTATAATACGTCGGTAATAACGCGGTTATTTGATTTCCCCAATACTTTAACGTAAAAGGTAATTCATAAGACGAACCACTATCGTGACATCACGATAACATCAACGCCTGATAAAAGATAGTTTTTGATACAGATATTGGATACAGTCCAGGATAAGTAGCGCAAACAAATTCAGTCTTTTTGCAATAAGTACTAATAAATGACAATTATAGAAAAATATTGATCCCAGATAAGGTGATATATATATATATTGTATTCCAGTTATTCTAGTTATTATACGTTTAATATGGACACAAATATGTGCAATACCGATAACAAAGAAATAATGGTTCGTTTTTCAGTGTGTTAATTACGTTGTTAAATTTCCTTACCAAACAATTTTTAACAATCCACAAATATGATATACTACTGCCATGGAATTTACTTCAGTGACGAAAACACTTAGTGCTCCAAGACTGATAGTAACATTGATGTAAATAGCTATGTAGTAGAAAAATTTTTCCTGATCAATAAAATATTCCATCATCACTGGGAGCACCCGTGGACGCGTGTAATTCATAGGAATTAACAAATCCAAGATATCATTACTGAATGTTTTCAAGAAGAATGTTAGAATCGTTGGACCAAGGATCACTGTAACAATGTTTCTGATTAAAATATTTGCATTAACATTCAAGAACAAAGTGTAGATAGCTATTGTAAACGTTGCTAAGAAATCCTTCAAATTTATATCGTTTAAAAAGTAAAACGTAAAGAGTAAAAAGTAAAAAGTAAATAAAGTAAAACAATTTTTTATTTAATATCTCCTATTCAAACGATGTTGGTCTTTATCTTTGTTTCTTATTTATTTATTCTATTCATTATTCTATTACTTATATAATATTATATATATAATATTATTCTATTCATCTACTATTCAATAAAGTGATCAGTGTTGAAATTTTCAGACGAAGATGAATAGAATAGATAAAACAATTTTTTTTTGAAGAAAAGATGCTTGTTATAGCTAATATGTCCAGGCGTTCGATCATTGTCATCGTATAAACCGAATTTACATATGCGCGTATAGATCGATATGGATCTGTAGACTTAGTTGCCCATAAAGAAAATCAATATTACTTTTCGGTTAGTACAGACGATATTATTCTTAATTATCAGAACTGGATGAAACTGAAAATTTCTTTTATAAAAAAAATTTAGAAATACTTAATAATAAAATAATAAATAATTGATAATAAGTAAGAATATTCTATCGAAATTGAAAAATTCTTGCCCGAAATTGAAAGTAGTTCAGCCAGTATTGTAGAATGGAGAGTTTCGACTTACGTCCAAAACCGATTGATAGTAATTTCATGGTTTTAGTGTATTCGTGAATGATTAGCAGCTCTGCTTCATTTTTTAACGAATTCCAATCGTATGTAATTCTTTGGAACATCCATTTTACCTGTGTTCGTGAAGTACATAGTTTTGTATCATAAGATGCCGTTTTAAATCAATAGTTTGTTTAAAATGTACTTTCGATCAAAAATCTACTTCATTCGAATACAAAAGCGGATAAGTGATACCGGTCATTTCTATTTTACTAAACTTACGTCCTTAATGTAATAGAGGTATCCGATGTACCTGACGACGAAAATGCAGGAATACGCGATGTAAGAAACTATTTTCCATCTCAGTGCTGTACTCAATTTTGCCATTATCAATTTCACCAACTGCGATGCAAATACATTCTTTATACACTTCATTCTGACAGCTTATCATAAAATTGAAAAATAAGAATTCCACTTTATTGTAAACTTATATTTTGCGAAATACGGGGAAAAAAGAAACCACGCAATAAATTACAGTCAAATAATCGCAAGAATGGTACTAAATGAAACAAATACCTGACCGAATACGCAAAGTAATAAAAGAAGAATGACGAGAACATTCAATAATTTCGTATATATCGTACGATTGAATGGCCAAAGACCAATGGCAGATATGAGAATTCGATTGAGACTGTAATAGTGACTTCCTGCGAAGTTGTCCATTTTTTGAAAGTCTGAACGCATCTGCGGCTGAACAGATTATAGTTCTTCCCTTTTCTCTTTTCCTAATCAAATATTCCTGCAATTTCTTTATTTTTCGAGTATTTTCCATATTTCCTAGACAGCGGTGAATATAAAAAAATAATAACGGTGGGGTTCTGAGTGACAAGTGATGGACAGTAGCTATAGCTTAATAGTAGCTATAAGTTAATAAGGAGGGTGAGGGTCAATTATGGTAATTTCATGATGCGTACATTGTAAGCCAGTAAGGGTAGTTTGCACAGTATTTTTAAATTGTAGAAAAATAAGGATTTCTTTTCCATATTTTTCCACCGTCACGCAAGTTTTCTATTATTAATGCGTATTGGCGTGCGTTGGTGTATAGTTTGTTCTGAACTTGGGGTTGATTATACGTGGCGCAACAAACTTCATAAGGTTCGTGAAGTTCATAGAGAAAGGATGTTCCGAGGATGTTAATACACTCTTATGCTAGAAAATTCTAAATGTGGTTTCACTATCTGCTGCGAGGATATTCTGAAGTGTCTGAAGTATTCTGGTGTTCTTTATTCGATAAATATTTTTATTTTTGTCTCGGAAAGTGATTGTAACATGTAATGATAACAGTGATATTTGGTAAGTGGAATTTGTGAATCATTAAATACCAATGCATGCAAGATTAATTTATACGTCAACGTATTGTACCTGGAATAAGTGGATATATTATCTTGAGTCTATTTTTGCGAATGTTATTCTTCAAGTAATCTTTCATTTCCATTTTGTGCTCATTTTTTGAAATCTTTCAGCTTCAAGTCTTACAGAGGAGGAACTTTTTCCGCGATATTATATTCACAAGAGGCATGGCACGAAGTAACAGACAGCAATTGTATTTTAAATGACGTTCATGGAAAGAGGTAACATTTTTTGCTTGATCCGTAATTGTAACTATATTTCTCTGTCGAGAGATATTTGGTTATCTCTAAATTTTCTTTCCTCCTTTTTGATATATCTCTTTTATAATTAGAACTATACTTAATTATATGTATATATACCGCTTGTGCAAAAGCTAAGAATCATTTAATCTATTTAACATATATCGGCCACTTTACGTAATACCTGCGTATATATGTAATACTATACCTACTCCAATGTTTCAATGGAAAGTAAACTAAATTATTCCACTTTACAGCAGCGTAAACACAATTTTTAAAATAACCTATGAAACTGTATATAGAGTATGTTAATTCTACGTGACTGTATTATCATAGTATTTTATCGACGCATCATCCGCTGCTTCGTTAACATGCAAGGCAGTTACGGAGCAACAGGTAATAACAATACGCTCCAGTGGATTCAGTAACGGAAGCTATAAGTGAAAAAGTTGATTATAGTTTCCTGGTTCGAAAAATAGATGCTTTCTTTAATGAACATTCATAAACAGTGTGCACAACAGCGGCACGATAAAAAGGCTGCGTTAATGAAAGTTTTATTAATATTGTTGCGTCTTTATTCTAAAGCTTTTGCGACTGCTCACAATTTATACTCTTTTTACTTCAAGTGTTCGTTATTTTATCGACATAGGTTCTGTTAAAATATATTTTATGTATCTGTGAACCTGTGGAAGATATTGAAAAGTCATCGAAATCAGGTGGTAGTTAACCTTTTGCAGTTTCATCGAGACCTTTATGCTATCAACTTGCAAAAAATTTGCGAAAATCGAAGCTAACCAATTTTGCTGTTCCTCTGTAAGTGGCGGAGAAAAACAAAAAAAAAAAGAGGTTGTTCCACAGTGCGCACGTGTCGTGAAGTTGCAAGTAATGGCTGCGCAACGACTAGAACGTAAATGCGTGTTCGCCTTGTTAGTCACGCGAGGAACAAAGAAGGGGCATGTACTTTTTAAAACGTTTAGAGCGTTTGTTATAGTTAACTACATACACGCTACAAGCGCTCGATTGAATCATATGTCATCGTAGATTATTGTGTTTGTAGGTACAATCCATAAATGGCTATTGATTTGCCCCATAGCCCCATGCAATCGATGTTGCCCTCCGTTCAGTGCAGTCTATATTATCTATATTGATATATAATTGACTCGAATACAACGAGAAACTTTTTAGAAATGTATGAAAGTCAAATAATATGAATTAAGAAATTGAAAATAATAATTAACCGTGCCAAAATGTTCAAATCATTTTCATCTTCATTTTCGTCGTGACGAATGCTACTAACTGACATTCAAATAGAATCTTGATCTTTAGAATCTGAACTCTTGAATCTGAACAATTTGATATGAAGCTAAAAGACGATTCTATCTCTTTTGCTTTACAACTACATATCATTTAACACAAAGAAACAATGTATAGTATACTGAATAGGTTGCGGACAAAAAATCAGAAGAATTGTAACGATTAAATGAAATACCTGGACGATTGTGCCAGTCAATAAAATTAAAATGACAAGAGCGTTCCACAATTCCGTGCATATCGTACGATGAAGCGGCCAAATACCCAAGGCGAGCATAGTAATTCGATGGATGTTATATAGTGATGACTATCTGCGTAGTCCATCCCTTGGAAAAGCTCGAACACTTCTACGATTTCCGGCAGACAAAACATTCTATCATCTGTTCGTTCCTTTTTCTCTAATAAAATATTCTCGCGATTTTCCTATTTCTTCAGTATCTTCACCAACTATGAAAATAAAAAGATAAAATCCTCGACGTTCCGGAGTGTCAAGCAACAGCCAATGATTACAGCTTAATAACAGGTCAATTATGACATTCTCATACCACGCTTCTTGCAAGGAGTAAAACATAGTCTATAGAACGTATTTAACCCTTTCGCTTCGAGCGCCGCATATAGGCAGTGACCACGCGACGACTCCTGAGTCTGGCACCCCATATATCCGCCATCCAAATCGTGCTATCCGTAGTCAATAATATATTTTTTCGTTATCGGCAGAACATTTTCTGTTGATTTTATTGACATATTGGATTAATCACTTTTTAAAGTTACTCATCGTTGAAACACCATCAAAACGTTTCATGCAGTATATTTCAAACATCCAAACGATCGTATACTGTTTCATGTTAAAAAATCTATTAAATCCATTGACAGTGAAACGATATTTCATATACGGTCCTTACAATGATTATTGTTATTTAAGACTTAGAAAAACGTATATACAGCAACCACGCACACTGTGCGTATTTCTGGCGCGCGTTTCCGTTCAGTGACAGTACTTCGACGGACTGGACTGCCGAAGTGAAAGGGTTAAATTTTACGAAAATAATTCAATTTCGAGAAAACAGTGATACACTGTTTTTCATAATTCTTTTTTCGTTTTTTCGTATGTCTTTTGTTATTAATACGATACTTAGTATGTGTTGGTGTTTGTCTGTGAACTTAGGGTTGAATCAAGGCAATGCGTCGGGTTTCATTCACTTCGTGAACTTCACCCTGAAAGAATAAGGAATATTGTTTTTTATAAAGAGTTTATATCAAAGAATTCTGTTAAATGTGATTTCATTATTATTTGACGATGCTGTGACGTTTGATGTTTAGCATTTGCGTTTCTGTATACATCTTTTACGCGTCTAAATCAATGCTACTAATTTCTATCAGTTAGGTATTACATCTATGGACGAGAAATGACTGTCACTTCATGGACATCATCACCATGAAATATGAAATTGACTTTCTCAAGATCTGAAAAATAGATTACAAGGACAGCGATAATGACGGTATTGCCTCGATACGAGAGGACGATTTATGAAATTTGGCAAACGTTGTACCATTGAAACTCCTTCCATCGAGGCACTGTAGACACCGAAGAAAGTGCAAGTGAAACTGTCGATGCTCCTTATCATGATTATCAATAACAGTTTCTGTAAAGGTACGGATGCTTCGTACCAATTGGTGTTGTATCTGTGAATTTGTAATAATAATGTAAGGTAGTATTTTAAAAAATTTGTTATATTGTTTCGTTGTTATTAATTAAATATTTATAATATTTTTGCACACACAATGAGCTCACATGATTGTAACAATGTTATCAGCGGCATCTGAAGTAAACTGCATTATATAATGGAAGAAGACCATGCATGTTAGCATGCAGCTGAGAACAACTAGGTGGATAATCGTTTCTTCCATATTTCTGTATAGAAATGCTGATTGAGTTAACTGAAAAACGTGTTTCTTTTGTAGAAAGAAAATGGTTTCGTATATATAATAGTGATAATAGATGTTTTAAATATACTTTTTTTTATCACTCTTTTGGCAAATCGACGATATATTCTATCAATGGTTAGATCTTTTATTTTTTAAGTATGGTCCTTATCTTCTATTAATGATTAGTAAGAACAGTATATTACTCACGAGAAATAAATTAATGCTCAAACATATGGTAACGAATAGAAGGAAAATACCATAAGAAAACATGTATCTGTCTCGTAAATTGTATGCGTACCTTTAGTAACAAATAAAAACGATTGGACAGAAAATTGTAAGTATAAGAATCGTGATCAGACATATAAAGGTAGGAAAATACTAACTCCATTGCTCTTCTGTGTGCATTTATCACGATCTCTATGTTTTTTTTGCTATTTCTGTTCAAATATCTTCGTGAGACGTGTGATTGAACACAATCTTCAAAAACTGCTTTCTTAATATGATAACTGCAAATTATGAACGATAACTTATCTTTAAGCAGATGATCAAACTTATAAAAAATAAAAGAAATACAACATAAGTATAAAGAATATAATGCACATTGTAGAATTTAGAGAATAATGCAAATCTCAGTTTTTCATTTTCAGTTTTTCGTAAAAATTTCAATTTGCTCAAACATCTGCAGCCTAGTAATAAGAATACCAGTAATGATTGAACATAATTTTCTTTTTAATCGAATTTACTAAAAAGCAGACTGTAATTTATATTTTTTCTCTTTGATAATTAATTTCTTAATTTTACCTCACGACCGCAAATAAACTGCTAGCGTGTTGAAACCACGTTACCATTAAAGTCTCTATTCCGGCTAGTATAGTAGCATTCAGGATTAACAAGAAATACTGATGAGACGTAATTAAAAAGGAATATTTCTTCTCATCGACGAAGTATTCCATCGCCAATGGAAATTTATGCTGGCAAGTTATGTTCGTGGATACGATCATACACAGAATATAGCTAAACACGTGGCATGTTATTGGGATAAACGCTCCTAGATATATTAATGCTGTAACAAATTTGCAATCGAGTAGAGTTACATATTATTTTGTGCTTTATCGTTTCGTATTAATTTCTTACCAATTAATACCACTGAATAACGTTTTCCTAATGCAGCGTATTTCTTTAGAATCTTAAGAGGCTCGCCTTGGTTCATCTTCCAGTCATATTTCACTTGTTCCATTAATTCCATAACCTGGATTTTATAATTGTGCTCGCATTATATTTACCGAACGTTAGTTCATGTTTGTCCATCACTAATTTAACAGATTCGTTACCAACGCTACCAACTCTACAGGTTTTTTTAATCGCATTGATCAACTGTATTTTTTCTAGATTTCTCAATTTTATTATTAAGGTACGCGATTAATGTTGAATTCTTGAAAAGCAAACAATTTACGTAAGTATATGTTTGACCCGACTCTGCTTCATTTTTATTTATAGAGTGGCCTTAAATTAATCATGTATTCTAAACGAATTCTAAAAATCAAGCAGAGTTATATCGGATAGATTGTACAAATATTTGACGCCAATCTTCCTGAAAGTTGCTGGCATATTACAAGAAGAATATATCGTATTATTACCTAAGTCTATTGTACGAAAATACGAGAAATTAAAGATAATACGTTGTGAACTACAATTTTTGAGACTCACTACGTTGATTTGATACCAGAACATGCTGTATCTAACTACCACGTATGAGCACAGTATGATAGGGAACAGTCTGTTCGATAGGACATATAGAGTAAATTCTGCGGTTTTGAGAGCAAACAGCTGAAAATAACGAAAGTTACACATAAACATTGCAGTTTCTCTTTTAAATAAAAATTTCATAAAATAAAATATAATTATCATTCAAAATGTTTATGTTGTTCAATAAATTTATGGAAAATAGCGTTTATTAATTTAAAAAAGTATATATATAATAATAAATAAAATATAAAATTTCTAAAATTTAGAAATTTATAGAATCTATTTCTTAATAATTTATAGAAACTTTTTAACACGCTGTGGTTCAGTTAAAAGATATCACAGAATCTATTCCAGTTAAACAAGATAACGACGAGTCACAAGTTACTTTCATCAGTTTAGCTTGAAAATTTCCATTAGAATTTGTTCCATTATTCCATGATAAGATTTATAAAAAATACAGACAGTCTTCAATGTATTATATAAATTAAAAAATAGGAATTAAATCTTTAAACTTTAATCATACATTAATTAGCTGATACTGAGATACCTATAATTTCAAATCACTGTTACACAGAAAAGTAGAAACGACGTAACAGGAATTATACCTGGGGAATTACAACAGAGAGAAAAATAAAGCAGATGATATTGTTATGAAGCCATCTAAACTTTGTATTGTTGTATGGCCACAGTCCTACCCACGATAGCAAAAAAATGCTACGTTTATAAAAGGCTGCCGGTTCAACCATCGTGTGCAAGGATTGAAACACTATTGACTATATTTGCACCCCATTTCAATCTTCCTCCTATAAATTTTCGCAAATATTATGAAACTTTGTCCTCTTGCAGTAAAATGAGTGGCATAATCTACAATTTAAAGATTAATTATTCATACTTAAACGCTGTGCTATCGATTGATTCGATACCCCTTTGCGACTATGTAAAGTGTATTATTAAGGAAATTATACGTTACTGAAAAGGGGAAGTTTCATAATTTTCTTTTATGTTTCTCACGAGCTTTTGTCACAGGGGTCTGCGTTAGAAATATACCCGAGACGTTTTCAGTGTCTTTTACCTGCTCGAAGAGAAAAGAAATAGGTATTACTTTTCTATGGTGTTTGTTATTGGATACGCTTCAATTGGGAAGGATCATAAAGAAATTATATTTGTTGACATAAACAAATAGTACAATACTTTTCGTTTATTCGAAATTCTCATTTTTCATTGTGATATCATATATTTTATAATAATTTTCTTCCTGCTTTTTGGCATTATCGTTTGCTGTTCTTTAGATTCTCTCGACTGGCTTTTGATGTTAATATTTGTTGTATCTATTTTTGTTTATTGCCTTTTATTGATATTTTATTATTCCGTTCTATTCGATTGAAAAATGAGAATGTGCACCAAATGTGAGTACCGCTATTAACTAAACTATACGTCGTAAAAAAAGAGATATGTGAAACTTTCTTCTGAAAAATTTTGTTCCTTATATCGTAATTTAGTCTGAGATGAAAATATTTCTCGAGCACGTTCGATCTGCTTTCTTTGTTGTGTGTTAAGCGTTCAAAACATTTCTTTCAAGTAATATTTCTATCATTTTGCGGCTACATATCATTATATCATATTTTATACATCATTTTAAATTTAAGGGTCTTCCTTTTCCATATATCACCTCAATTTCTTTTTTTTACTTATACATGCAGAAACTTTGCATTTTTTTAAGGATTCAGAAATATGATATGTTAAATATCAGACATTTTATGTGTTACAACGTAGCAGAACTTGCTTTGTGCGTCAGTGAGTACTTTCACAGAAATATGTCGTTGAAGTGATAGAATACTTTGAATTAAGTTTGCTTGTTACAGTGCAAAGTTAAGTATATCCTTTGTTTCGAAAATATACGTAAAAGAATAATATAATTTAGGACAAGGAAGGATCTAATTATGAATTCATGGACATGTGCAATTTTCCACAACAAATTTAATTGTCCGATAAAAAATTATTTACGATGAATTGTTTAATTTAACATTCATTTTAATACAATTATTTCAGCATAATTTTCGGCTGCATGCTATTTCGTCATTGATGAAACTTCCATCTCTACTGTATCGATGATATCATCATAAAATACGATATCGATGCTTTTAAGAACTAAAAGTGTAAGTAAACCATAAACCACGTTGCATTCAAACAACAAGAGAGCATTATTTAAAAAATAACATACCAATAGAAAACCATTTAGTGTCCCATCATAGAAACCGGAGATAGTGAATAACAATGGTTTGCTGCTTCTCAACATGATATTTAAAACCAATTTTTGAGTTGTTAAAGAAGTTTCATACCAGTTGGTGTGAAATCTAGAAACATTAAAAAATAGTAGCATTTAACGTTTTTTCTAAATTTAGTTATTAAATTCATTACTAAAAAATGAAATGCTTACATTGTTGTGTGAAGATTATTGGAATAATCCAATAATTGTTGACACATATTATTTATGTAGAACATAAACGTTAATTGGCAAATAATAAATAAACAATAGGTAATTGCTTCCTCCTCGATTTCGGATAAAGAAAGCAAGGACTGCGATAACTGGGAAATAAGTAAAACGATGTCGGATCCTGGCATTCCATAATTTAATGGTACAAGAGTATTCTTATTATTATTGAAAATGGATTAATAATAAAAAATATAAAATTTTTACTAGAAATTTACGAAGTTGTGCAGCTTCAGAGACCATGGATAATTAACAAAAGATTGTTGTACAAAAGATAGAAGTTTATGCACTACTCACACAAAATAAATTAATTCCTAGGGAAATGATAACACACGCAAGGATCACGCCATATGTTAATACGTTATTACCTTGCAACTCTTGAAAAAATCTATGAGAACGAATCTAATTAATAAGCTGGTCTTACAACAATGGTACAAATGAGTATAAAGCCATACTGACTGTACTGATCTACTCTGAGCGAATACGACTTTTGCTATGTCCTCTTTAGTTCTACGATCGAAATGATTTTTTGCGTTCCTGAGAGTGGCTCTTTTTACATAATAACTGGAAATTTAAGTAATATAAACAGGATTTAAAACACGTAAGAAATGTAAATAATGTATAATGTGTATATTCTCGTATATATAATTTATAGAACAGATTAAGTATTTGTACAAAAAAAATAATTAACTAGTGTAAGACGGAATTTTCACCTGTTGAAATATTCATAATATAAGTAAAAAAAAGCAGATTACATCGTAACTTATTGCAAAATCAGTAAAGCTAATCTTTCATATTAATGTATGTGTTCTGTTGCTTCCCAATAAAACACTGATCATTACTGGTGTGTCGAGCAACCTCAAACAGGTAAACAGTGTACTGGACAGTTAATTATTGTTCGTTATACCTCGTAATTTTGCACAAGCTAACAGCATGTTGTAGCCACATAATCACTAAAGACTCTGTTGCCAGAAAAACAGTTACAAAAATCACTGTCGATAAGTACGAATGTAGAACTGTGAGCAAAAAGCATTTTTCTTCGAGCATTAGATATTCCGTTGCTATGTAAAATCTTGTGAAACAAATTTGGTTCAATGATGTACTTTTATCTTGAATACAGATCAACAGGGGGTACAGTATTACGAAGGTTAATGATACATATATAATTACTGTAACATATACATAAAATTATAAAGTTTGCAATATATTATTTCATACGTTCAATTCTTTAAAATTTCTAAATACGTTAATTCGTTACGGTCAATTCATCAAAATATATTTCTTACACGAAAGTCGTATCCCGTAACGTCTTCCTATAGAAGCATGATCCTTCATAATTTGAAGTACTTCGCCATTTTTCGTTTCCAGGTCCTCTTTTATTTTATCCATCATTTTTTTGGCCTATATTTACGTTCGTTTTTGCAAAATATTCTTTAAATCATAATTTAATTGTATTTTTGAAAACTCACTGTAGGAAGTTGGTACCAATTTATATTGTACCTTACGAAGTAGCTAAAGCTCATGATCAGCGTCGACACATCCTTCAACATGAATTCCCTAGTCTTGAAAACAAAACACTGAAAATAGTGCAGCTCTATGTAAGAAGAATGGAAATTTTGTATAACAGAAGATTCAACATATACGATAAATAGCGAAGTTCTCGCATCAAATTCAACTTTATCTAATTCGCAATTATTGATCGAAAAGAAAATTTGATTGTCGTCGTGTATATTTTTTTTTTATTGAGCATTTGAAATCTCGATGGAGATTTATAGAGTTTCAAAATACAAGTAATATATTTTTATATTCTATATTAAAGGGGGAAAAAAATAGAAATAAACTTTTCCGTAATGTAATTACTTAGTATATATTCTCACCATTGTGTCTAACTCAAGGAAATATGAGTATAATATAAGTTAAACGAAAGTTAAATTACATAAGAGAATAATTACTGCACCTGGGCCATTATAAAAAGAAATAAATTCAAGCTGATGAAACTGTTTTGTAAAACTTTAAATCTTTTGTTGTGATACGGCCAAAGTCCTAGTCCTCTTAAGAGAGTTTTGCTGAAACTATAGTATGCCAGTGTTTCGACCATCGTGTACAATGGTTCAAGAACTACTGATCATTTACATCTTCGATTTTATTTATTTCCACCTCTCTTAAAAATTTTCCAGTAGAATATTGCAAAAATTTGTTGACTCTCAGCGAAGTGAACCCGACGAGCTATAATTTCAGAATTATTTATTCATATCTCAAACGATTTTCTTCCATCACTCGACTACGTATAGGTCTTAAATATCTAATAAGTTATCATATAAGATAATTATAGGTCAAGGAAAGGGGGAAATAGTCATTTCACGAAGTATCCTTCGTAACAATTTTCTTCTTCTCATATTTTTTTGTTTCCTTCGGTCTGCGATAAAAATATTTCTTTACCACCGTCAGTGTATTTTCTTCGCTCGAAGTGAAAGCACATCAAAATATTTGCATTTCAACATAGATCATTTGCATCTGATGCGTACGGAGAACGCGTCTGCATATATTTTCTGACATAATCTGTTTTTTGCGTTTTCTAACATTGAAACCAAAAATCTAAATGGAATTGGAAATTTTAAAGAAACATCTGCCGCTTATAACGTAAAGAATATTTGTCAACGATAATTACAAGATTGAAGTGAATAAATATGTAACCTTTATCATTGCTACTTTATCAAACATTAATATGTTGAAAATAGGTAAGTGGAACAATTTCTTCTACAAGCGAACCAAGATATAATCCTGCATTTTATTCAACACTGCATAACACAAAATACACATATCTTCTAGCGTTTAAATTAACGCATTGTTGAATAGATTACCATGAAATAAGACACGGTCATTTTTGCCAACTAAAACACGTATACAAATCTATTTACTTGTTTACTGCGAACAAAATTTTACGATACCGATGAATTTCTTACCGAGGAAAATCCTTCCATACATGCAGAGAAAACACCAAACATATTGAAAGAAAGAGGAAATGAATATTTTAACATCATAAACAGGATTATTTTTTGCACGTGCAACGGTGCTTCGTACCATTCTATATTATATCTAGAAATGTAATTTATTAATACGTCAGTAATATACAGGGTAGCGCCTTAGTCGTAGTAGAATCGTGCAAGCGCAGATTCTACGTGAAAAAATAAGTCGAAAATAAGTAGGATACAATTATCTCATATGACGCTTCGTTTCTGGGAAAATCGAGTTTGACAATTTATCAAGTATATTTTAACTTGGCTAAAGACTGACCATGTATGAGCAAACACAATCAACAGGAGGTTATTATACATACGGAAATAAGTAAAAAACATGAAATGAATATTTTCCATTAAAGGATTCATTTTCAAGAAGATAGAGCTTAAACGAGAATTAATTGAAAACGAATGGTCTTGTGTACACGCGTGTGCGCAATATATATATTCAAATTTATTTTTCTCGAACAAGCACGAAATATCTTATGACAAAATTTTATTCTACATTTTTGCCTTATATTTAAATGTTGTTTTTTTAATTTAATTAATTTAAATCTGTCGATTATTTACTCTTGTTCAATCCGGAATTAGCCGAATGTAAAATATTCGAGTATACTTGTCAAATTTTCAAAGTCGATTTTCTCAAAAACAAAGCCTCAGATGAAAAAATGTTACATGAAACATTTTTCTTCTTTCTTTACGTAAAATTAGCCTAAATTTAAGTATTGCGTAATTTTTAGAAAAATTACTTTTTCACTATGTGAAATTAATATCCACGGTGCGTAATTAATTTTTACAATTACTTTTGGATAGTGTATTATAAATCCTATAGATTAAAGCATTGATCAGTAAAAAAGAATAGAATTTTAGCGGAAAATGGATTATGTTGCAGCGTAAAGCTTGAAACATCTTGTTATTGTACGGTTACAAAATGTAAAATATGATATAATAAAAAATATATACGTACAACTCCACGAAAACATTATTGTAAGCATCCAGCATCGTTTGAGTCGTATAATTCACGCGAAATAAGCAAACGATTTCGATCATGGAAATTATTATGTATAGAAGTACATAGTTAATCCTATGAAGCAGATATGATTGAAAACACTGAAAGTACGTACGTTTCATCAGTAATTATATTTCGAACATTATTTTCAAATTATTCCTTCGAATTCTCACTTACTAGAAACAGCGAAATACCTAGAATTAACACTCCGAACCCGCATAGAAGAAAACTTAACACCATGTAGGTTTGTTTCAAGTACAGCAGAACTCTTCAACGATTACGATAAACAACGTTAAACAAAGAAGATTATATAAATGCAAATATTATGGAATAAAAAATCGATATAGCAGTACAATAGTGTAACTGCTTCGATACCTACTTCATACACTTCACATGTAAGTATATCGAACTTTTTAAACTCTCTGTCATCTTGAAAGTTTTGCTGGAGGTAGAATCGTGCAAAGAGTTGTAGATAAATGCTTCTTTTATACGATTACTGTAAATTATAAAATTAGCTTAAATTGAAGTATTGCGTAATTTTTAGAAAAATTATCTTTATACTACATGAAATTAATCTTCACGGTGTGTAATTAATTGTTGTACTAAAAGCTATAACATGACAACAAAATTGATATTTGAATATTTATCATCGATCTATAATCAAATCATCTTTCATCGTGATAATCGATCAAATTTTTGATAATTCTTGATTTTTTTGATTGCTACAATAAATATTATGTATCTTCTCCTAACTCAAAGAATCCCACCATTAGATTACCTAGCAATTTCAAAAAGACTACGCAGGTGTTGAAATGTCATAGTGCTAATACTTCCCGCTGCTATAGATGTTGCATTTGCTAGAAACATTACAGTGCAGAAAATGCAGTAGGAAATATAGCGTAAAAATTTTTGATTGACGATGGTTTGCATCCAAATTGGTAGCAAATGCAAATCTGGTACGGTTAATAATTCAGTAAAATTGATAGCATAAAAAACCGTTCCAATCATCATCGTTGAGTACATAAAAACTGGAAAATATTACTTCTGTATAATACTATAGTAAATTAGTGAAATCCACGGAATTATGATAATGGTTTCTTACGACAAAAATATTTCGAATGGCGAATCCCTTCTTTTGCATGTTTTGTTAATATATTAAATTCTTCTAAATTTCGTACAGTCCTCCAATCCTGTTGCACGATGTCTATAATCTCCTTAATCTGTGTGTATGATAAACTTCTAGATAATTAAAGTTAGATGACACCAAAGTTGGTATGATATTCATAGTTAATCTCTTCGAGGATTAATTTGTTAAAGACAGAATTAAAAAAATAGTTCATTTCTTCGGGGATTAATTTATTAAAGACAGAATTACAAAATTATTTTTTAATCCTATTTATTCAACATATGTTTATAGAAGATAACTAATATCGAAAAATATTTCGAAATACTTGAGAAAAATGATGTTTCTTTTATACACATCTAATAGTCAAGTATTCCTCCAAAGGTTACAAGTTGCAACCATGGCATTTATATACGCTATCATATGCAGAAGAGTTTAATTAAGATTTAGAAACTTACGATATCTTGCTTGTGCCATAACGTGCTATATAACAAACAAAAACTCAACGATATGACAACGTCAAGCAGATAATGCGAAAACAATGAGGAAGTAAAACTGGTATTAATATAGATTATTAGCTGGAAACAAATCCAAATTAGAAAGTGTATCTTATTTTCAAGGTTTAATGCGATTACGAGGTAACCGCAGCAAGATTTATATAGCGAAAATTATATAGTGTCCATACCTGTAAAATACAATTATTGAAAAAACTACTGGCACAAATGATTCTATGCACTCTGGTGAATTTTGTATGTTTGTACGGCCACAATCCAGTTATAAGTAAATGAATCGTAGTATATCTATAATAACCTTTCTTAATATCGTCCGTCTGCGACGGTTCAAGTACATTTAACTCTGAAGTTACCATCCTACGCGTTCTCTCCCCTCTTTTTAAGTTGAAAATTGTCAGTATTCTCTCGCTATAATTTCTTTGATAATTCTCCCTCACGAAGGGGTGAGAATGATTGACGGACACCGTAATTTAAGTACGATCGATAAACAAAGGGTAAGTAATATCAGAGGAAAATTGTCTCAGTTCCTCGCGTGTTAGTATGAATAAATTATGCTTTAATACGTCTTACAGCGTTTTCCCTCTAAATTTTTCACGTATATCTCGATATTCATGGTCTTTATTTTCTATTTTTCTTTTGCGGGCAAGAAATGCTGGTGCCGTTGACAAGGAAGGGGATGTTCTTCTCCATTCGACGAGAAGAACTGGAAGGGTACACATACATTTTCAGCGAGAGTATAACGTTTTAGCACTTTAGTAGAGATGCAAGTTACAATAGAAAAAAATTTGTTGCTATGTGCGATTAATTTTCATTTACTTTGTAACATAATAAGTTAACTAAATGTGTAATATGCAGTGGGATTAAATTTAGCCAATGAATTTCACAAAAATAGGATAAGAAAAGACCAGAAGTGAAAAAAAATTGTATTACTATTAAAGTCATATTAATATTCCGCGGTTAACCAGTAATTTTCAGCCAACACGTAAAAAGCGACGCGTATACGATCAGTGCAACAGTGTCAAAATAAAACTGTCGCTGTCATATAACTGTGAAAATCATGTGATTACTATGACTATTTCGTGCTAATGCGCCAGGAACGTGAGTATTTTTGCAATACTTAATATATCGTTACTACGAAATATATATACAAAGGTATATTTGTTTTTCTTTCAAGATACCAAATAGTTACCTTCTCGTCGATTTTGATGCGCTTGAAACATATTGTCAAGATCATCATTTTGGACAACATTCTCCTATACATATATAGGATGGTGAGCTTTAGTTTTCGAGTTACACCCAAAAATATGTTCTATGTTATCATTTTGAATATATATTTCATTTCATCTTCACTTGGTTTTCTACTAAATAAGTAGAATTTTCCAATGAATATACCAAATAAATATTTTAGCCTATAATCGACGATATATGTATTATACACTGCGTCAATTATTAATGTTACTAATTTTTTCTCCATGTATTATGGGGTTGGCAACTAAGTGATTGCTGATTTTGTCAATACCACCTAATGACAAAATCCGCAATCACTTAGTTGCCAATCCAATATCTTAGATATTTTATAACATTCGTTAGCAGAGGAAATAATACATGTTCACGATACCTTTAGGTTGCTTTAGGTTTCGTTCAATGAGTAATTTATTCTCTCTTCTAAGACGATCAACGTTACTTACCTGAAACAAATAAAATAATCACATTTTTACATGACGTTCGTTTAATGCATAACGTAAGTTAACATAAAAAGGGAGAATGTTACGTCTCTGTCTTTTGTGCATACTGCAATGAAATTAAGACAATAAAATGAATTACTACCATTATTTCTTACCGAACCACCTTAAACAGCGCGACCATGTGATAAGTAAAACGACTACTATTATTTCGGATCATAATGTGGCCGTTGTTCCCCAAAAAAGAGGAGAACCGCCTCGAATGATGTAATGCCAGTGTATATTTTATTGGCGGTAATATACTTTGAAGTTGTATAGAAATTTGCAGACGATTTGCAAATATCCATAGCCGGAGGTTCTATTATTCGCAGGCAATAGCCAGCGGCATTCCGATAAGTAAACCATGACTGCAACGATATGAAATTGCTGATTTCGATGAATTAAATGAAAAATTCTATTTATAGGCAAATATATGTACATATTATTATTTTAAAAGGATGATTTTTGAACGAGACAATATTTGCAGTTACTCTGCGATTTTTCACAATACATTTTACACGATATTTTAGATAGATGCAATAATAGATTATTAATCAAAAGTAATACACAAATTTAGTCAATATATTCACGACTATTCAACAACCAATAACTCAACGTTATTTTGCAAAATAATGAAGGGAAAAGCAAGGAAAGAAACAATAAAACGGCAATACATGGCTCGTATAAATAATTCCATTATCAAAAAGGTACCAAGAAAGATGGACAAAAATATAAAAGAGATAAAGAAGTGTTTCGTTAAAAACTCGAAACAGAATTTCTTACATGTCAATATTATACACAGGAGTTTTTCTTTCTCCGCATATCTAAAAACAATTTGTCGTCCATCATCGTTACTTTTAAAGATCGCCAGTTGTCTAGAAGGATTTCTGCGATGCCCTTTATCTATAAATTCGAAGGCGTTGAATTAAAAGGAATCTTGAATCTTAAAAAAGGAAATGTAACAGTATCTAAATTAATAAAATAAAGACACATACTGTACACATTATAGAACAGACCATCATCGCCGCGCCAAAAACTCCTTTCATTTTCGTTAGTCACGAATTATCGTATGGCCGGAGTTCGACCACCAATAAGAAAATCTTATTGAGTCTAAGATTTTACGGATCCTCCATCGTTACGGGGAGGCTAAAACTCGTCTATGGCAGTGGACTTGCAACAAGTTTCACCGATTTCCCTTCTATCTCGTATATTAACTCAGCTACATTTTTCTTGCTTGAGGCGTTTGAAAAGTTAAAGAACCTTAATGTAACTTAATGCAACTAGTAAACGAAATGAAGGAGAAACAAATAGCTTTTAAAAGCTGCAGTTCCATTAATTGACCGGTGTGCGATTTCTACAATGTTTTATCTTAGGGATGAAATCGTGGAGTTGATTGCATACTTTGTGAGAACTCGTGCAAACGTTTGTTGTGTTTTTACGTTTGAATGAGTTGGAGCTGGGAAACCGACCGATGGCCTGTTTCGAATGTTATGGAAATTTAATGACGTCAATTTCCCTTCCGTGTCCGTCTGTTTCACGCATGATCGTCCCCACTGCGCTATACTTGCCCATTCCTGATTCACTGTGCAACAAGTTGCTCCCTATCCTCACCAGTCATGCATAGAGCTTGTGTGTACGAGTCTGTTCTCGAAGAGGACATAGCTGAGAATCCATGGCTGATGATCAAACTAATAGAACGTTAAGCCACGTTAATGTTTTAGAAATTTTGACGCGAATGCAACAGGTTGCAATCAAAGGCAAGTATACTTCACATTTTCTTTCAATCTTTTTCCAATAGTTTTCAATAGACAGCTGTACTTTTGGTCAAAATAATTGACAAAATCATTAATAATTGCCCGCATTACTTGACATTTTTAGAAAGCACAATAATATCTTTCTGCCAATGCCAGAAGAGCACAAAAATAAAAATAAAATAGTTCTGTCCATAGTATTGCTTAAATAATTGTACCGACAGTATGCATTGACAGTGACGAATGTATTGAAAGAGAACTTCATCTTAAAAGTGTCAATCCGATCAACGTAGCTAGAAAATGTGGATTTAACGAAAAATCTCGTACAAGTCCAATTTTCTAAAGATTAATGGAAAATTAAGATTTCCGAACCATGGTGTGATCGTTTGACATTGGACAGTGACATATAATGTAGAAACATGAAGCGTGGTTATTCGATTCTACTGTTCTGCTTTAAAGAGTTTCAGAAGAACGTGCTATATATTGTCCACGCTGTTGCTTGACGTTTAATGCTGTCGGATAATGCCTTTCCAGAACGGAAACTTTGCGCGTAGCCTGCCATAGTAAGAGATTGTGTGTTTTTTTTTTTAGTGTTATTTTATATTTTTTATTTAGTGTTTTTTTTTTGGTTATGGAACTACACAACCGAAAGGAAAGTAGTTTTGTTTATGATAATTAACCTATGTTACATTAAATATTGAAACACGTTTCTTTCGTACACGTAAATTCTGTCTTGTACATGGTATCTCGCAGTATCGGAGAATCCGGACTTGGAATAGATTTGGGTCATAGTTTATTCTTCGGTCGGTAAGTTAGCTCATCAAAATGAGTGGGAAAAATGCAAATATTTTTGTTTATTGAATTGCAAATTTATGCAATGGAGGATGTAGAACATGATCTTGACGTTGATCGCGGCTAGAAAGGGAAAAAGGGGGAGAGGGTTAATGAATTCTTAAAATTTCGTAAATTAAAAATATTAATTATTATAATCTCTAATATTTGATTACGTTTTGATAGAAATTAAATTTTAACCATATTGGCACACTTCGTGTATATAATCTTAAATTCCATTTACATAACGGAAATTAAATTAATATAATCTGTTTAAAAGTGGAGCATCAACGCAAAGTACAATTTGCTTATCAAATATCAATATGCTTTCTTGACATGGCGGATAAGAATTTCGACCACTACCATGGAGTATATATACTTTCATATGCATCTTCATTAATTAAATTGGATGAAAACGATTTTGTGCATAACATAAAATTTGTGCATTAAATTAATAGATAAGTATTACATGACATTTGTTTATGTACATATAAATACAGTACCTCTAATGATTTACAAAAATATTTAATAGAATATTATGTTACCTCCGTTACTGGCGAAATAATTTTCCAAATGATTAATATGATGTTTATTTGCAGATTTGTTTGGATGTCCTTCAAAAATCCATATTTTCCATCGTTTAAAGAAAAACTTCCAATTAGTTCGAAGAGATCACCTGTTTGTTTGTCCATAATTTGATGAGTCTAAATGGAATGTTCATAGATGTTCACGAGTGTAGGTAAATATCTATTATCCCTATAATTAATAAATACAATCTAATACGTAGAAATATTTTAAAATCCATAAAGAAGGGGTAAAAATATAAAAGACAATTTACAACAATTTTTTTAATTTCCGAAAATACAGTTATAAACAGTAATATGTCAAGAATAATTTCATATATCGTGCAAACAACATCAATGATACGTAACAGGCTGTTAAATGTCAAAATTATTAGGGCAAACATCATTTATGTCTCGATCCGTCTTTTATCAGCTTTTTTAAAAACGTTAGTTTTTTGCGGAATAGAAGAACGTGACATACGAAAACGTTGTGTTTATGACCTGTAATGTAAGAAACAAATTTTACAAAGATCTACTTTCTGCATTTATACTCTGACACTAATTCAATCAATAGAACTATTGGGATGGATTTGATTTGATATAACGAGAGCTTTCACATAAATCAGTGCCAAATGTCATAATTAAATGAATACTTGGGGTTGTGCTTCCTGAAAAGTTTGTGCTAAGTTCGTGGAAATTCGATATAGCAAACACGATTATCTTCTTGACACGTTTCTTTAAATATTTCCTCTAAGAACGCATTTCTGTGTAAAAAGTCACATGTATTTTTCGTTCATTTCGAAACACTCTTTGAGATAAGATTTGTTGCGAAATCGTAAAAATAATTGGTACGTTGAAAAATATTAAAAAACGAAGAAACAGCATGTATATTTTTGCCTGTTCGAAAGTCATAGGACATATCAACCTTTGTTTATGATAATCTGGATTTGGATCCTCAGCCTAAATTTAATGTGGAAGAAATACTAGGAGCTCCTTCTCAGAATATACCTTTCAATATTCCACGGGATGTGCAGTATATTTTTTACAGTAACCAGCTTCCGAATTTGGAGTTTATTAACTCGGAACCTTTTCAACGGATTACAACGTTCTATGTTTCATAGCATTAATTCACCGGGTTTCCCACCATGCATGCAAAATTTCTCTTAAAAGTTGAAAACTACGAAAATTTTGAATTTAATTATATCGAGCAAATTTCAAAAAATTCTGGAAATTGCAAAAATTAAGACGTCGATATTTTTTTGATTGCTTGTGTCATGGCAAGGTATGCGTAACAAATCTTGGACCAGTGACAAAACTTTCCTTTAACAGTCACAGGATTGAAAACTGTTACAACCTGTCGTAATTAACAAGCTGATTGTGTGAGACTCAATCGGTCGACCTGATTTTACACACATATTATGCTTAAACTGACGATCCCAAATCCAGATTATCATAAATGAAGGTTGATCTGCCCATCAAAGGATGCATTTCGGGCGCCTGATAATACACATGCTGCGTTTCTTACTATTTTGCAACGTACATATTACGTTTACGATCTTGCAACAAATTCTTTCACAAACAACGTTTAAAAACGAACAAATAGAGGTGATAAAAACGCGTATGTAGAAGATATAATTTAAGAAACGTATCGAGAAAGAGGTCATGTTTGCTACACCGAACTTTCATCGAACTTAGCAGAAAATTTTCAGGAGGCGCAACTACTGATTTTCCATAATATTTATGCAGAAATTTTCGTTAGATCAGATCAAATTCATTCCAATAGCTCCATTGATTGGACTATACTGTGACAGAAATGAATCGTGTTACCGCGGTTAGACCCTGTAACGACGAAACGAAGGATTTGCCCTTGGAATATGAGCAGCCTCTTACACTTCGTATGAGTACCATTAAATACAATTTTTGAGCTTTCACAGGGATTTTGTACCAATGAGAATTGTATCTAAAATTTATACGAGAATGCATGTCGTTTTTCTATATATACCCTTCTTTTTTATAAAAGAGAAATATTTTTTTAAATAAGTAAATAAGTAAATAAGTAATGTTAGACAATTTTTTTCTTTTTCTAATTTCTTTTGCCTTAGTCATCTCCAAAAAAGTATGAATTTCTATAAGTATGCACAATATAATTATCGTTATTACTATTATTAAAATAAAGTTAATAATATTCTGATCCGATAAGTGGAATACTTACGCGTCGTAAAAGACACCTAAACTGTGATCGATTAATCTTTGGCCAAAGTACATTGTTAATGTAGCGTAAGAAACAAAAGATAACAAAAGGATGAGTATTATCATTAATATTCGTCCCTCGTCGTTCGTTTGCACCGATTGATAAAACTAATTCAATAATTTTGTAAATTTCATTACTTGAACTTCCAAATTACTCACAGTATTTTAGATCTTATTTATTTTTAATGGAAAATAAGAAAACTTTTTTCTTTTTTAAAGGAGAATAATATTAGAAGTAATGTAAAAATTATACAGCATACGATAATTATTATCCTCTTAAATATACTACTTACTTCGTAAAATATTGAAGTTCTGAAAATCAATTTTCAAAAATTTGTTTTTTGATATCGTACGTGGTATATGTAGTAATAACATTCTTCAGTTGCAAAATGAAATTCATTTGCATAAATTTGATTAATATATTCAGAGACATAGAGAGAGAGAGAGAGAGAGAGAGAGAGACTCCACTTATATATTTGAATATACATCAAATAATTATTAATGTGGAATGAAAAAATTAATAGTCATGTCGTTGACATGAAAAGTCAATGTTACTCACGCTCACAAACACCATGGTTGCTCCAATGATACCAAAAACTAATAGAATGACGTAATGTATTTCAAACATGTCCCATATGACCTGTACATGCCTTAAAAGATTTAAAACAGGCTAGTCCCAATTATTGGTAGATATAATAAGAAATTATCGCAGGTATCTACTAACTTCGTCGCTTTTATGTGAACACGCACGGCGAATAGTATCTTCGTGTAAACGTCATTACTTTTCTCGCATCCAGAAATTTCCGTAATATATTCGTTTGCAGTGTACCTCAAGTGATAGCTACACCGAAATGGAATACACATAAACATTGATATCACCCATTGGTTTTCTTTTATCAAGTTGCTTAGTAATGCTATAACTATATAATTATAACACAGTGCTACATTAACAACATCAAAGTGACACAAAAATTGTACATCAGATTTTTTACAATTTTATAATTAATTAATTTTATAACCACATGCTTACGGCGAAATTTCCTTTTTCCGGGATTATCACATGTTGAAAATATTACTTGAAATTTTAAATTAATTCTAAAGATTTAAGAAATACCCTAAATTAAATAAAAAATATTAAGTGAAATTCTTGAAAATATTCAGTTCCGTTGGAAAAAATTAAATTAGTACAATTGGATATAAAATTCCCACCAAGCTGTTAATGATTCCTACGTACATGGTTAGAAGGTTAATAGTAGCCTTTATAATTCCAATTGTCTTATTCTATTAATGGTCATTATCGCCAATATAAAATATATCTAATTTACAAATTAAACCGTATTGTAAGTAGCATTCGGTATGTGCAGTGTACATATAATGTTTTAATTTTTGATATTATTCACAGAAAATGCTCAGAAACATTTAATCGACTTAATTATTTTGTGTCCAACATACGTACATAATCCCACTGAAAATCGTTCACGTAATAAAATATAGATATAAAATAAAATGTACAGATGTATAATGTAATATATAAAATGTAAATAATTACTCGTTATAACGTGAACATTACAGTACATTGAGGTAATAGTATAAAACAGATTTACATACACCTACCGATTAGTTTTATTTTTACCTTGTAATTTTGAACAATCCACATATGTGCTCTGACAAAGCCATAAAATTTATTTCCAAAGCTGTCAAGATTATAACATTAAGAAATACATTCAAGGAGATCAAATAGAGAGTAGGATAACTTATAGCTTTCCCTAATGCTTTCAAAGCAAACGGTCGTTGCCAGAATCTAGTATAATTTTCTTCTGGTATTTGAAGAACAGGCAGTGTCTGATACATGAAAACCACGACAATGCTACCGGAACACATGAAAACTGAAATTCATACATATTTTTACACCGCAAAATTGATACCAGAAATGAATATTTTTGTTTCGGTATGAATTTCATACTCATCAGCGATATCGATATAGTATGCACCAACTCTGCGTATTTCCGAATAATTTCGATGCTCGGTTTATCGTTTTTCAAGAATTTCCAGTCGAATTCGATCGCTGTGTATAAAGTATATACCTAACAATAGGATCGTAAATGTTCATTTTTATTAAAATTGAATGGTAATTGTTAATTGCAAAATAAAAATAAAAATTGTAAATTTTCTAAATAACAAATTTAACGTTGCAAACGTAAACTTACAGCAGTCATATGTCTATGATGAAAGAAGTATTTGAAAACTATCATCAGATTCTGTACAAAAATGGACAGAACATTCGCCACGCAATTCATGTCGCACTCAAACGTGTAAAACCATGTTGTCTAAAAATATACGTGTGCTTGAGAAAATTATAATTTTGGTATGCGATGCTTGAAAAAGTACACTGGTCCGTTTAAGTGAATATTTCAGATCAATACGCGCTATAGCACTCTCGTTGATTACATCGGTGTAACGTACAATTACAATTCCACAATTAAAGACACAACTCACAAATTAAACTAAATATCAATTCGGCCCTCTCGCTATAGCTCTAAAACTACTAATCATAACAGATTACCATGTGATTTCAGAATTCAATCTATTTTCAACTGCCAGAAATATGCAAACACTTTTCACAAAATTAATTTCGACGTTTACGGAAACGTAATTATATATTCGGAAATGGATTCACGATATTATAAGAATTTTAGTGCTTTACGCGTCTGTTCACACCGACGTGAAAAATTTCCACTGAAAGATCGAGTAGTGTTTCTCGTCCACGATAAATTTACCGTCGTTACAAATTCGATCTTTTATATATTTACATATTCTTCAAACACTTTCACATCAAATGCTTTCGCATATTTCACTGAAATTCGCCGAACGATACATTGACTCGCAACATAAATTGGTCCCGTATTTACATCACATACGTTTTTAAAAAAATAACATCATCCTAAGAAACTCTGGTCCATCGTTTGGTCTGGAACATCGTTTTTGTCCAATCTCCTTTGTTCTGACTTTCTTCCAAGAGAGAGCAAAGTTAATTTGAGTCGTGACACTTTTGAAATATATATGCGATGTGTTACTACCTAATGAAATAGAAGAACATAATTTTCGCGAAAGATCATTCAAACACTTTCACTGCGAAGATCACTGCTGATTACCGTCACTGTTAATAAAATAAGGAATTTCACCGATCAACAAGTTTCGTCCAGCATGAATGACTAGATAACAACGACATAAAATCGAATTGCAATAGAATCATAATAAAATTATAATAACATTATAGCTTGTTACATCGAAACATTTGAATGTATAGTATATGCCGTAAAGTTGTAAAGAGTAGAACGTAATATCTGCGTCGTGTGAACGTGTCATGTAAAATAGTTACTATTAAGATTACCTCGAGCAGTAGATAACCGATGTAAACCGTATAAATGAAAGTGATTCGAAATAGACGAAACTTCGAGTTTGGAGTTGGCCAGAATCCTAAAACCAGCAGAAGCTTCTTTATGAACGAGTAGTCCGATCTCCTGAAGCACGTCATTCTCCTACGAAGTCTGAAGCACGAGTGTGTTTCGATCAATCGGTTGCCAGGTATACAATCCCCCCCTTTCTGAATTTATGGCAAGATACGGAGAAGGAGGAGGCAAAATATTAAGAGGGTGAAGGGGAAAATATCGAGAGAAGTGGCAAAAATGATTGACAGCACGGGCAATTTGCATGAATCGATAGTTGCATCGGCTTTCTATGTAGCGAGGGTGAAAAAAGAAATTCTACCGAAGGTAAAAGAAATATATCTATGGGTGAAATTATAATTACTGTCGCGCCAAGTGTCTCGACATCACTTCCTATTTTCTGCAGTTCACACAAATACAGATTTTTTATATTTTTCAACTACCTCTGATTGTTGTTTGTTGTACACTTATCTGTGCACAGTGATTCGCAAAAATATTTCGACATGTATCATAGATAACTTTTGTGTGTTCTGTGCGTTAAAACCTGTTTCTACGGTATGTCAAATGTTTTCAGATTTTGAGAAACCGATTGTCAGATGAGACAGTTGATTTTTGATAAAATTGTAATGAAATTTCTATAAAATTCCAATGCAACAGAATTCTTACAGAGAGTAAACTGCGGATTTTCATGTATTTCATTTATAATATTTAGTGGGTAAAATAATTCTCTGCCTAGATTCCATTATCTTTAAATATATCCCCAAATATATAAATTTGCATAATCATTTATAGTTGAATAAAAAGTAATATTAATTGTTACATCTGCCACTGATGTACGTAATCGTGGAGTTTATACGAAAGAAATATTCTGCAGAATTATCTTCTTATATCAAAGTACTCGCTGTATTATAGGAAAAGAAATATATATGAAAATATGTTAAATAATGTTATTCAGTGATTTTGATACAAATTCGATAAAAGAGAAAGGATAGGAGGATGAAGATTTCTTAGAAAGAAGTTCCTTTTGTGTGTCAGAAGATATTGATTCCTCGTGAAGGGGTGCGAATATGTGTTACGGGGAAAGTACGGTATGCAAAGGAAAATCGATATAAGGACTCTTGTGAAAAAATAAACGTTTCATAAGCGAGGGTCTTGACCTTACTTAAACAAAAGCGAAGAGCTGCTGTTTTTATACTCCCATAAAATATTAACTTTGAAACCGAAGTTAAAAAATTCTGTTTTGTGTCACGTATTAGAAAAAGGAAGAATGTAAATTGCAGTTTAATAACTGACACATTATTTATTGAATTAAATTTGTGAGCTCGTCGACTAATATAAAAATTTCTTATTTCGTTCTTTGCATGGAATGAAACGCCATAAGGTAACTGACGCTCAAATTTACAAGCTAGAAAAAGAGTTTTCGATCTTAATGACGAATGTAAAATTACCCAAAGTTAATGGCAGTAAAAATAGATATAAAATTCAGCAAATTATAGATACCCTGAAGAATCCTTCTACCGATGGACTATAGAAACCAAGAATTATTTTTATGTCAATTGTAGTTTCTACCATCAAGAAAAGATATAGTTTTTGTATCCACACGGGAGCTTCATACCATTTCGCGCTGTATCTGTAAATATGCGAAACACAATCTGTAACTGTATCTAAAGTTAGGAAAATCTTTCGTAAGAATTCGTGTAAGACGTCACATAATGTTTATTCTAATTCGTTGTAAGAATTATCTCTTTACAGTTATGACAATTCTGATGCTCTTAGGGAACTAAAAAATTACTTATTTAAATTTCTTTACTTGTAACTAAATCAAGATATTTCCATCATGTATTTTATTTTTAGATTTTAGATTTTTTATTGTTATATCATCTATTTCTCTTTGTTAAATAACTTAAAGAAAATCTTGTAAACATGCAAATCACAACACGTGAAAATACAAATAATTTCTATTCTAAGTAAAAACCAGAAAAATGAAGTACTCACGCGTAAAAGAAAATAGCAGCATGGTGATCTCGAATATTTTGTGAGGTGAAGTTACCAAAATACATTATGCCGAAATGAAGGATAATTACTACTGAGATTATCAGAGCTTTTTTTATATTAAACGCGATAAATATCAGTTCGTACACCTGTTATTGAAAGAAACCAATTCAATTGCCTTTCTGGAGATTTACTATTTAATTGATTCTGTCCATTCCTTCCCTTCAAAGCTTTTTTAATACTCATCTTTCTTTTTTATAAAGACGAACAGTTACTCACGTAAATGAGATGAAGAATAAGAGAAACCATGCCAAGAAAAAGCAGAATTGTGTAAGTCATCACGAATGTGTTCGTTAAGCCTTTAATAAACCTTTAACAATATAAAATATCATATATACTCTGTATATTTTGAAGCAACAAAATGTATTTGTAGAAAAAATGTACTTATATTTTCTTCTTCTTTATTCTTTTAATGCAAACACTTTGAAATATTTTCTTTACTCCTCGTATAGTTATTAAGTATTTTAAAGGAATCAAATAAAGGGACATGATATTTTACTAAATACAAGAAAATAAATGGGTTCTTTAGATAGTAATCTACAGGATCTATAGCAATCCTATACTCCTATAGTAATCTATAGGAATGTTTAGTTATATTGTAACGGCGCATCTTTTGCTTAATGGAGATTAGAAATTTTAGAATAGAAATATTTATTTCGTGAAATGTTTATAGTTATAATAACTTTATGCAATTGCCATAATTATCTCTTACACTTATCTAACGTTACGGTAACTTTGAAATAAACAATCGTTCTTCCTCGTACTGAATATATTACCTATTTATCAATGCAGTTTTATACCTGCTAATACGTATAAATATCATTCAACGATTAAAAATTATAGATACTAACGTGAGACATCGTTTGTGCGTGTTCACAGCGTTTACAATTCTTAAGAAAATCACGAAGTTCTTACGTGTGGGAGACAATTCATATTTGTCACAATCTAACGCATGTTCAATTTTATTACTGAAACATGAAAAATATCTTAATGAGTATTACAATTTAAAAGAATGATAAGATATATATATATTTTGTTTTTTTGAAAATCAAATTCGGGTAAGAGAGTGTAAAAAATACTTTTAAAAATTTGCTAAATGTTAGAATTACAAAATGTTAAATGTTCAAATACAATTAAACGTCATATGTAATGATGTTCTAATTAAAATAGGTGGAATAAAGAAGTTGTAGTTAATATTTCTTACCCTGCGACTGTAAACATCCCAACAAGGTGTTGACAGAGTATCACGTAAGTCGTTTCAGTGGTTGTCATCACTATTGCTCCCAAAATATTAACAATAATCAAAGAAAATAACGCAAAATAAGAAGAGTTTTTATATTGTACGATAATAAACGTCATATTGGCCGAGTGGATCGATCGAGATTCCTTTGCAGGTATCATGATATCGATAATGACTGGCAGCAATTGAGATATGGCAAACAGAATCGAAGTCATGACAATTATTGCTGAAATTATGAAGATGACCATAACATAAATATTAAAGTGTCTAGGATCATTAAAGTCACTAGGCATCAGCTGACTTCACCTTAAGAGTAATATATTGTAATATAAAGATAAGCATGCAGAAAGTGGAAAAGTATTTATATATAGAACACATATGCTTAGCTGGGCTAAAAATTGTTCATTAATACGTTAAAAAATGTGCAAAAATCATATAACAAAAGATCGTGGATAAAATAACAATGGAAGCGAAAAATTATTGATTTTCGAGTGTTTTAAATTTTCACATTTCTCTATTCGTAAAATAAATTTACTTGTGGCAACTATCGTAATGAGCTTTCCAGTAGACGTACGACTCCGTAACATATCCAATTCGTTTTCGTTGTGTTGAATATCGTTCCAATCATGTTTGACGAGTTCAAACAATATCTTTATCTGCATTTGGAAACAAAAGTCTTTAATTCACTACACTTGTCTACCAACGACCACACGTTAGTATATATAACTCACTTTTTCGGTCTGACAACAAAACGTGCAGTATTTCAGTATGTACATTGCTGTTAGTATTATGTAGGCAGAATAGGAAATGAAGTCGTCAATATTGTACACCGAGGTGAAAATATTCGTTAGCTGCAATTGTTTGTTACCTGTTTATTGTTGAATAATACCTACACTGGCTTGCGAAAATATTTTATAATAGATTGAACTTGCAACAGAAACCGCAGCAAAGCCCACAGTAACAAGCACAAAAAATTGCAAGATTAAAAGAAATACAGGCCATCCTTCTATAACACGCTTAATTCGTGTCGTAATCGAAACTATGTTACAAGGATATCGTGTTATAGGAGGGTTATCGCAATTTTTCCATCGTGTTATATCGAAGTTGTGTTTTCAGCGAACCGTCTTATAAGAGGATTAAGTATACCTGAATGATCAAACCAACTATGAAGGCCGCCAGCATATAGAAGTTAAGAATGACCGTTAATTTGGACTTTTCGTACGGCCACAAACCAGTCAGCAGTAGAAGTTGCTGATTAATGTTATAATATTTGCTGCCAAGGAAGTCCATGCTTCTCGGAAATAGATATTTGATGCTTGTGGTGCCGCACAAATATTCACTTCAACCATCCCCCGGAAGTCTTTATAAATAAGGAGAAAGTTTTTCGCGGACGATTCGGAAGGGTGCGATAATAACAGTGGAGTGGACGTGTTTCGAGACATCGGTGAATTAAGTAAATTATACAGTGCACAGACGGTCTTTCGCACCATTTTCAGCTTTCTCTCGCTCTTCCTGGAAACGCGCACGCGTGTTCCGCCTCATCCCTTTTGCCAGTCCTCGTCAGTATGTGTTGCATCGTGGGGTAACGTGTATCGCATGTGCAGAACAGAATAGAAAGCATGTACGGAAAGATCGTTTGATGGTTTCTAATTGTTTAACACCGTTTTAACGACACAAGTGTAGGAAACTTCTATATACGAAAGTAGTTGCACGCATCCTTATTCTCAAATAAATCGTTTCTCGGTGTCATCAATTTCTTATAGTTACTTAAAAATGTTATTAAATTATACGAAACTTAATTTACTTGCACTTTAATTAGTATATGAATAGATGCTGTAATGAATGCAATAGTGCAGCCGCCGTAATTGTTATTGTGATGTATACAAAATTGTGATCTTTCAGTAATGCCGTAATTAAATACGACTATCACGATTGGTAAAATTTGAAACTAGTCTGCGAATGTATAGAGATGTTACAAGGTATTTACTGCGAACATATATTTATTAGGGAACTGAGATAATAAGGAGAAAGGAAGGAACGAATGGCCACCTTCACACATATAAGTTTCACTGAATACCGAGGCTTATTAATATTTTAAATTGTACATAAAGTAACTTCTGCGCTTCTACAGGCATGCAATATTATGTAGAATTGTACCTGCATATTGTTGTATCTCTTAACATACACTAATATTACAATCGTGTTATTTAATTAGTAAACAGAAACATTTAGACAATTAGAAAATTATTTAAGAGTCAAGGCCAGAAAAGCCACATTTAGCCAAATTTGAGCTTGCGTTTCCTTAAACATGTCCAGACTACGATCTATCATAACTTGTCCGGAATAGCAACATAAGTACAAGAACGCTAAATGATTAATAAGGGAAAAAATACAGATGAAGAAACTTTTTCATTTTTCGTATCTGTTATCGTCTTAAGAACCAGTACAACATTAGGATAACTTAGAATCAATTTTCCCATTCTGTTGAATCGTTCGGCATTATTTATCTTCTCTCGCAAATTCTTTCATTCTAACAAAAGTAATGTTAATGGACACTTTTCAATTGACTCTCGTTTGAATTATTTAAATTCGATACAAAACAAATTGATCTGAAATATTCGGTAGACGCTAACGTTATTTGTATAAACAATCTATATATATTTATAACTAATGGCAGATAGTATTTCTTTTCAGATTTCACTTTCACAGTGTCCCACTTATAAGAAAAAGAATTGTGAAAATCTAAAAGCTTCGGGAATGGTTTCACACATTACATTCATTGAGGATTTTACCTTTTCCCAACAACGTGCAGGAATGAAAGGATATTTACTCGATGCAAAGACACAGAGAAAGAAACTAGAAACACAGAATATGGCGGAAGATAATGTACCATGTAATTTGATAATACGTAATCGATGAAACAAAGAAGGTAGGCAGAAAATGCATGGAAAACAAAGTATGATCAGCTTAGATATCACCATCATATAATATCTACCACTCATTATAGTCGAATGTACCAACTGTAGTGTATTCCTATGACAGTCCACGACGTGCCGGAAGTCCCTGAAATTCGCGTCGATCTGTCTTGACGAGGACAGATCCGCAATTGTTTTTCGTAATCGATAGCTAAAAACGTGCACCAATTTTTAGACAAATATGACTTAGGAAGGAATTTCACTTTGTATCGTTTGAATTAACCTCCAAACAGTCAGCAGCCTACGAAATATCGCACTTTTGACTGGATAGAGATATATTTCTATGAATTAAATGATTACACAGGAAACCATTTCTTTTGGTCGAATGATTTGAAAGCTGCGTTTGACTAAATTGTCACAATAATTGTACTTCTATGATTGTAATTCTATGACAGCAATATTAACGGTCCGCTGTGAAACACGTTCTCCGTTTAAATGGAATTGTTTGAATGTTTTGCATATCATATATTTACCTGACTATCATGATCATTGTAACGTTGTAAGTGTTGTAAGGTGTCTGTTGCATACAATGACCATGTGAAAAAGAGAAAAGTCAGCATATTCATTCATACCTAGTTATCTCGAACATTCCGCACATGTAATGGGCAAACACAGCCAACATCAGTTCCGTACCCGCCAGACACTACAATCCAATTGTATAAACGACTAGGATATTCACGCATGCAATATCAATATACTCTATCCGATCGTGAGAAAACATTGTTGAGCAGGAAAAATAACATTCTCGGGATTCGTTCAAAGGCAACAGCAGATCCAACGTTATCGGAGTGAAGACATACGATACTCCGAATAAAGACCACGAGCAACATAAGCCTAAAACGGGAATGATTTAATAATAGTGTAGTGTCGTAAAAGGAAGGCCTGACTAGAGATCGGTCAAAACAGTGTCGTCTGTCATTCAGTTGTTAGTTTATATAGGAAAAAAGCCTACGTGACTAAGGTCGCCTAATTCTTGCGGAGCGTCGGCATGGTGATATTAAGGAAAGAAAAAAAAAAGAAGGCTATAGGAAGGGGACGATATGGGTTCAAAGAGTGAGTCGAGAAGTCAGAGTTAGTCGAGAAGTCGAGGAGTAGAGTTGTTAGCGTTGTCGAGTTGCGAGAGTTGTTAGCGTTATTGAGAAATTGAGTTGTTAGCGTTGTCGAGTTGCGTGAGTTGCTAGCGTTGTTGAGAGATTGAGTGGTTGGCGTTGTCGAGTTGCAAGAGTGGTTGAAGTAAAATAAGATTGTTGAAAATTAGTTCAAGTTAAACAACCATAGTTTTTTGTCTAATCAATATCTGTTTAGTTTACTTATTGTAAATAAATTATAAATAGTATCAGGAAAAAATTATACCTAAATCTTCCTGATACTACAATAGCATGATATCTTCGCATTTGAATACTTCTGTACTAGCAAATAGTGTTAGTCTCGTAATCGAGGAGACGGAAGTATTTTCATGTTTTTCTCTTCGAATAACACATATCCACCATATAATCGTATTAAAGGAACAGTATTTCCAGCACAAAACATCGTCAAGTACAAATGGATCAGTATTCATCTCTTTCTCTAGTAAAGCCAATCACATAACCAAAGTTTCACTATTTTATATTTACATAATATTCGGATGGAAACATTCAGACGTTAAGGTAATCGCGACTACGGCGATAAATTCCACGAACATAGAAAATGTTCTCTTACATACGAAAATGGAGATTGTGTAAGTCGAATAGTCGACGTATTTCATCAGTATCTGAACTTCCAGTTGATCTTTCAGCGTGGTGTCTATCTTGCGTAGGTTGTCAAAAAGATATATAGTCTGTACCCACGTGCAAAAATATATATGAATCTCTTCAGTTGAACTTCATAAACTTCACTTTAGAGCATCACGTACCACAGGAAACATTGTTACGGAAGTGACATACCGCATGAAAAAGATCATAACTGGACAGATTGCAGATAACGTTACGATGCAACCTCGAAATGTAATACCAGATTTAAAAAGCGATAAAATCTAAAAACATATTCTGTTAATTCTTTATATCAACACGGACGCCATATTTTTCTATAGTGTTAATACAATAACATATTCATCTTCTCGCAAATTTGTAACGAGTAGATTCGCAATAAAACCTCGCGGTGTACATAGATTGAGAGCATAAAAATAATGAATTCTGCATACCTGGAAAACAATATAAGCGAGCATAATGAAAGAGGTCGATATTCTGTGAATCGTTAAATAAATCGACTTGTGATATGGCCAGATTCCTAAGATACTCAGTAGTATACGATAAGTGTTGTACTGCCTGTAGAACACGTCCATCTCTCTTCGATAACTGAAGAATATCTGTGCGGAAAACTCGAGGAATCATCCGACAATACCTCGCCACGATTTATTATTTCCACTGTTATTTTTTCCTCTTGAATTTTTTTGCGCCGCCTGTCTATAGAAGTAACCTATAATGCATGGAAATTACAGTCATTCCGTGGCATCGACCGAGGTCATTAACGCCTCCCAAGAAATTGATACATAATAGATGCTCACATTGAGAAAATTACAGTCTACGTACAATCTTTTTCCTCTGCATATTTTCCCTTATTTTCAGTTTGGTCTTATTTTTTTTTAGGTATTAGAAAAGGAAAAATTTGTCGCGGCGATTTCGCCACAAATTTCACAGCAAACCTTCCTTGGCGTGCTTCCTTCGTCATTTTGTTCAATGGATTTGACAAAGACGAACAGCCGTCGGGAAGTATCAACAGTTTACGAATTTGATTTGTGTCAGGTAGTCGCAATATGTGAAACATCAGCTTCTTGCAACAAAATATACCTTTCCTCATGACAGTTATTGTCTGAAGTGGTTCCTCTATGCAGAGTGTCCTCATTTAACTTATTTAATTACAATAATTAACATTGCAATCTGTTCTTCATCCAATGCTATTGTAACAACTGAGTAAGTAATATTGTTCTTCTTATAAATTTTACGTTAGATCGTTTGGCATTTGATTCTATATGAAGCAATGCAATGTACGGCACGAATGCGATATTACAGATAAAATATTATATAATATATTACACCCGATTGAAAATACAATATTAGCGAATCATTGAAATATGGTCCAATGTTCGAAATTGAAAAGATTGACAATGTATATCGTAGAATCGTCTGAAAATGGCAAACTTTCTGTATTGCAGATATGGCGAAAGAATAGAGGATAAACCAGTAATTAATTTCCTTAGTGATGGGTTATGGACATGAATTTTTACGATGACTAACGGGTAATTTGGAAAAATAAGAGATAACGGAAGAATGGACAAAACGTATACAAAAACGACTGATTCTATCATGGAAGATATGACTCGGGTATTCTCATTATAGTCGCTTGTCAACTTAGATGTCTCCATATCCGAGAACAGCAATTTTCAATATATATCCAGATCTTTGTGAAATTTCAAGCTGGAAATTTTATGAGCACCAGATATCGTTGAAATGTAGATTTTCTATAGGAATTCTGTAACAAATATACGAGACAATATAAAGGAATCTGCTGCCGTCAAAATAAGAATTTTCTGTTAGAGCTGAAAAAATAGAAACGGAGGATCATAAAATATACACAGAGTCGTAACAATATATCATGAAAAAAGTGCTGCTTATTATCATACTATGACTTCCATGTAGCTAAATTATAAAACGTCAGACGAATTTTATCCATGCATATGGTGTTATTTCAGTTGAAAAAAAAATGAAATATGCTACATTTTAATAATTTCAATAATTGGGATTATCATGCTGAAATGTATGGAATTACATAAAGATTAATGATACTAAACTCACAAACCTCTTCGACCATTCCGAAAAGGAAAAGAAATATTCGTTTACTATCGATGTATGATCGCACGAAAAAATCAAACATAATTCCGATTTTTGATTGTAGATGAAAATCACAAAGAAAGAACATCATAGGTCACATTTCCTACGTTTTACAGGAAACGAATTCTAACATTACCAAAATTGTGTTTGTGTTCAAAAAACAGTGCTCGTCACAATATTCCAGTATCAGAGAGATATTAAAATATTGCTTGTGTTAATAATTATACCAATTATTCGTTCGCAATTACATCTTCTGTGTACTAATAACGTAATGTACCACATTAATATGATATATTCAGTAAAACCAAGTATTATGTCTATCATTCGAAGGACACGTGATTGTAAATATAACACTATAAAATCTTTTTTATTGAACGTTTTTGACATTAAAAGGGTGAAGAATGGCAAAAATAAAATTAATCGAAAATCAAAATTCTATTCCACTTCAGAATTTCCAGAAGAATGAAATATAAATCAATGATTAATATAAATAATTTATTATTAAATTATCAATTATTAAATATTAATTCGTATCATCACTACCAACAACTATCGTAAAGTCAATGATGTAGGAGAAATTCTACTGAAGAGAGTATATCATAGTAAAGTACGAGAAAGACGTACTCAGCATCTGAAATGCAATAACATTTGACTAGCAGATATCAGACAACGATTATACTAAACAGACTGAAAAAATCACCATCGAAAAACCGACATGAAAAGCACCGAAAAATTCGAAAAGGTTTATCACATTTTCCGTTGAACTCCTCAACATGATAAAGGGTAACAACTTCTACGCTTCTACGCTAATTCTGTTATCAAAAAAATACCAAGAAAGAAGGACAAAAAAATAAGAGATAAAAAAGTGTTTCGTTGAAAACTCAAAACAGAATTTCCTACATGTCAATATTATGCACAGGAGTTATTCTTTCTCCGCGTATCTAAAAACTATTTGTCGTCCATCCTTGTTACTTTTAAACACCGCTAGTTGTCTCGAAGGATTTCTGCGATGCCCTTTATCTATAAATTCGAAGGCGTTGAATTAAAAGGAACCTTGAATCTTAAAAAAGGAAATGTAAAAATATCCAAATTAATAAAATAAAGACACATACTGTACACATTATAGAACAGACCATCATCGCCGCGCCAAAAACTCCTTTCATTTTCGTTAGTCACGAATTATCGTATGGCCGGAGTTCGACCACCGATAAGAAAATCTTATTGAGTCTAAGATTTTACGGATCCTCCATCGTTACGGGGAGGCTAAAACTCGTCTATGGCAGTGGACTTGCAACAAGTTTCACCGATTCCCTGACTATCTCGTGAATTAACTCAGCTACAATTTTCTTGTTCGACGCGTTTGAAAAGTTAAAGAACAATAATGTAACTTAATGCAACTAGTAAACGAAATGAAGGAGAAACAAATAGCTGCCTTTTAAAAGCTGCAGTTCCATTAATCTACCGGTGTGCGACTTCTACAATGTTTTATCCTAGGGATGAAATCGTGGAGTTGATTGCATACTTCGTGAGAACCGTTTCTCGTGTTTTCACGTTTGAATGAGTTGGAGCTGGGAAACCGACCGATGGCCTGTTTCCAATGTTATGGAAATTTAATGACGTCAATTTCCCTTCCGTGTCCGTCTGTTTCACGCATGATCGTCCCCACTGCGCTATACTTGCCCATTCCTGATTCACTGTGCAACAAGTTGCTCCCTATCCTCACCAGTCATGCATAGAGCTTGTGTGCACGAGTCTGTTCTCGAAGAGGACATAGCTGAGAATCCATGGCTGATGATCAAACTAATAGAACGTTAAGCCACGTTAATGTTTTAGAAATTTTGACGCGAATGCAACAGGTTGCAATCAAAGGCAAGTATACTTCACATTTTCTTTCAATCTTTTTCCAATAGTTTTCAATAGACAGCTGTACTTTTGGTCAAAATAATTGACAAAATCATTAATAATTGCCCGCATTACTTGACATTTTTAGAAAGCACAATAATATCTTTCTGCCAATGCCAGAAGAGCACAAAAATAAAAATAAAATAGTTCTGTCCATAGTATTGCTTAAATAATTGTACCGACGCGATGCACTGTATGCATTGACAGTGACGAATGTATTGAAACAGAACTTCATCTTAAAAGTGTCAATCCGATCAACGTAGCTAGAAAATGTGGATTTAACGAAAAATCTCGTACAAGTCCAATTTTCTAAAGATTAATGGAAAATTAAGATTTCCGAACCATGGTGTGATCGTTTGACATTGGACAGTGACATATAATGTAGAAACATGAAGCGTGGTTATTCGATTCTACTGTTCTGCTTTAAAGAGTTTCAGAAGAACGTGCTATATATTGTCCACGCTGTTGCTTGACGTTTAATGCTGTCGGATAATGCCTTTCCAGAACGGAAACTTTGCGCGTAGCCTGCCATAGTACGAGATTGTGTGTTTTTTTTTTTAGTGTTATTTTATATTTTTTATTTAGTGTTTTTTTTTTTTTTGGTTATGGAACTACACAACCGAAAGGAAAGTAGTTTTGTTTATGATAATTAACCTATGTTACATTAAATATTGAAACACGTTTCTTTCGTACACGTAAATTCTTTCTTGTACATGGTATCTCGCAGTATCGGAGAATCCGGACTTGGAATAGATTTCGGTCATAGTTTATTCTTCGGTCGGTAAGTTAGCTCATCAAAATGAGTGGGAAAAATGCAAATATTTTTGTTTATTGAATTGCAAATTTATGCAATGGAGGATGTAGAACATGATCTTGACGTTGATCGCGGCTAGAAAGGGAAAAAGGGGGAGAAGGTTAATGAATTCTTAAAATTTCGTAAATTAAAAATATTAATTATTAGAATCTCTAATATTTGATTACGTTTTGATAGAAATTAAATTTTAACCATATTGGCACACTTCGTGTATATAATCTTAAATTCCATTTACATAACGGAAATTAAATTAATATAATCTGTTTAAAAGTGGAGCATCAACGCAAAGTACAATTTGCTTATCAAATATCAATATGCTTTCTTGACATGGCGGATAAGAATTTCGACCACTACCATGGAGTATATATACTTTCATATGCATCTTCATTAATTAAATTGGATGAAAACGATTTTGTGCATAACATAAAATTTGTGCATTAAATTAATAGATAAATATTACATGACATTTGTTTATGTACATATAAATACAGTACCTCTAATGATTTACAAAAATATTTAATAGAATATTATGTTACCTCCGTTACTGGCGAAATAATTTTCCAAATGATTAATATGATGTTTATTCGCAGATTTGTTTGGATGTCCTTCAAAAATCCATATTTTCCATCGTTTAAAGAAAAACTTCCAATTAGTTCGAAGAGATCACCTGTTTGTTTGTCCATAATTTGATGAGTCTAAATGGAATGTTCATAGATGTTCACGAGTGTAGGTAAATATCTATTATCCCTATAATTAATAAATACAATCTAATACGTAGAAATATTTTAAAATCCATAAAGAAGGGGTAAAAATATAAAAGACAATTTACAACAATTTTTTTAATTTCCGAAAATACAGTTATAAACAGTAATATGTCAAGAATAATTTCATATATTGTGCAAACAACATCAATGATACGTAACAGGCTGTTAAATGTCAAAATTATTAGGGCAAACATCATTTATGTCTCGATCCGTCTTTTATCAGCTTTTTTAAAAACGTTAGTTTTTTGCGGAATAGAAGAACGTGACATACGAAAACGTTGTGTTTATGACCTGTAATGTAAGAAACAAATTTTACAAAGATCTACTTTCTGTATTTATACTCTGACACTAATTCAATCAATAGAACTATTGGGATGGATTTGATTTGATATAACGAGAGCTTTCACATAAATCAGTGCCAAATGTCATAATTAAATGAATACTTGGGGTTGTGCTTCCTGAAAAGTTTGTGCTAAGTTCGTGGAAATTCGATATAGCAAACACGATTATCTTCTTGACACGTTTCTTTAAATATTTCCTCTAAGAACGCATTTCTGTGTAAAAAGTCACATGTATTTTTCGTTCATTTCGAAACACTCTTTGAGATAAGATTTGTTGCGAAATCGTAAAAATAATTGGTACGTTGAAAAATATTAAAAAACGAAGAAACAGCATGTATATTTTTGCCTGTTCGAAAGTCATAGGACATATCAACCTTTGTTTATGATAATCTGGATTTGGATCCTCAGCCTAAATTTAATGTGGAAGAAATACTAGGAGCTCCTTCTCAGAATATACCTTTCAATATTCCACGGGATGTGTAGTATATTTTTTACAGTAACCAGCTTCCGAATTTGGAGTTTATTAACTCGCAACCTTTTCAACGGATTACAACGTTCTATGTTTCATAGCATTAATTCACCGGGCTTCCCACCATGCATGCAATATTTCTCTTAAAAGTTGAAAACTACGAAAATTTTGAATTTAATTATATCGAGCAAATTTCAAAAAATTCTGGAAATTGCAAAAATTAAGACGTCGATATTTTTTTGATTGCTTGTATCATGGCAAGGTATGCGTAACAAATCTTGGACCAGTGACAAAACTTTCATTTAACAGTCACAGGATTGAAAACTGTTACAATCTGTCGTAATTAACAAGCTGATTGTGTGAGACTCAATCGGTCGATCTGATTTTACACACATATTATGCTTAAACTGACGATCCCAAATCCAGATTATCATAAATGAAGGTTGATCTGCCCATCAAAGGATGCATTTCGGGCGCCTGATAATACACATGCTGCGTTTCTTACTATTTTGCAACGTACATATTACGTTTACGATCTTGCAACAAATTCTTTCAGAAACAACGTTTAAAAACGGACAAATAGAGGTGATAAAAACGCGTATGTAGAAGATATAATTTAAGAAACGTATCGAGAAAGAGGTCATGTTTGCTACACCGAACTTTCATCGAACTTAGCAGAAAATTTTCAGGAGGCGCAACTACTGATTTTCCATAATATTTATGCAGAAATTTTCGTTAGATCAGATCAAATTCATTCCAATAGCTCCATTGATTGGACTATACTGTGACAGAAATGAATCGTGTTACCGCGGTTAGACCCTGTAACGACGAAACGAAGGATTTGCCCTTGGAATATGAGCAGCCTCTTACACTTCGTATGAGTACCATTAAATACAATTTTTGAGCTTTCACAGGGATTTTGTACCAATGAGAATTGTATCTAAAATTTATACGAGAATGCATGTCGTTTTTCTATATATACCCTTCTTTTTTATAAAAGAGAAATATTTTTTTAAATAAGTAAATAAGTAAATGAGTAATGTTAGACAATTTTTTTCTTTTTCTAATTTCTTTTGCCTTAGTCATCTCCAAAAAAGTATGAATTTCTATAAGTATGCACAATATAATTATCGTTATTACTATTATTAAAATAAAGTTAATAATATTCTGATCCGATAAGTGGAATACTTACGCGTCGTAAAAGACACCTAAACTGTGATCGATTAATCTTTGGCCAAAGTACATTGTTAATGTAGCGTAAGAAACAAAAGATAACAAAAGGATGAGTATTATCATTAATATTCGTCCCTCGTCGTTCGTTTGCACCGATTGATAAAACTAATTCAATAATTTTGTAAATTTCATTACTTGAACTTCCAAATTACTCACAGTATCTTAGATCTTATTTATTTTTAATGGAAAATAAGAAAACTTTTTTCTTTTTTAAAGGAGAATAATATTAGAAGTAATGTAAAAATTATACAGCATACGATAATTATTATCCTCTTAAATATACTACTTACTTCGTAAAATATTGAAGTTCTGAAAATCAATTTTCAAAAATTTGTTTTTTGATATCGTACGTGGTATATGTAGTAATAACATTCTTCAGTTGCAAAATGAAATTCATTTGCTTAAATTTGATTAATATATTCAGAGACATAGAGAGAGAGAGAGAGAGAGAGAGAGAGAGAGAGAGAGAGAGAGAGAGACTCCACTTATATATTTGAATATACATCAAATAATTATTAATGTGGAATGAAAAAATTAATAGTCATGTCGTTGACATGAAAAGTCAATGTTACTCACGCTCGCAAACACCATGGTTGCTCCAATGATACCAAAAACTAATAGAATGACGTAATGTATTTCAAACATGTCCCATATGACCTGTACATGCCTTAAAAGATTTAAAACAGGCTAGTCCCAATTATTGGTAGATATAATAAGAAATTATCGCAGGTATCTACTAACTTCGTCGCTTTTATGTGAACACGCACGGCGAATAGTATCTTCGTGTAAACGTCATTACTTTTCTCGCATCCAGAAATTTCCGTAATATATTCGTTTGCAGTGTACCTCAAGTGATAGCTACACCGAAATGGAATACACATAAACATTGATATCACCCATTGGTTTTCTTTTATCAAGTTGCTTAGTAATGCTATAACTATATAATTATAACACAGTGCTACATTAACAACATCAAAGTGACACAAAAATTGTACATCAGATTTTTTACAATTTTATAATTAATTAATTTTATAACCACATGCTTACGGCGAAATTTCCTTTTTCCGGGATTATCACATGTTGAAAATATTACTTGAAATTTTAAATTAATTCTAAAGATTTAAGAAATACCCTAAATTAAATAAAAAATATTAAGTGAAATTCTTGAAAATATTCAGTTCCGTTGGAAAAAATTAAATTAGTACAATTGGATATAAAATTCCCACCAAGCTGTTAATGATTCCTACGTACATGGTTAGAAGGTTAATAGTAGCCTTTATAATTCCAATTGTCTTATTCTATTAATGGTCATTATCGCCAATATAAAATATATCTAATTTACAAATTAAACCGTATTGTAAGTAGCATTCGGTATGTGCAGTGTACATATAATGTTTTAATTTTTGATATTATTCACAGAAAATGCTCAGAAACATTTAATCGACTTAATTATTTTGTGTCCAACATACGTACATAATCCCACTGAAAATCGTTCACGTAATAAAATATAGATATAAAATAAAATGTACAGATGTATAATGTAATATATAAAATGTAAATAATTACTCGTTATAACGTGAACATTACAGTACATTGAGGTAATAGTATAAAACAGATTTACATACACCTACCGATTAGTTTTATTTTTACCTTGTAATTTTAAACAATCCACATATGTGCTCTGACAAAGCCATAAAATTTATTTCCAAAGCTGTCAAGATTATAACATTAAGAAATACATTCAAGGAGATCAAATAGAGAGTAGGATAACTTATAGCTTTCCCTAATGCTTTCAAAGCAAACGGTCGTTGCCAGAATCTAGTATAATTTTCTTCTGGTATTTGAAGAACAGGCAGTGTCTGATACATGAAAACCACGACAATGCTACCGGAACACATGAAAACTGAAATTCATACATATTTTTACACCGCAAAATTGATACCAGAAATGAATATTTTTGTTTCGGTATGAATTTCATACTCATCAGCGATATCGATATAGTATGCACCAACTCTGCGTATTTCCGAATAATTTCGATGCTCGGTTTATCGTTTTTCAAGAATTTCCAGTCGAATTCGATCGCTGTGTATAAAGTATATACCTAACAATAGGATCGTAAATGTTCATTTTTATTAAAATTGAATGGTAATTGTTAATTGCAAAATAAAAATAAAAATTGTAAATTTTCTAAATAACAAATTTAACGTTGCAAACGTAAACTTACAGCAGTCATATGTCTATGATGAAAGAAGTATTTGAAAACTATCATCAGATTCTGTACAAAAATGGACAGAACATTCGCCACGCAATTCATGTCGCACTCAAACGTGTAAAACCATGTTGTCTAAAAATATACGTGTGCTTGAGAAAATTATAATTTTGGTATGCGATGCTTGAAAAAGTACACTGGTCCGTTTAAGTGAATATTTCAGATCAATACGCGCTATAGCACTCTCGTTGATTACATCGGTGTAACGTACAATTACAATTCCACAATTAAAGACACAACTCACAAATTAAACTAAATATCAATTCGGCCCTCTCGCTATAGCTCTAAAACTACTAATCATAACAGATTACCATGTGATTTCAGAATTCAATCTATTTTCAACTGCCAGAAATATGCAAACACTTTTCACAAAATTAATTTTGACGTTTACGGAAACGTAATTATATATTCGGAAATGGATTCACGATATTATAAGAATTTTAGTGCTTTACGCGTCTGTTCACACCGACGTGAAAAATTTCCACTGAAAGATCGAGTAGTGTTTCTCGTCCACGATAAATTTACCGTCGTTACAAATTCGATCTTTTATATATTTACATATTCTTCAAACACTTTCACATCAAATGCTTTCGCATATTTCACTGAAATTCGCCGAACGATACATTGACTCGCAACATAAATTGGTCCCGTATTTACATCACATACGTTTTTAAAAGAATAACATCATCCTAAGAAACTCTGGTCCATCGTTTGGTCTGGAACATCGTTTTTGTCCAATCACCTTTGTTCTGACTTTCTTCCAAGAGAGAGCAAAGTTAATTTGAGTCGTGACACTTTTGAAATATATATGCGATGTGTTACTACATAATGAAATAGAAGAACATAATTTTCGCGAAAGATCATTCAAACACTTTCACTGCGATGATCACTGCTGATTACCGTCACTATTAATAAAATAAGGAATTTCACCGATCAACAAGTTTCGTCCAGCATGAATGACTAGATAACAACGACATAAAATCGAATTGCAATAGAATCGTAATAAAATAATAATAACATTATAGCTTGTTACATCGAAACATTTGAATGTATAGTATATGCCGTAAAGTTGTAAAGAGTAGAACGTAATATCTGCGTCGTGTGAACGTGTCATGTAAAATAGTTACTATTAAGATTACCTCGAGCAGTAGATAACCGATGTAAACCGTATAAATGAAAGTGATTCGAAATAGACGAAACTTCGAGTTTGGAGTTGGCCAGAATCCTAAAACCAGCAGAAGCTTCTTTATGAACGAGTAGTCCGATCTCCTGAAGCACGTCATTCTCCTACGAAGTCTGAAGCACGAGTGTGTTTCGATCAATCGGTTGCCAGGTATACAATCCCCCCCTTTCTGAATTTATGGCAAGATACGGAGAAGGAGGAGGCAAAATATTAAGAGGGTGAAGGGGAAAATATCGAGAGAAGTGGCAAAAATGATTGACAGCACGGGCAATTTGCATGAATCGATAGTTGCATCGGCTTTCTATGTAGCGAGGGTGAAAAAAGAAATTCTACCGAAGGTAAAAGAAATATATCTATGGGTGAAATTATAATTACTGTCGCGCCAAGTGTCTCGACATCACTTCCTATTTTCTGCAGTTCACACAAATACAGATTTTTTATATTTTTCAACTACCTCTGATTGTTGTTTGTTGTACACTTATCTGTGCACAGTGATTCGCGAAAATATTTCGACATGTATCATAGATAACTTTTGTGTGTTCTGTGCGTTAAAACCTTTTTCTACGGTATGTCAAATGTTTTCAGATTTTGAGAAACCGATTGTCAGATGAGACAGTTGATTTTTGATAAAATTGTAATGAAATTTCTATAAAATTCCAATGCAACAGAATTCTGACAGAGAGTAAACTGCGGATTTTCATGTATTTCATTTATAATATTTAGTGGGTAAAATAATTCTCTGCCTAGATTCCATTATCTTTAAATATATCCCCAAATATATAAATTTGCATAATCATTTATAGTTGAATAAAAAGTAATATTAATTGTTACATCTGCCACTGATGTACGTAATCGTGGAGTTTATACGAAAGAAATATTCTGCAGAATTATCTTCTTATATCAAAGTACTCGCTGTATTATAGGAAAAGAAATATATTAAAATATGTTAAATAATGTTATTCAGTGATTTTGATACAAATTCGATAAAAGAGAAAGGATAGGAGGATGAAGATTTCTTAGAAAGAAGTTCCTTTTGTGTGTCAGAAGATATTGATTCCTCGTGAAGGGGTGCGAATATGTGTTACGGGGAAAGTACGGTATGCAAAGGAAAATCGATATAAGGACTCTTGTGAAAAAATAAACGTTTCATAAGCGAGGGTCTTGACCTTACTTAAACAAAAGCGAAGAGCTGCTGTTTTTATACTCCCATAAAATATTAACTTTGAAACCGAAGTTAAAAAATTCTGTTTTGTGTCACGTATTAGAAAAAGGAAGAATGTAAATTGTAGTTTATTAACTGAAACATTATTTATTGAATTAAATTTGTGAGCTCGTCGACTAATATAAAAATTTCTTATTTCGTTGTTTGCATGGAATGAAACGCCATAAGATAGCTGACGCTTAAATTTACAAGCTAGAAAAAGAGTTTTCGATCTTAATGACGAATGTAAAATTACCCAAAGTTAATGGCAGTAAAAATAGATATAAAATTCAGCAAATTATAGATACCCTGAAGAAACCTTCTACCGATGGACTATAGAAACCAAGAATTATTTTTATGTCGATTGTAGTTTCTATCATCAAGAAAAGATATAGTTTTTGTATCCACACGGGAGCTTCATACCATTTCGCGCTGTATCTGTAAATATGAGAAACACAATCTGTAATTGTATCTAAAGTTAGTAAAATCTTTCGTAAGAATTCGTGTAAGACGTCACATAATGTTTATTCTAATTCGTTGTAAGAGGTATCACTTTACAGCTATGACAATTCTGATACTCTTAGGGAACTAAAAAATTACTCATTTAAATTTCTTTACTTGTAACTAAATCAAAATATTTCCATCATATATTTTATTTTTAGATTTTAGATTTTTTATTGTTATATCATCTCTTTCTCTTTGTTAAATAACTTGAAGAAAAACTTGTAAATATGCGAATTACAACACGTGAAAATACAAATAATTTGTATTCTAAGTAAAAACCAGAAAAATGAAGTACTCACGCGTAAAAGAAAATAGCAGCATGGTGATCTCGAATATTTTGTGAGGTGATGTTACCAAAATACAGTATGCCGAAATGAAGGATAATTACTACTGAGATTATCAGAGCTTTTTTTATATTAAACGCGATAAATATCAGTTCGTACACCTGTTATTGAAAGAAACCAATTCAATTGCCTTTCTGGAGATTTACTATTTAATTGATTCTGTCCATTCCTTCCCTTCAAAGCTTTTTTAATACTCATCTTTCTTTTTTATAAAGACGAACAGTTACTCACGTAAATGAGATGAAGAATAAGAGAAACCATGCCAAGAAAAAGCAGAATTGTGTAAGTCATCACGAATGTGTTCGTTAAGCCTTTAATAAACCTTTAACAATATAAAATATCATATATACTCTGTATATTTTGAAGCAACAAAATGTATTTGTAGAAAAAATGTACTTATATTTTCTTCTTCTTTATTCTTTTAATGCAAACACTTTGAAATATTTTCTTTACTCCTCGTATAGTTATTAAGTATTTTAAAGGAATCAAATAAAGGGACATGATATTTTACTAAATACAAGAAAATAAATGGGTTCTTTAGATAGTAATCTACAGGATCTATAGCAATCCTATACTCCTATAGTAATCTATAGGAATGTTTAGTTATATTGTAACGGCGCATCTTTTGCTTAATGGAGATTAGAAATTTTAGAATAGAAATATTTATTTCGTGAAATGTTTATAGTTATAATAACTTTATGCAATTGCCATAATTATCTCTTACACTTATCTAACGTTACGGTAACTTTGAAATAAACAATCGTTCTTCCTCGTACTGAATATATTACCTATTTATCAATGCAGTTTTATACCTGCTAATACGTATAAATATCATTCAACGATTAAAAATTATAGATACTAACGTGAGACATCGTTTGTGCGTGTTCACAGCGTTTACAATTCTTAAGAAAATCACGAAGTTCTTACGTGTGGGAGACAATTCATATTTGTCACAATCTAACGCATGTTCAATTTTATTACTGAAACATGAAAAATATCTTAATGAGTATTACAATTTAAAAGAATGATAAGATATATATATATTTTGTTTTTTTGAAAATCAAATTCGGGTAAGAGAGTGTAAAAAATACTTTTAAAAATTTGCTAAATGTTAGAATTACAAAATGTTAAATGTTCAAATACAATTAAACGTCATATGTAATGATGTTCTAATTAAAATAGGTGGAATAAAGAAGTTGTAGTTAATATTTCTTACCCTGCGACTGTAAACATCCCAACAAGGTGTTGACAGAGTATCACGTAAGTCGTTTCAGTGGTTGTCATCACTATTGCTCCCAAAATATTAACAATAATCAAAGAAAATAACGCAAAATAAGAAGAGTTTTTATATTGTACGATAATAAACGTCATATTGGCCGAGTGGATCGATCGAGATTCCTTTGCAGGTATCATGATATCGATAATGACTGGCAGCAATTGAGATATGGCAAACAGAATCGAAGTCATGACAATTATTGCTGAAATTATGAAGATGACCATAACATAAATATTAAAGTGTCTAGGATCATTAAAGTCACTAGGCATCAGCTGACTTCACCTTAAGAGTAATATATTGTAATATAAAGATAAGCATGCAGAAAGTGGAAAAGTATTTATATATAGAACACATATGCTTAGCTGGGCTAAAAATTGTTCATTAATACGTTAAAAAATGTGCAAAAATCATATAACAAAAGATCGTGGATAAAATAACAATGGAAGCGAAAAATTATTGATTTTCGAGTGTTTTAAATTTTCACATTTCTCTATTCGTAAAATAAATTTACTTGTGGCAACTATCGTAATGAGCTTTCCAGTAGACGTACGACTCCGTAACATATCCAATTCGTTCTCGTTGTGTTGAATATCATTCCAATCATGTTTGACGAGTTCAAACAATATCTTTATCTGCATTTGGAAACAAAAGTCTTTAATTCACTACAGTTGTCTACCAACGATCACACGTTAGTATTTATAACTCACTCTTTTGGTCTGACAACAAAACGTGCAGTATTTCAGTATGTACATTGCTGTTATTATCATGTAGGCAGAATAGGAAATGAAGTCGTCAATATTGTACACCGAGGTGAAAATGTTTGTTAGCTGTAATTGTTTGTTACCTGTTTATTGTGGAATAATACCTACACTGGCTCGCGAAAATATTTCATAATAGATTGAACTTGCAAGAGAAATTTGTAGGAAAGCCCACAGTAACAAACACAAAAAATTGCAAGATTAAAGAATATGCGGGCCATCCTTCAATAACACGCTTAATTCGTGTCGTAATCGAAACCATGTTACAAGGATATCGTGATATAGGAGGGTTATCGCAATTTTTCCACTGTGTTATATCGAAGTCGTGTTTTCAGCGAACCGTCTTATAAGAGGATTGAGTATACCTGAATGATCAAACCAACCATGAAGACCGCCAGCATATAGAAGTTAAGAATGACCGTTAATTTGGACTTTTCGTACGGCCACAAACCAGTCAACAGTAGAAGTTGCTGATTAATGTTATAATATTTGCTGCCAAGGAAGTCCATGCTTCTCGGAAACTAATAGATATTTGATGCTTGTGGTGCCGCACAATTATTCACTTCAACCATCCCCCGGAAGTCTTTATAAATAAGGAGAAAGTTTTTCGCGGACGATTCGGAAGGGTGCGATAATAACAGTGGAGTGGACGTGTTTCGAGACATCGGTGAATTAAGTAAATTATACAGTGCACAGACGGTCTTTCGCACCATTTTCAGCTTTCCCCCGCTCTTCCTGGAAACGCGCACGCGTGTTCCGCCTCATCCCTTTTGCCACTCCTCGTCAGTGTGTGTTGCATCGTGGAGTAAAGTGTATCGCACGTGCAGAACAGAATAGAAAGCATGTACGGAAAGATCGTTTGATGTTTTGTAATTGTTTAACGCCGTTTTAACGACACAAGTGTAGAATAATTCTATATAGGAAAGTAGTTGCGCGCATCCTTTTTCTCAAGTAAAGCGTTTTTCGGTGTCATCAATTTCTTATAGTTACATAAAAGTGTTATTAAATGTTAGGAAACTTAATTTACTTGCACTTTAATTCGTATATGAATAGATGCTGTAATAAATACAATAGTGCAGCCGCCGTAATTGTTATTGTGAAGTATACAAAATTGTGATCTTTCAGAAGTGCCGCAATTAAATACGAATATCACGATTGGAAAAATTTGAAACTAGTCTGCGGATGTATGGAGATGTTACAAGGTATTTACTGCGAACATATATTTAATAGAGAATTGGGCTAATGAGTAGTAAGGAAAGAGCGAATGGTCGCCCTAAAGCATACCGGTTTCTCTGAATACCAAGACTTATTAACATTGTAAATTGTATATAAAGTAAATTGTAAAGAAAGCAAATCTTGTAGATTCTATGTATATTCTCGGGTTTATATAAAACCTTATCAATATAATTACGATAGTTAAGTTCCATTACGTGGTTAAATAAATTTTGAAATGTTTCGTACGACACACATAATACATACATGCATAAAAAAGATTCGTAAAAGATTATAATATTCGTAATAGAAGTTTATGAGCTATCTACCTCAAACTTCGCAATCAAAGATGTGCCACCTGTCATTATAGTACTGGTTGTTGCGCTAGATAGTGTTTGCTCGATTGCATACAAACTAAGTTATTGAAATTTGTATTCGGTTACAAAAGTAAGCAGTGGTGAGTGTTAGACTTTGTATAACGCAGTTGACTAACGACCAAGAAATGTTTAGTGTGCAAATATATCAAAAAATCATGGAACAGATGATATTAAGTTTCTAATTTGTATATGACATATCGTTCAGTATAAAATTGGAAGGAAGAAGAGAGTGACTATATATTATAATATATTAGTATGAAACGATATCATACTAATTATTAAAGTTTACACTATGGTATAATAGTTACTTCTAGTGTATGCATTTTACACAGTATAATGAAAAAACGTCATAATAAAGAAACTTTATTCATTACAACGGCGAATACACACGTTGACTATCAGAAACCTGACTTCAAGTAACAATTTCGCTGCTGTCAACACCATTAGTCAATGATGCATTAAACATTCTATTGACTTGAATATATCACGGTAAAGTATGAGAAAGACGTACTCAGCAACTGAAACGCAATAACATTTAACTAGCAGATATACGGTATCGATTATACAGTAACAGACTGAAAGAATTACCGTCGTGAAACCGGCATGAGAAGCAACGAAAAATCCGAAAATATTTATCACACTTTCCGTTGAACTCCTCAACATGATAAAGAGTAACAACTTCTGCGCTTTTACAGGCATGCAATACCATGTAGAATTGTACCTAAATATTGTTGTATCGCTTAACATACACTAGTATTATAATCGTGTTACTTAATTAGTAAACAGAACATGTAGACAAATAGAAAATAATGTAATAAACAACGGCAGAACAACCACATTTAGTCAAATTTGAGCTTACGATTCCTTGAACACGTCCAGACTGCGATCTATTATAATTTGTCCGGAATAGCAACATATGTACAAAAATGCTAAATGACTAATAAGAAAAAAGATACAGATGAAGATTTCTTTTTCATCTTTCGCGTCTGTTATCGTTTTAGAAACCTGTAAAACATTAGGATAAATTAGAATCAATTTTTCCATTGTGTTCAATTGTTCCGCATAATGTCAGTGTCTTTTCTCGTAAATTCTATCCTCCTAACAAAAGTAATGATAAAGGACACATTTTAATTTACTTTCGTTCGAAATATTTGAACTCTATGTGCAACAAATTGATCTGAAATATTCGGTCGACGTTACCGATATTTGTATAAACTATCTATATATATTCATAACCAATGGAAGATAGTATTCCTTTTCAGATTTCACTTTTACAGTGTACCATTTATAAGAGAAAGAGCAGAGAAGGTGTAAAACTTCGAGAAGGTGCTCTCACACATTACATTCATTGAGGATTTTGGTTTCTCCCAACAACGTGCAGAATTGAAAGGATACTTACTCGATGCAAACTCACAGAAACAGACACCACGGCTACAGCAGATGGCAGAAGATAATGTATCGGATAATTCGATAATACGTAATTGATGAAACTTTATCAAGCGAATGAATTTCACAAAAAGCGTCGGCAGGAAATGCATGGAAAACAAAGTAGGATCAGCTTAGATATCTACCATCATATAATATCTACCATTCGTTATAGCCGAATGTACCAACTGTAGTGTATTCCTATGACAGTCCACGACGTGCCGGAAGTCCCTGAAATTCGCGTCGATCTGTCTTGACGAGGACAGATCCGCAATTGTTTTTCGTAATCGATAGCTAAAAACGTGCACAAATTTTTAGACAAATATGACCTAAAAAGGAAGTTCACTTTGTATCGTTGGAATTAACTCTAGTTAGCTAACAGCCTGCGAATTATCGTATTAAAGACTGTATTGAGTATATTTATAAGAATTAACTGATCACACAGGTAACCATTTCTCTTCAGTCGATTGATTCGAAAACTACGTTTAGTGAAAATAGATTGTGGCCATATGAATACAAACAAACAACTTTGTCTGAAGGATACAGTACATACGAGCAAAATAGGAAAGTCTGAGGAGAACCCTTCGCGAGAGTGAGAGCCGGATAAATCGCAATTAAATAAAGTCACTGAAATTCTATGACAGCAATATTAACGGTCCGCTGTGAAACACGTTCTCCGTTTAAATGGCATTGTTTGAATGTTTTGCATATCGTATATTTATCCGACCATCATGACAATTGTAACGTTGTAAGTGATGTAAAGTGTCTGTCGCGCGCAATGACCATTTGAAAAGGGGAAAAGTCAGCATTTTCATTCATACCTAGTTATCTCGAACATTCCGCACATGTAGTGGGCAAACACAGCCAACATCAGTTCCGTACCCGCCAGACACCCCGATCCAATTGCATAAACGACTAGGATATTCATGTATACGATATCGACATACTCTATCCTATCGTGAGAAAACATTGTTAAGTAGGAAAAATAACGTCTTCGAGATTCATTCAAAGGCATTAGCAGATCCAACGTTATCGGAGTGAAGACATATAACGCTCCGAATAAAGACCACGAGCAACATAGGCCTAAAACAGGAATGGTTTAATGATAGAATGATATCTTCGCATCCGAATACTTTTGTATAATACCAGCAAATAGTGTTAATCTCGTAACCGCGGCGACGGAAGTATTTTCGCATTTTTCTATTCGAATAACACATATCTTCCATATAATCATATTAAAGGAACAGTATTTCCAGCACAAAACATCGTCAAGTACAAATGGATCAGTATTCATCGCTTTCTCTAATAAAGCCAATCACATAACCAAAGTTTTTTAAGTTTTTTATTTAACCAAACTATTTTATGTTTACATAATATTCGGAAGGAAACATTCAGACATTAAGGTAATCGCGACTACGTTATTCCACGAACATAGAAAATGTTCTCTTACATAGGAAAATGGAGATTATATAAGTCGAATAATCTACGTATTTCATCAGTATCTGAACTTCCAGTTGATCTTTCAGCATGATGTCTATGGTGCGTAGGTTGTCAAAAATATATATAGTCTGTACCCATGTGTAAAAATATATACGAATCTCATTAGTTGAATTTCATAAACTTCACTTTAGAGCATCACGTACCACAGGAAACATTGCTACAGAAGTGACATATCGCATGAAAATGACTATAACTGGACAGATTGCAGATAATGTTACGATGCAACCTCGAAATGTAATACCAGATTTAAAAAGCGATATAACCTGAAAACATATTCTGTTAATTCTCTATGTCAACACGAACGCCATATCTTTCTATAGTGTTAATACAATAACATATTCATACGTTATTACGCAAACGCATTACGTTCTCGCAAATTTGTAACGAGTAGATTTGCAATACAACGTTGCGATGCACATAAATTGGAGGCATAACGACAATAATAAATTCTGATTACCTGGAAAACTATATAGATGAGCATAATTAAAGAGATCGATATTCTGTGAATCGTAGAGTAAAGTGACTTATGATATGGCCAGAGTCCTAAGACACTCAGTAGTATACGATAAGTGTTGTACTGCCTGTAGAACACGTCCATCTCTCTTCGATAACTGAAGAATATCTGTACGGAAAACTCGAGGAATCATCCGACAACACCTCGCCACGATTTATTATTTCCACTGTTATTTTTTCCTCTTGAATTTTTTCGCGCCGCCTGTCTATAGAAGTAATCTATAATGCATGGAAATTACTGTCATTCGCAGCCATCGATCGTGTTCATTAATGCCCCTTAAAAAATTGATACGTAATACCTGTTCACATTGAGAAAATTACAGTCTATATGAAATTTTTTTTTTCCTTTGCATATTTTCCCTTATTGTTAGTTTGGTCTTATTTTTTTCTAGGCGTTAGAAAAGGGAATATTTGTCGCGACAGTATTTCCGCAGTCTCCGCGAACTTCACAGTAATATTTCCTTGGTGTGTTCCCTTCATTTTATTCAATGGATTTGACAGCCAGGATTTGGCTGGAGGAACAGCCGTCGAGGAGTTTCAACAGTTTATGAATTTGATTTGTATCAGGTAGTCGTAATATCTGCAACATCAGCTTTTGGTAACAAAATATACGTATTCGTGATGACAATTATTGTCTGAAGTGGTTCCTCTATGCAGAGTGTCCTTATTTTCAAAATAATTAACATTGAAATCTATTCTTCGTCCAATACTATTGTTAACATCTGAGCAAGTAATACTGTTATTCTTAATTAATTTTTTTGCTAGTTGTTTGGCGTTTAATTCTCGATGACGAAACGCAATGTCGGATATTATTGCTATATTATAGATAAAATCTAATATAGTACATACGATTGAAAGTACAATATTAGTGAATGTTGAATATTAATTGAAACACTGTTGGAAGTTGAAAATTGAAAAGATTGAAAATGTATATCGTAGAAATGACTGAAAATGACAAGCTTTCTCTGTTGCAGATTTGGTGAAAGAATGGAGGATGAAGTAGCAATTAATTTCAATAGTGATAGGTTATGTACATGAATTTACTATGACTAACGAGTAATTCGAAAAAATAAGAGATAAGCGAGAAATGGACGGAAGATATACAAAAACGACTGATTCTATCATGGAAGAAATGACTCACAGGTATTCACATTATTGTCGATTGTTAATTTAGATATAACAATATTTGAGAAGAAGAATTTTGAAAATATCCAAATTTTTGTGAAATTTCAAGCTAAAAATAGTACACTTATTTTATGAGCACCAGACATTAATTAACAGCATATTTTCTATAGGAATTCTGTAACAAATATAAGAGACAATATGAAAGAATCTGCAATCGTCAAATTAAGAAGTTATTATGAGGGCTGAAAAAAATAGCAACGAATGATCTCGCAATATATATAGTGTGGCGTAATAATAATATATCATGGAAAATATGATGCATATTACCATATTATAACTTCTATTTACCTAGATTATAAAGCGTCAGACGAATTTTATCTATGCACGAGGAGTTATTTCACTTTTCAAAAAAATATGAAATATGCTATATTTTAATAATTACAATAATTGGAATTATCATACTGGAACTTACATAAGGATTATTGAATCTAAACTCATAAACATTTTCGACCATTTCGAAAAGGAAAAGAAATATTCGTTTACTCTCCAAGGATGATCGCACGAAAAAATCAAACATAACTCCGATTTTTGGTTGTAGATGAAAATCACAAAGAAAGAACATCATAGGTCACATTTCCTAAGTTTTACAGGAAACGAATTCTAACATTACCGAAATTGTGTTTGTATTCCACTGCGGAATTATGTGTGTTCTTTTATCGCATTCAAACTTTGAAAAACAGTGCTCGATACAATATTCCAGTATCAGAGAGATATTAAAACATTGCTTGTCTTAATAATTATACCAATTATTCGTTCGCAATTACATTCTCTGTGTACTAATAACGCAATGTACAACATTGATATGATACTTTCAGTAAAATCAAATATTATGACGATCATTCGAAACACACGCGATTGTAAATATGACGCTATAAAACCTTTTTTATTGAATGTATTTAACATGAAAAGAGTGAAAATGGGAAACATACAATTAATTGAAAATCGAAATTCTATTCCACTTCACAATTTCCAGAAGAATGAAATATAAACCAATGACTAATATAAATTATATATTATTAAATTATTCATTATTAAATATTAATTCAAATCACTGCTATCAACAACTATCGCACAGTCAATGATGCTGGAGAAATTCTACTGAAGAGAGTGTATCATAGTAAAGTACGAGAAAGACGTACTCAGCATCTGAAATGCAATAACATTTAACTAGCAGATATCAGACAACGATTATACAGTAACAGACTGAAAAAATTACCTTCGAAAAACCGACATGAGAAGCAGCGAAAAAACCGAAAAGGTCTATCACACTTTCCGTTGAACTCCTCAACATGATAAAGAGTAACAACTTCTGCGCTTCTACAGGCATGCAATACCATGTAGAATTGTACCTGCATATTGTTGCATCTCTTAAAATACTTTAGTAATATAATCGTGTTACTTACTTAGTAAATAGAAACATTTAGACAAATAGAAAATTATTTAATGGACAACAATAGAACAACCACATTTAGCGAAATTTCAGCTTACGTTTCCTTGAACACGTCCAGACTATGATCTATTAAAATTTGTCCAGAATAGTGACATACATATAAGAGCACTATATGACTGATAACGAACATACTAGAGATGAAGATTTCTGTTTGATCATTCGCATTTGTTACAGCATTTGAAAGCTGTAAAAAATTAGGATAAAGTAGAATCAATTTTTTCCATTCTGTTCAATTGTTCCGCATTATGTGAGTGTCTTTTCTCGTAAATTCATCCTAACAAAAGTAATGATACAGAACACATTTCAATTTACATTCTATCGAAATATTTGAATTCTACGCGCAACAAATTGATTTGAAATATTTGACCGACGCTAACGGTACGTGTATAAACTATCTATATATATTCATAACCAATGGAAGGTAGTATTCCTTTTCAGATTTCACTTTTACAATGTACCATTTATAAGAGAAAGAACAGAAAAGTCTAAAAACCTTGAGAATGTGCTCTCACACATTACATTCATTCAGGATTTTAGCTTTTACCAACACAGTGCAGGAATGAAAGGATACTTACTCGATGCAAAGACACAGAGAAAGAAACTACAATCACAGAACATGGCGGTATATAATGTAGCCTGTAATTCGATAATATGTAATCGATGAACCTTTATCCGGCGAATGAATTCCACAAGAAACGTCGGCAGGAAATGCATGGAAAATAAAGTAGGATCAGCTTAGATTTGTACCATCGAATACTCATAGTTGAAGGTACCAACTGTAATGTATTTCTATGACAGTCCACAACGTGTCGGAAGTTCCAGAAATTCGAGTCGATCTGCCTCGACAAAGACAGATCCGCAATTGTTTTTCGCAACCGATAGCTAAAAAAGTGCACAAATTTTTAGACAAATATGACTTAACAAAGAATTTCACTTTGTATCGTCTGAATTAACTCTAATTAGCTAACAGCCTGCGAATTATCGTATTAAAGACTGTATTGAGTATATTTATAAGAATTAACTGATCACACAGGTAACCATTTCTCTTCAGTCGATTGATTCGAAAACTACGTTTAGTGAAAATAGATTGTGGCCATATGAATACAAACAAACAACTTCGTCTGAAGGATACAGTACATACGAGCAAAATAGGAAAGTCTGAGGAGAACCCTTCGCGAGAGTGAGAGCCGGATAAATCGCAATTAAATAAAGTCACTGAAATTCTATGACAGCAATATTAACAGTCCGCTGTGAAACACGTTCTCCGTTTAAATGGAATTGTTTGAATGTTTTGCGTATCGTATATTTACCTGACCATCATGATCATAGTAACCTTGTAAGTGTTGAAATGTGTCTGTCGCACGCAATGACCATTTGAAAAGGGGAAAAGTCAGCATTTTCATTCATACCTAGTTATCTCGAACATTCCGCACATCCAGTGGGCAAACACAGTCAACATCAGTTCCGTACCCGCCAGACACAACAATCCAATTGTATAAACAACTAGGATATTCACGTATACTATATCGACATACTCTATCCGATCGTGCGAAAACATTGTTAAGAAGGAAAAATAACGTCTCCGAGATTCGTTCAAAGGCAGTAGCAGATCCAACGTTATCGGGGCGAAAACATACGACGCTGTGAATAAGGTCCACGAGCACCATATGCCTAGAATTGGAGGAGAATGTTTTAATGGTAGCATGATATCTTTGCACCAGAATGTACCAGCAAATGATGTTAGTTTCGTAATCGCGACAATGGAAGCAGTTTCTCACTTTTCTCTATTGAACAACATATATTTATCATATAATCGTATTAAAGGAGCAGAATTTCTGATACTGAACTTCGTCATGTGCAAGGGATGCAACATTTCTCGTTTTGTCGAATAAAGCCAATCACATAAATGAAGTTTCACAATTTTACGTTTGTATAATATTCGGAAGGAAGCATTCAGATATTAAGGTAATCGCGACTACATTGACAAATTCTACGAACATAAAAAATGTTTCCTTACATAGGAAAATGGAGATTATGTAAGTCGAATAGTCGACGTGTTTCATCAGTATCTGAACTTCAAGTTCATCTTTCAGCGTGGTGTCCATCCTCCGCAGATTGTCAAAAAGATATATATTCTGTACCCACATAGAAAAATATATATGAATCTCTTGAGTTGAACTTCACAGAGTTCATTTTAGAGCATTACGTACCACTGGGAGAGTTGCTACGGAAGAGACATATCGCATGAAAAAGACCATAATTGGACAGGTAGCGGATAACGTTACGACACAACCAAGAAATGTAATACCAGCTTTAAAAAGCGATAGTACCTATAAACATATTCTGTTAATTCTTTATTGCAAGACGGACGTCACATCGTTGTATAGTGTTAATGCAATAACATATTTACCTTCTCACGAATTTGTAACGAGTAGATATTCAATAAAAGTTGAGGTGCACATAAATTGGAAGCATAATTACCAAATAAATTAGATAAAATAATAATGAATTCTAGTTACCTGGAAAACTATGTAGGCGAACATAATAGCAGAAATCAATATTCTGTGAATCGTTGAGTAAATCGACTTGTGATACGGCCAGAGTCCTAAGACACTCAGTAGTATACGATAAGTATTGTACTGCCGGTAGAACACGTCCATCTCGCTTCGATAACTGAAGAACATCTGTGCGGAAAACTGGAGGAATCATCCGACAACACCTCGCCACGATTTATTATTTCCACTGTTATCGTTTCCTCTTGAATTTGTTCGTACCTTCTGCCTATAGAAGTAATTTATAATGCATGGAAATTACAGTCATTCCGCGGCATTGATCGAGGTCATTAACGCCCCCACCCCCAAAATTGATACATAATAGATGTTCACTTTGAGAAAATTACAGTCTACATACACTTATTTCCTCTGCATATTTTCCCTTATTTTTAGTTTGGTTTTATTTTTTATTAGGTGCTAGAAGACGGAAAATTTGTCGCAATGACGGTATTTCCGCAGACGCCGCGAACTTCATAGCAACATTTCCTTGGTGTACTCTCTTCGTCATTTTGATCAATGGATTTGACAAAGAGGAACAGCCGCCGAGGAGCAGCAACAGTTCAGGAATTTGATTTGTATCAGGTAATTGAAAATGAATATCGTAGAATTGACTGAAAGTGATAAGTTTTCTCTGTTTGGTGAAAGAATAGAAGATGAAGCAGCAATTAATTTCAGTAGTGATAGGTCATGGACATGAATTTAAAATGTCTAACGATTCGTATAAATTACATAATTAGATAATTCGGAAAAATTAGCTATACGCGAGAAATGGACAAAGGATATACATCAACGACTGATACTATGAAGGAAGAAATGATTCAGGTATTTTCATTATTGTCGCGTGTCAATTTAAATGTATCGATATTTGAGAACAACAATTTTCAAAACATATCCAGATTTTTATGAAATTTCAAGCTGGAAGTAATACATAAGATGTTATAACGATTTTAAAGAAAATATAAAATATTCCTTGTTTTAATAATTTCAACAGTTGGTATTATGGTGTTGAAATGTATGGAATTACATAAACATTGTTATTATAAGAGTCAATAATATTTTAACGATTCTAAACTCGTAAAGCTGTTTGACTATTCCCGAAAAAGAAAAGTTCAATTTTTGGTTTTATACGATCACAGGGAAAGGACGACATAAGCCATATTTCCTACGTTTTACAGGATAGGAATTCCAACATTGCCAAAATGGTGTTTATATACGTGTGTTCTTTTAAAAACATTCTAATTTTGAAAATTACTCGTCATAATATTCCAGTATCAGTAATATATTAAGATAATGCTTGCCTTAATAATTATACTTTTGCCTTCCATAAAACTATATATCAGATATTTTCAAACGATTTGCATTCTTGGATCTAACAGATTATTTTCACTTTCAATTATGTCATAATAATTCAATTACGATGAACCATAAAGCGATAGTTAAATATAATATAAAATGTAGCAACCACAAACAATTATAAGAGTAAAGGAAATACAGACCATCCTACTATAACACTGTTAATTCGTGTCGCAATCGAAATTATGTTAGAAGGATAACCTGCTATAGAAGGGTGTTCGACCATTCGCGGAGAGACGCGATCGCGAAGAAGTGCGCCGACGAGAGTCGCAAATTCCCGTTACGATTTGATAATCGACGCCACGAATTGGTCGATCTCCTATTTCTGTTAGCATAATAGACGAGGTTGAACTGATGATAACGCTTAGTTAACAAATTAAGATAAACTTTATTCCAATAACTTTGTAGGAATAAATAGTTACGCGTGGTGCGTGTAGATGCATTTTCAGCGAAATGCAAATAGTAAGTTGAACTGATGACTGATCAATGATCGGAAAACCAGTCAAGAAAAGGTGACTGTTCTAAGTACGAAAAATCAGTTAAGATCATGACTGAGTTAAGGATAATAAACGAGTGAAGTTCGGAGACGTAACTGTCGTGGAGGAGAGCTATTGATTGGTGTGTAAATTCGTAGGTTTATGTAAAACCTTATCAATGTAATCGTTATAGTTCAGTTCTATTATGCTGCTAATTAAATTTCAAAATGTTTCGTACAACACATATAAAACATATATTCATAGAAGAAGTTTTGTAAAAGATTACAACATTTGTAATACAAATTTATTAACTACCTACCTCAAACTTCGCAATCAAAGATATGCCACCTGTTATTGTAGTACTCTGTTTGTTGCGCTAGATAGCGTACGTGTAGTGTAGTGCTCGATTGCATACAAATGAAGTTATTTAAATTTGTGTTCGGTTACAAAAGTAAGCAGTGCTGAGTGTTAGATTTACTATGCTTTTAAATATGGCATATCCTTCAGTATAAAATTGAAAGAAAGAAGAGAGTGACTATATATTATAATACATTAATATGCAACAACATCACACTAATTATTAAAGCTCACACTATGGTATAATAGTTACTTCTAGTGTATGCAATTTACACGGCATAATCAAGAAACGTCAACTTTATTTATTAAAACGGCGAATACACACGTTGACTATCAGAAATCTGACTTCAAGTAACAACTTCGCTGCTCTCAACACCATAAGTCAATGATGCATTAAACATTCTATTGACTCGAGTATATCACTGTAAAGTATGAGAAAGACGTACTCAGCAACTGAAATGCGATAACATTTAACTAACAGGCATAAGGTATCGATTATACAGTAACAGACTGAAAGAATTACCGTCGTGAAACCGGCATGAGAAGCAACGAAAAATCCGAAAATATTTACTATACTTTCCGTTGAACTCCTCAACATGATAAAGAGTAACAACTTCTGTGCTTCTACAGGCATGCAATACCATGTAGAATTGTACCTGCATATTGTTGCATCTCTTAAAATACTTTAGTAATATAATCGTGTTACTTACTTAGTAAATAGAAACATTTAGACAAATAGAAAATTATTTAATGGACAACAATAGAACAACCACATTTAGTCAAATTTGAGCTTACGATTCCTTAAACACGTTCAGACTGCGATCTATTATAATTTGTCCAGAAGAGCAAGATATGTACAAGAATACTAAATGACTAATAAGGAAAAAGATACAGATGAAGATTTCTTTTTCATCTTCCGCGTCTGTTATCGTTCTAGAAAGCTGCAAAACATTAGGATATATTAGAATCAATTTTTCCATTCTGTTCAATCGTACCGCATAATGTCAGTGTCTTTTCTCGTAAATTCTATCCTCCTAACAAAAGTAATGATACAGGACAAATTTTAATTTACTTTCGTTCGAAATATTTGAACTCTATGTGCAACAAATTGATCTGAAATATTCGGTCGATGTTACCGATATTTGTATAAACTATCTATATATATTCATAACCAATGGAAGATAGTATTCCTTTTCAAATTTCACTTTTACAGTGTACCATTTATAAGAGAAAGAGCAGAGAAGGTGTAAAACTTCGAGAAGGTGCTCTCACACATTACATTCATTGAGGATTTTGGTTTCTCCCAACAACGTGCAGAATTGAAAGAATACTTACTCGATGCAAACTCACAGAAACAGACACCACGGCTACAGCAGATGGCAGAAGATAATGTATCCGATAATTCGATAATAAGTAATTGATGAAACTTTATCAAGCGAATGAATTTCACAAGAAGCGTCGGCAGGAAATGCATGGAAAACAAAGTAAGATCATCTTAAATATCTACCATCGAATACTCATTATATTCGAATGTACCAACAGTAGTGTATTTCTGTGATTGTCTACGACGTAGCGGAAGTCCCTGAAGTTCGGGTCGATCTGCCTCGACGAAGACAGACCCGCAATTGTTTTTCGCATCCGATAGCTAAAAACGTGCGGAAATTTTCAGACAAATATAACCTAACAAGGAATTTCGGATGCAATCGTTTGAATTAACCCCAATCAGCCAACAGTCTGCAAAATATCGCACTATTGACTGTATTGAGATATATTAATGAGAATTAAATGATCACACATATAACCATTTTTCTTAGGTCGACTGATTTAAAAGCTGTGTTTGACTAAAACACATTGTCGCCATAATAATTCATACAAACAATTTCATCTGAAACATGCAGCGCATACGAGCAAAATAGGAAAGTCTGAGACTGACCCATCGCGAGAGTAAGAGCGGGGTAAATCGCAATGAAATATAGTCACTAAAATTCTACGACAGCAATATTAATGGTCCGCTGCAAAACATGTTCCCTGTTTAAATGTCATTGTGTGAATATTTTGGATATCGTATATCTACCTGACAATCATGAACATTCTAACGTTGTAAGTGATGTAAGGTATGTATTGCACGCAATGACAATATGGAAAAAGGAAAAGTTTGCATTTTCGTTCATACCTAGTTATCTCGAACATTCCGCAAATGTAGTGGGCAAACACAACAAACGTCAGTTCCGTACCCGCCCCACATAAAAATCCAATTGTATAAACAACTAGGATATTCATGTACATCACATCGACATACTCTAGGCGGTCGTGAGAAAACATTGTTAAGAGGGAAAAATAACGTCTTCGGGATTCGTTCAAAGGCATTAGCAGATCCAATGTTATCGGAGTGAAGACATACGACGCTGATAATAAAGTCCATGAGCAACATAAACCTAAAACGGTAAGAGGATGGTTTAATGATAGCGTGATATCTTTGCAACCGAACGCTTTTGTACTAGCAAATGCTGTTAGTCTCGTACCCACGAAAACGGAAGCAGTTTCTCACTGTTTTCTTTTGAATAACACATATTTACCATATAATCGTATTAAAGGAACAGTATTTCTGACACAATACTGCGTCATGTGCAAGGGATTTGACATTTCTCGTTTTGTCGAATAAAGTCAATCACATAAACGAAGTTTGACAATGTTACGTTTCCGTAATATTCGGAAAAAAGTATTCAGATACTAAGATAATCGCGAGTACGGTGACGAACTGCACGACCACAGAAAATGTTTTCATACATAGGAAAATATGGATTATGGAAGTCGAATAATCGACGTATTTCATCAGTATGTGAATTTCAAATTGATCCTTCAGCATGGTCTCTGTCGTGCGTAGATAGTCAAAAAGGTATTCAGTCTGTATCCCCATGAAAAAATATATATGAATATGTTTATTTGAATTTCACAGATTCACTTTAGAGCATAACGTACCACTGGAAACAGTGCTACGGAAGAAACATATCGCATGAGAATGGCCGTAATTGGACAAGTTGCAGATAACGTTATGATGCAACCTCGAAATGTAATACCAGATTTATAAAGCGATAAAACCTAGAAACATATTCTGTTAATTCTTTATTGCAAGACGGACGTCACATCGTTGTATAGTGTTAATACAATAACATATTTATCTTCTCACGAATTTGTAACGAGTAGATTTGCAATAAAACGTCGCGGTGCACAAAAATTGGAAGCATAATAATAATGAATTTTAGTTACCTCGAAAACTATGTAGGCAAGCATAATGACAGAAATCGATATTCTGTGAATCGTTGAGTAAATCGATTTGTGATATGGCCAGAGTCCTAAGACACTCAGTAGTATACGATAAGTATTGTACTGCCCGTAGAACACGTCCATCTCGCTTCGATAACTGAAGAACATCTGTGCGGAAAATTCGAGGAATCATCCGACAACACCTCGCCACGATTTATTATTTCCACTGTTATCGTTTCCTTTTGAAAGTGTTCGTGCCGTCTGCCTATAGAAGTAATTTATAATGCATGGAAATTACAGTCATTCCGCGGCATTGATCGAGGTTATTAACGCCCCCTCCCCCAAAATTGATACATAATAGATGTTCACTTTGAGAAAATTACAGTCTACATACACTTATTTCCTCTGCATATTTTCCCTTATTTTTAGTTTGGTTTTATTTTTTATTAGGTGCTAGAAGACGGAAAATTTGTCGCAATGACGGTATTTCCGCAGACGCCGCGAACTTCATAGCAACATTTCCTTGGTGTACTCTCTTCGTCATTTTGATCAATGGATTTGACAAAGAGGAACAGCCGCCGAGGAGCAGCAACAGTTCAGAAATTTGATTTGTATCAGGTAATTGAAAATGAATATCGTAGAATTGACTGAAAGTGATAAGTTTTCTCTGTTTGGTGAAAGAATAGAAGATGAAGCAGCAATTAATTTCAGTAGTGATAGGTCATGGACATGAATTTAAAATGTCTAACGATTCGTATAAATTACATAATTAGATAATTCGGAAAAATTAGCTATACGCGAGAAATGGACAAAGGATATACATCAACGACTGATACTATGAAGGAAGAAATGATTCAGGTATTTTCATTATTGTCGCGTGTCAATTTAAATGTATCGATATTTGAGAACAACAATTTTCAAAACATATCCAGATTTTTATGAAATTTCAAGCTGGAAGTAATACATAAGATGTTATAACGATTTTAAAGAAAATATAAAATATTCCTTGTTTTAATAATTTCAACAGTTGGTATTATGGTGTTGAAATGTATGGAATTACATAAACATTGTTATTATAAGAGTCAATAATATTTTAACGATTCTAAACTCGTAAAGCTGTTTGACTATTCCCGAAAAAGAAAAGTTCAATTTTTGGTTTTATACGATCACAGGGAAAGGACGACATAAGCCATATTTCCTACGTTTTACAGGATAGGAATTCCAACATTGCCAAAATGGTGTTTATATACGTGTGTTCTTTTAAAAACATTCTAATTTTGAAAATTACTCGTCATAATATTCCAGTATCAGTAATATATTAAGATAATGCTTGCCTTAATAATTATACTTTTGCCTTCCATAAAACTATATATCAGATATTTTCAAACGATTTGCATTCTTGGATCTAACAGATTATTTTCACTTTCAATTAAGTCATAATAATTCAATTACGTTGACCGATAAAGCGATGGTTAAATATAATATAAAATGTGTATGAAAAGGAAGTCATTGATATTGTACACCGTGGTCAAAATATTCGTCCGCTGTAACTATTTGTTACCAGCCTATTGTTGAATAACACCTGCACTGGTCGGCGAAAATATTGCATGATAGATTGAACTTGCAACACAAACCGCAGAAAAATCCACAGTAGCAACCACAAAAAAATAATAAGAGTAAAGGAAATACAGACCATCCTTCTATAACACGGTTAATTCGTGTCGCAATCGAAATTATGTTACAAGGATAACCTGCTATAGAAGGGTGTTCGACCGTTCGCGGAGAGCCGCGATCGCGAAGAAGTGCGCCGACGAGAGTCGCAAATTCCCGTTACGATTTGATAATCGACGCCACGAATTGGTCGATCTCCTATTTCTGTTAGCATAATAGACGAGGTTGAACTGATGATAACGCTTAGTTAACAAATTAAGATAAACTTTATTCCAATAACTTTGTAGGAATAAATAGTTACGCGTGGTGCGTGTAGATGCATTTTCAGCGAAATGCAAATAGTAAGTTGAACTGATGACTGATCAATGATCGGAAAACCAGTCAAGAAAAGGTGACTGTTCTAAGTACGAAAAATCAGTTAAGATCATGACTGAGTTAAGGATAATAAACGAGTGAAGTTCGGAGACGTAACTGTCGTGGAGGAGAGCTATTGATTGGTGTGTAAATTCGTAGGTTTATGTAAAACCTTATCAATGTAATCGTTATAGTTCAGTTCTGTTATGCTGCTAATTAAATTTCAAAATGTTTCGTACAACATATATAAAACATATATTCATAGAAGAAGTTTTGTAAAAGATTACAATATTTGTAATACAAGTTCATTAGCTACCTACCTCAAACTTCGCAATCAAAGATGTGCCACCTGTTATTGTAGTACTCTGTTTGTTGCGCTAGATAGCGTACGTGTAATGTAGTGCTCGATTGCATACAAATGAAGTTATTTAAATTTGTGTTCGGTTACAAAAGTAAGCAGTGCTGAGTGTTAGATTTACTATGCTTTTAAATATGGCATATCCTTCAGTATATAATTGAAAGAAAGGAGAGAGTGACTATATATTATAATACATTAATATGCAACAATATCATACTAATTATTAAAGCTCACACTATGGTATAATAGTTACTTCTAGTCTATGCATTTTACACGGCATAATCAGGAAACGTCAACTTTATTCACTAAAACGGCGAATACACACGTTGACTATCAGAAATCTGACTTCAAGTAACAATTTCGCTGCTGTCAACATCATAAGTCAATGATGCATTAAACATTCTATTGACTTGAGTATATCACGGTAAAGTATGAGAAAGACGTACTCAGCAACTGAAATGCAATAACATTTAACTAACAGGTATACGGTATCGATTATACAGTAACAGACTGAAGGAATTACCGTCGTGAAACCGGCATGAGAAGCAACGAAAAATCCGAAAATATTTATCACACTTTCCGTTGAACTCCTCAACATGATAAAGAGTAACAACTTCTGCGCTTTTACAGGCATGCAATACCATGTAGAATTGTACCTGCATATTGTTGCATCTCTTAAAATACTTTAGTAATATAATCGTGTTACTTACTTAGTAAATAGAAACATTTAGACAAATAGAAAATGATTTAATGGACAGCAATAGAACAACCACATTTAGTCAAATTTCAGCTTACGATTCCTTAAACACGTTCAGACTGCGATCTATTATAATTTGTCCGGAATAGCAAGATATGTACAGGAATGCTAAATGACTAATAAGGAAAAAGATACACATGAAGATTTCTTTTTCATCTTTCGCGTCTGTTATCATTTTAGAAAGCTGCAAAACATTAGGATAAATTAGAATCAATTTTTCCATTGTGCTCAATTGTTCCGCATAATGTCAGTGTCTTTTCTCGTAAATTCTATCCTCCTAACAAAAGTAATGATAAAGGACACATTTTAATTTACTTTCGTTCGAAATATTTGAACTCTATGTGCAACAAATTGATCTGAAATATTCGGTCGATGTTACCGATATTTGTATAAACTATCTATATATATTCATAACCAATGAAAGATAGTATTCCTTTTCAGATTTCACTTTTACAGTGTACCATTTATAAGAGAAAGAGCAGAGAAGGTGTAAAACTTCGAGAAGGTGCTCTCACACATTACATTCATTGAGGATTTTGGTTTCTCCCAACAACGTGCAGAATTGAAAGAATACTTACTCGATGCAAACTCACAGAAACAGACACCACGGCTACAGCAGATGGCAGAAGATAATGTATCCGATAATTCGATAATAAGTAATTGATGAAACTTCATCAAGCGAATGAATTTCACAAGAAGCGTCGGCAGGAAATGCATGGAAAACAAAGTAGGATCATCTTAAATATCTACCATCGAATACTCATTATATTCGAATGTACCAACAGTAGTGTATTCCTGTGATTGTCTACGACGTAGCGGAAGTCCCTGAAGTTCGGGTCGATCTGCCTCGACGAAGACAGACCCGCAATTGTTTTTCGCATCCGATAGCTAAAAACGTGCGGAAATTTTCAGACAAATATAAGCTAACAACCTAACAAGGAATTTCGCATGCAATCGTTTGAATTATCCACAATCAGCCAACAGTCTGCAAAATAATGCACTATTGACTGTATTGAGATATATTTAGAAGAATTAAATGATCACACAGATAACCATTTCTCTTAGGTCGACTGATTTGAAAACTGTGTTTGACTAAAATACATTGTCGCCATAAGAATTCATACAAACAATTTCATCTGAAACATGCAGCGCATACGAGCAAAATAGGAAAGTCTGAGAATGACCCTTCGCGAGAGTGAGAACCAGGTAAATCGCAATGAAATATAATCACTAAAATTCTACGACAGCAATGTTAACGATCCGCTGCAAAACATGTTCCCTGTTTAAATGTCATTGTGTGAATATTTTGGACATCGTGTATTGACCTGACAATCATGAACATTCTAACGTTGTAAGTGATGTAAGGTATATATTGCACGCAATGACAATGTGAAAAAGGGAAAAGTTTGCATTTTCATTCATACCTAGTTATCTCGAACATTCCGCAAATGTAGTGGGCAAACACAACAAACGTCAGATCCGTACCCGCCACACACAACAATCCAATTGTATAAATAACTAGGATATTCACGCATACCATATCGACATACTCTATGCGGTCGTGAGAAAACATTGTTAAGAGGGAAAAATAACGTCTTCGAGATTCGTTCAAAGGCATTAGCAGATCCAATGTTATCGGAGTGAAGACATACGACGCTGCTAATAAAGTCCATGAGCAACATAAGCCTAAAACGGGAAGAGTATGGTTTAATGATAGCGTGATATCTTTGCACCCGAACGCTTTTGTACTATCAAATGCTGTTAGTCTCGTACCCACGACAACGGAAGCAGTTTTTCACTGTTTTCTTTTGAATAACACATATTTACCATATAATCGTATTAAAGGAACAGTATTTCTGACACAATACTGCGTCATGTGCAAGGGATTTGACATTTCTCGTTTTGTCGAATAAAGCCAATCACATAAACGAAGTTTGACAATGTTACGTTTACGTAATATTCGGAAAAAAGTATTCAGATACTAAGATAATCGCGAGTACGGTGACGAACTGCACGACCACAGAAAATGTTTTCATACATAGGAAAATATGGATTATGGAAGTCGAATAATCGACGTATTTCATCAGTATGTAAATTTCAAATTGATCCTTCAGCATGGTCTCTGTCGTGCGTAGATAGTCAAAAAGGCATTCCGTCTGTATCCCCATGAAAAAATATATATGAATATGTTCATTTGAATTTCACAGATTCACTTTAGAGCATAACGTACCGCTGGAAACACTGCTGCGGAAGAAACATATCGCATGAGAATGGCCGTAATTGGACAAGTTGCAGATAACGTTATGATGCAACCTCGAAATGTAATACCAGATTTATAAAGCGATAAAACCTAGAAACATATTCTGTTAATTCTTTATTGCAAGACGGACGTCACATAGTTGTATAGTGTTAATACAATAACATATTTATCTTCTCACGAATTTGTAACGAGCAGATTTGCAATAATAGTTGCGGTGCACATAAATTGGAAGCATAATTACCAAATAAATTAGCTAAAATAATAATGAATTCTGGTTACCTGGAAAACTATGTAAGCGAGTATAATAACAGAAATCAATATTCTGTGAATCGTTGAGTAAATCGTCTTGTGATATGGCCAGAGTCCTACGACACTCAGTAGTATACGATAAGTATTGTACTGCCGGTAGAACACATCCATCTCGCTTCGATAACTGAAGAACATCTGTGCGGAAAATTCGAGGAATCATCCAACAACACCTCGCCACGATTTATTATTTCCACTGTTATCGTTCCCTCTTGAATTTGTTCGTGCCGTTTGTCTATAGAAGTAATTTATAATGCATGGAAATTACAGTCATTCCGCGGCATCGACCGAGGTCATTAAAGCCTCCCAAGAAATTGATACATAATAGATGCTCACTTTGAGAAAATTGCAGTCTACGTACAATGTTTTTCCTCTGCATGTTTTCTCTTATTTTCAGTTTAGTCTTATTTTTTCTTTTTTTTTTTTTTTTAAGTGTTAGAAGGGAGAAAATTTGTCGCAACGACAGTATTTCCGCAAACGCCGCGAACTTCACAGCAACATTTCTTTGGTGTGCTCCCTTTGTCATTTTGTTCAATAGATTTGACAAAGACGAACAGCCGTTGAGGAGTATCAAATCGTAAAGTGTTAACTTTACGATTTCGATTTGTATCAGGTAGTCGTAATATTTGAAACATCAGCCTTTGGCAACAAAATATACGTACTCGTTATGACAATTATTGTCTGAAGTGGTTCTTGTTTGCTGAGTATCCTGATCTTCACAATAATTAACATTGCAATCTGTTCTTTTTGCAATGCTATTGTTAACCTCTGAGTAAGTAATACTATTATGCTTAATTTATTCTTACGCTAGAAAAAGACTCGTTTGGCGTTCAATCCTCTATGAAGTAACGCAATGTGGGATATTAATACGATATTGCAGATAAAATCAAATGTGATAATATCTAATATGATAAAATTTAATATAATACACACGATTGGAAATGAATATCGTAAAATTGACAGAAAATGACAAGCTTTCTCTGTTGTAGATTTGGTGAAATTTTATAAGATGAACTAGTAATTAATTTCAGTAGTGATATGTCATGGACATGAATTTACGATGACTATCGAGTAATTCGGAAAAATTAGACATACGCGACAAATGGATAAAGGATGTACAACAACGACTGGTCCTATCAGGGAAAAAATGACTCAGATATTCTCATTATTGTCGCTTGTCAATTTAGATGTCTCCATATTTGAGAACAGCAGTTTTCAATATATACCCGGATTTTTGTGAAATTTCAAGCTGGTAATTTTATGAGCACCAGATATTGTTCAACAATAAATTTTCTATAGGAATTCTGTGACTAATATACGGGACAATTGAAAAGAATCTTCTGTCGTCAAATTAAGAATTTCTTATTAGTACTGAAATAAATAGAGACGAATGATCTTAAAATATATACAGAGGCGTGACAATATATCATGGAAAAAGTGCTGCATATTATGATACTATAACTTCCACGTACTTAAATTATAAAACGTCAAGTGAAGTTTATCCATGCATGTGGTGTTATTTCGGTTCAAAAAAAAAAAAAAAATATGAAATATGCTACATTTTAATAATTTCAATAAAAAGAATTATTATGTTGATATCTATGGTATTACATAAAGATTAACAAATCTAAACTCATAAACATTTTCGACCATTCCGAAAAGGAAAGAAATATTCGTTTATTCTCGATGGATGATCGCACGAAAAAATCAAACATAACTCCGATTTTTGATTGTAGATGAAAATCACAGAGAAAGAGCATCATAGGTCACATTTCCTACGTCTTACAGGAAACGAATTCTAACATTACCGAAATTGTGTTTGTATTCGACTGCGGAATTATGCGTGTACTTATCCATTCAAACTTGTCTTAATAATTATACCAATTGTTCGTTCGCAATTACATTTTCTGTGTACTAATAACGCAATGTATAATATTAATATCATATTTTCAGTAAAATCAAATATTATGTCTATCATTCGAAACACACGCGGTTGTAAATATAACACTATAAAATCTTTTTTGTTGAATATATTTATGTTAGGTCGGGCGACATTCTGCCTAGAGCAGGTCACACACCGCGGTCAAGATGGCAACCAGAAGTCCGCAGATCCTTCTCCTGCGTACCTTCAATAGTCTCAAGTACTCACCATAAATCCCAGGAATTTGCTAGTTAAGGTCTTTCAGACCGAACGAATATTCTTTCCTTGCATTGTTTTCTAAAGTTTATTGTCCACCATAGGTTGACACGGAAAAGTTGCCTTTTCTCACGTATGAGTCCTCTCACTATCAACTTTATTTCGAGGGCGGTTGGCATCCTACATCACCCACCACCATAGCAAATAACCAATTAAGAACGAAGCATATTTACCTCATTCTTCTACGCAAATTAGCATCAACAAATCCGACGGTCCCGTGCGCTGGACACACCCATCCTTAGCTTTCTTCCGCCACGGCAACGTCGCCAATCTTCACGGATTTTCCATCTTTCAAACAGTCAACATCCTTTTGACCGGTTTTACACCCACAGATCAGTCACTTACTTAACTCATACATACACACCAGCGTAACTATCTTCTTTAACAAGTTGTTGGAATAAACTGTGATTTGTAACTTGTTATATCAGTGCAATATTCAATTTAACTACCTCTATTATCCTAATCGAAATAGGGGATCGATCATTTCGTGGCGCCGATTATCTAATCGTAACGGGAATTTAAGATTCTCGTTGACGTGTTTCCTCGCAATCGCGTCTCTCCGCGAGTGGTCGAAAATTCAATTTATCATGACAAGAGTGAAAAATAGGAAACGTAAAATTAATTGAAAATCCAAATTCTGTTCCCCTTCAGAATTTTCAAAAGAATGAAACATAAACCAGTCATGAATATAAATTATTTATTATTAAATATTAATTCATATCACTACTACCAACAACTATCGTAAATTCAATGGTGCTGGAGAAATTCTACTGAAGAGAGTATATCATAGTAAAGTACGAGAAAGACGTACTCAGCATCTGAAATGCAATAACATTTAACTAGCAGATATCAGACAACGATTATACAGTAACAGACTGAAAAAATTACCTTCGAAAAACCGACATGAGAAGCAGCGAAAAAACCGAAAAGGTCTATCACACTTTCCGTTGAACTCCTCAACATGATAAAGAGTAACAACTTCTGCGCTTCTACAGGCATGCAATACCATGTAGAATTGTACCTGCATATTGTTGCATCTCTTAAAATACTTTAGTAATATAATCGTGTTACTTACTTAGTAAATAGAAACATTTAGACAAATAGAAAATTATTTAATGGACAACAATAGAACAACCACATTTAGCGAAATTTCAGCTTACGTTTCCTTGAACACGTCCAGACTATGATCTATTAAAATTTGTCCAGAATAGTGACATACATATAAGAGCACTATATGACTGATAACGAACATACTAGAGATGAAGATTTCTGTTTGATCATTCGCATTTGTTACAGCATTTGAAAGCTGTAAAAAATTAGGATAAAGTAGAATCAATTTTTTCCATTCTGTTCAATTGTTCCGCATTATGTGAGTGTCTTTTCTCGTAAATTCATCCTAACAAAAGTAATGATACAGAACACATTTCAATTTACATTCTATCGAAATATTTGAATTCTATGCGCAACAAATTGATTTGAAATATTTGACCGACGCTAACGGTACGTGTATAAACTATCTATATATATTCATAACCAATGGAAGGTAGTATTCCTTTTCAGATTTCACTTTTACAATGTACCATTTATAAGAGAAAGAACAGAAAAGTCTAAAAACCTTGAGAATGTGCTCTCACACATTACATTCATTCAGGATTTTAGCTTTTATCAACACAGTGCAGGAATGAAAGGATACTTACTCGATGCAAACACACAGAGAAAGATACTAGAAACACAGAGCATGGCGGAAGATAATGTACCATGTAATTCGATAATACGTAATCGATGAACCTTTATCCGGCGAATGAATTCCACAAGAAACGTCGGCAGGAAATGCATGGAAAATAAAGTAGGATCAGCTTAGATTTGTACCATCAAATACTCATAGTTAAAGGTACCAACTGTAATGTATTTCTATGACAGTCCACAACGTGTCGGAAGTTCCAGAAATTCGAGTCGATCTGCCTCGACAAAGACAGATCCGCAATTGTTTTTCGCAACCGATAGCTAAAAAAGTGCACAAATTTTTAGACAAATATGACTTAACAAAGAATTTCACTTTGTATCGTCTGAATTAACCCTAATTAGCTAACAGCCTGCGAATTATCGTATTAATGACTGTATTGAGATATATTTATTAGAATTAACTGATCACACAGGTAACCATTTCTCTTCGGTCGATTGATTTTAAAGCTGCGTTTAGTGAAAATAGATTATGGCCATATGAATACATACAAACAATTTTATCTGAAACATACAGCACATACGAGCAAAATAGGAAAGTCTGAGAATGAGAGTTAGGTAAGTCGTAATTGAATAAATTTACTGAAATTCTACGACAGCAATATTAACGATCCGCTGTGAAACACGTTCTCCGTTTAAATGGCATTGTTTGAATGTTTTGCATATTGTATATTTATCCTACCATCATGACAATTGTAACGTTGTAAGTGTTGTAAGGTGTCTGTTGCACGCAATGACCATTTGAAAAGGGGAAAAGTCAGCATTTTCATTCATACCTAGTTATCTCGAACATTCCACACATCCAGTGGGCAAACACAGCCAACATCAGTTCCGTACCCGCCAGACACAACAATCCAATTGTATGAACAACTAGGATATTAACGCATACCATATCGACATACTCTATGCGGTCGTGAGAAAACATTGTTAAGAGGGAAAAATAACGTCTTCGAGATTCGTTCAAAGGCATTAGCAGATCCAATGTTATCGGAGTGAAGACATACGACGCTGCTAATAAAGTCCATGAGCAACTCGAGCCTAAAACGGGAAGAGGATGGTTTAATGGTACCATGATATCTTTGCATCCGATTTTTTTTTATACTAACAAATGATGTTAGTCTCGTAACCGCGATAACGAAAGTACTTCCTTACATTTCTCCTTTGAATAACACATATTCACCATATAATCGTCTTACAGGAACAGTATTTCTGACATAATATTTGTGCAAAGGATTCGGCATTTATCGTTTTCTCTAATAAAGCCAATCACATAAAGGAAATCGCGATTACAGTAACAAATTCTATGAATATTGAAAATGTTTTCTTACATAGGAAAATGAATAATATATATGTCGAATAATCGACGTATTTCATCAGTATCTGAACTTCAAGTTGATCTTTCAGCGTGGTGTTTATCGTGCGTAGATTGTCAAAAATATATTTAGTCTATACCCACATGAAAAAAATATATATCAATCTCTATAGTTAAACTTTAGTTCATTAAAGTTGAACTAGGGTTCACAATAGAGTATCACGTACCACTGGAAACAATGCTATGAAAGTGACATATCGTATGAAAAAGACCGTAACTGGACAGATTGTAGATAACGTTACGATACAACCTCGAAATGTAATACCAGATTTAAAAAGCGATAATACCTAAAAACATATTCTCTTAATTCTTTATGTCAAGAAGTACATCACATAGTTGTATAGTCTTAATACAATAACATATTTATCTTCTCACGAATTTGTAACGAGTAGATTTTCAATAAAACGTCGCAGTGCACAAAAATTGGAAGCATAATAATAATGAATTTTAGTTACCTCGAAAATTATATAGGCAAGCATAATGACAGAAATCGATATTCTGTGAATCGTACAGTAAATCGACTTGTGATATGGCCAGAGTCCTAAGACATTAAGTAGTATACGATAAGTATTGTACTGCCGGTAGAACACGTCCATCTCGCTTCGATAACTGAAGAACTTCTGTGCGGAAAACTCGAGGAATCATCCGACAACACCTCGCCACGATTTATTATTTCCACTGTTATCGTTTCCTCTTGAATTTGTTCGTGCCGTCTGTCTATAGAAGTAATTTATAATGCATGGAAAATGCAGTCATTTCGCGGCATCGACCGAGGTCATTAACGCCTTCCAAGAAATTGATACATAATAGATGCTCACTTTGAGAAAATTGCAGTCTACGTACAATGTTTTTCCTCTGCATGTCTTCTCTTATTTTCAGTTTAGTCTTATTTTTTCTTTCTCTTTTTTTAGGTGTTAGAAGGGAGAAAATTTGTCGCAAGGACAGTATTTCCGCAGACGCCGCGAACTTCACAGCAACATTTCCTTGGTGTACTCTTTTCGTCATTTTGATCAATGGATTTGACAAAGACGAACAGCCATCGAGGAGTATCAACAGTTTACGATTTCGATTTGTATCAGGTAGTCGTAATATGTGAAACATCAGATTCTTGCAACAAAATATACCTATTAGTCATGACAGTTATTGTCTGAAGTGGTTCTTCTATGCAGAATGTCCTTATTATTCCAATAATTAACATTGCAATCTGTTCTTCGTCCAATGTTATTGTTAACGTCTGAGCAAGTAATACTGTTATTCTTAATTTATTTTTGTGCTAGTTGTTTGGCGTTTGATTCTCGATGAAGAAACGCAATGTCGGATATTATTGCTATATTATAAATAAAATCTAATATAGTACATACGATTGAAAGTACAATATTAGCGAATGTTGAGTATTAGTTGAAATACTGTTGCAAGTTGAAAATTGAAAAGATTGAAAATGTATATCGTAGAATTGACTGAAAATGACAAGCTTTCTCTGTTGCAGATTTGGTGAAAGAATGGAGGATGAAGTAGCAATTAATTTCAGTAGTGATAGGTTGTGAACATGAATTTACGATGACTATCGAGTAATTCGGAAAAATTAAACCAACGCGACAAATGGATAAAGGATGTACAACAACGACTGGTCCTACCAGGGAAAAAATGACTCAGGTATTCACATTATTGTCGTTTGTCAATTTAGATGTCTCCATATTTGAGAACAGCAATTTTCATTGTATATCCAGATCTTTGTGAAATTTCAAGCTGGTAATTTTATGAGCACCAGATATCGTTCAACAACAGATTTTCTATAGGAATTCTGTGACTAATATACGGGACAATTGAAAAGAATCGTCTGTCGTCAAACTAAGAATTTATTATTAGTTCTACAATTCTTATTAGTAGTACAATATATCATGGAAAAAGTGTTGCATATTATGATACTATAACTTCCATGTACCTAAATTATAAAACGTGAAGTGAATTTTTTTTATGCATGTGGTATTATTTCAGTTTAAAAAAAAATATAAAATATGCTACATTTTAATAATTTCAACAGTTTGAATTATCATGTTGAAATGTATGGAATTACATAAAAGTTGTTATTGTAAGAGTCACTAATATATTAACGATTCTAAACTCATAAACTTTATCGATCATTCCGAAAAGGAAAAAAAAAATACTCGTTTAATCTTAATCGAGGATCGCACGAAAGTAATCAAGCATAAATTCAATTCTTGGTTTTATAAGATCACAGGGAAGGAACGACATAAGTCACATTTCCTATGTCTTACAGAAAAATAATTCCAATATTACCAAAATTGTGTTTATATTCGGTTTCGGAATTATGTGTGTGTCCTTTTATCTCGTTCAAACTTTTAAAAACAGTGCTCGTCACAGTACTCCAGTATCAGAGAGATACTAAAATATTATCTTAATTCTTATACCTATTATTCGTTCGCAATTACATCTTCTGTGTACTAATAACGCAATGTACATCCGGAATAAACGCGATTGAAGTTATAATGCTGCGGAATCAATTCCATTAAATCTATCTGACTTAAAAAGAGTGAAAAATGGGAAACGTAAAATTAATTGAAATTCGAAATTCTAATCCACTTCAAAATTTCCAGAAGAATGAAATATAAAGCAATGACTGATATAAATTATTTATTATTAAATATTAATTCAACACAGTCACTACTATCAACAGCAATCTCACAGTCAATTATGCTGGAGAAATTCTACTGAAAAGAGTATATCATAGTAAAGTACGAGAAAGACGTATTCAGCATCTGAAATGCAATAACATTTAACTAGCAGATATCAGACAACGATTATACAGTAACAGACTGAAAAAATTACCTTCGAAAAACCGACATGAGAAGCAGCGAAAAATCCGAAAAGGTCTATCACACTTTCCGTTGAACTCCTCAACATGATAAAGAGTAACAACTTCTGCGCTTCTACAGGCATGCAATACCATGTAGAATTGTACCTGCATATTGTTGTATCTCTTACAATACTCTAGTAATATAATCGTGTTATTTACTTAGTAAATAGAAACATTTAGACAAATAGGAAATTATTTAAGAACAACCACATTTAGCCATATTTGAGCTTACGTTTCCTTGAACACGTCCAGACTACGATCTATTAAAATTTGTCCAGAATAGTGACATAGATATAGGATCACCATATGAATGATAACGAACATACTACAAATGAAGATTTCTGTTTGATCATTCGCATTTGTTATAGCATTTGTAAGCTGTAAAACGATAGCATAAATTAGAATCAATTTTCCCATTCTGTTCAATCGTTCGCCATTATGCGAGTGCCTTTCTCGTAAATTCTATCATTCTAACAAAAGTAATGATACACGACACTTTTCAGTTCACTCTTCTTCGAAATTATACAAAACAAATTGATCTCGAATATTCGGTTGACGTTAACGATATTTGTATAAACCATCAGTATATATTTATAACCAATGTTAGATAGTATTTCTTTTCAGATATCACTTGTACGATGTACCAATTATAAGAAAAAGAATTGCGAAAGTCAAAAGGTTTCGAGAATGGTTTCACATATTACATTCATTGAGGATGTTACCTTTTTCCAATAACGTGCAGAAATGAAAGGATACTTACTCGATGCAAACACACAGAGAAAGAAACTAGAAACACAGAACATGGCGGAAGATAATGTACCATGTAATTCGATAATGCGTAATCAATGAGCCTTCATCCAGCGAATGAGTTCCACACCAAACGTTGGTAGGAAATGCATGGAAAATAAAGAGAGATCAGCTTAGATATTTACAATCAAATACTCATTATAGTCGAATATACCAACTGTAGTGTATTCGTATGACTGTCCACAACGTGCCGGAAGTCCCTGAAATTGGGGTCGATCTGCTTCGACGAAGACAGACCCGCAATTGTTTTTCGCATTCGATAGCTAAAAACGTGCGGAAATTTTTAGACAAATATAACCTAACAAGGAATTTCGCATGCAATCGTTTGAACTAACCCCAATCAGCCAACAGTCTGCAAAATATCGCACTATTGACTGTATTGAGATATATTAATGAGAATTAAATGATCACACATATAACCATTTTTCTTAGGTCGACTAATTTGAAAGCTGTGTTTGACTAAAATACATTGTCGCCATAAGAATACATACAAACAATTTCATCTGAAACATGCAGCGCATACGACCAAAATAGGAAAGTCTGAGAAGGACCCTTTGCGAGAATGTGAGCTAGGTAAATCGCAATTAAATAAATTCACTGAAATTCTATGACTTCAATATTAATCATCCGCTCTGAAACATATCCCCCCTGAAATGGCATTGTTTAGATGTTTTGGATATCGTATATTTACCTGACAATCATGACCATTGTGACGTTGTAAGTGCTGTAAGATATCTGTTGCAACGTACTGACTATGTGAAAAAGAGAAAAGTCAGCATATTCATTCATACCTAGTTATGTCGAACAATCCGCACATGTAGTGGGCAAAGAGAACCAACGTCAGTTCCGTACCCGCCAGAGACAACATTCCAATTGTATGAACAACTAGGATATTCACGCATGCCACATCAAGATACTCTATCCGGTCGTGAGAAAACATTGTAAAGTAGGAAAAATAACGTCTCCGAGATTCGTTCAAGGGCAGTAGCAGATCCAACGTTATCGGAGTGAAAACAAATGACGTTGCGAATAAGATCCACAAGCAACATAACACTAAAATGAGAAGATGGTGGTTTAATGATACCATGATATCTTAGCATCCGATTTTTTTTGGACTAGCAAATGATGTTAGTCTCGTAACCGCGATAACGAAAGTAGTTCCTTACTTTTCTCCTTTGAATAACACATATTTACCATATAATCGTCTTAAAGGAACAGTATTTCTGATATAAAACTTGTGCAAAGGATTCGGCATTTATCGTTTCCCCTAATAAAGCCAATCACATATCGAAGTTTCACAATTTTACATTTACATAATATTCGGAACGAAATATTCAGACATTAAGATAATCGCGACTACAGCGACAAATTCTTTGAACATGGAAAACGTTTTCTTACATAAGAAAATGAAAATTATATAAGTCGAATAATCGACGTATTTCATCAGTATCTGAACTTCAAGTTGATCTTTCAGCGTGGTGTTTATCGTGCGTAGATTGTCAAAAATGTATTTGGTCTATACCCACATGAAAAAATATATATTAATCTCTTTAATTGAATTTGGTTCACTAAAGTTGAACTAGAGTTCAAATTAGAGCATCACATACCACTGGGAACATTGCTACGGAAGTGACATATCGCATGAAATAGATCGCAACTGGACAGGTTGCAGATAACGTTACGATGCAACCTCGAAATGTAATACCAGATTTAAAAAGCGATAAAACCTAAAAACATATTCTGTTAATTCTTTATTTCAAGACGGACACCACATCGTTGTATAGTGTTAATACAACAACATATTTATCTTCTCACGAATTTGTGACGAGTAGATTCGCAATAAAAGATGCGGTACACATAAATTGGAAGCATAATAATAATGAATTCTGGTTACCTGGAAAACTATGTAGGCGAGCATAATAACAGAAATCGATATTCTGTGAATCTTTGAGTAAATCAACTTGTGATATGGCCAGAGTCCTAAGACACTCAGTAGTATACGATAAATATTGTACTGCCGGTAGAACACGTCCATCTTGCTTCGATAACTGAAGAACTTCTGTGCGGAAAACTCGAGGAATCATCCGACAACACCTCGCCACGATTTATTATTTCCACTGTTATCGTTTCCTCTTGAATTTGTTCGTGCCGTCTGTCTATAGAAGTAATTTATAATGCATGGAAATTGCAGTCATTCCGCGGCATCGACCGAGGTCATTAACGCCTCTCAAGAAATTGATACATAATAGATGCTCACTTTGAGAAAATTGCAGTCTACGTACAATGTTTTTCCTCTGCATGTTTTCTCTTATTTTCAGTTTAGTCTTATTTTTTCTTTTTTTTTTTTTAGGTGTTAGAAGGGAGAAAATTTGTCGCGACGACAGTATTTCCGCAGACGCCGCGAACTTCACAGCAACATTTCCTTGGTGTACTCTCTTCGTCATTTTGATCAATGGATTTGATAAAGACGAACAGCCGTCGAGGAGTATCAACAGTTTACGATTTCGGTTTGTATCAGGTAGTCGTAATATGTGAAACATCAGCTTCTTGTAACAAAATATACCTATTCTTCATGACAGTTATTGTCTGAAGTGGTTCTTCTATGCAGAATGTCCTTATTATCCCAATAATTAACATTGCAATCTGTTCTTCGTCCAATGTTATTGTTAACGTCTGAGCAAGTAATACTGTTATTCTTAATTTATTTTTGTGCTAGATCGTTTGGCGTTTGATTGTCTATGAAGAAACGCAATGTAGGTTATTAAAAATAAAACCTTATATAATACGCTCGATTGAAAGTGAATATCGTAGAATTGACTGAAAATGACAAGCTCTCTATATTGCAAAATTGCTGAAAGAATAGAGGATGAACCACCAATTAAATTCAGTTGTGATAGGTTATGGGCATAAATTTACGACGACTAACGGGTAATTTGGAAAAATAAGAGATAAGCGAAAAATGGACAAGAAATATACAACAACTGATCTATCAAGGAAGAAACGACTCTCAGGTATTTTCATTATTATCTATTGTTAATTTAGATATCACAATATTTGAGAAGAAGAATTTTGAAAATATCCAAATTTTTGTAAAATTTCAAGCTAAAAATAGTACACTTATTTTATAAGCACCATATATTGTTCATCTGCAGATTTTCTGTAGATCTTTATGTTAATCTAAGAATTTATTATTAGTTCTAAAAAAGTGCAACGAATGATCTCGCAATATATATAGTGTGGCGTAATAACATATCATGAAAAAAGTGCTGCTTATTATCATACTATGACTTCCATGTAGCTAAATTATAAAACGTCAGACGAATTTTATCCATGCGCGAGGAGTTATTTCACTTTTGTTACGCCACGAGGCTTAACACAGGCTGTATTTTCTAACCGTCACTCGCGGCCCTACAATGTCTCAGTCAGATCGTCTTATCTGACCGCCGGATCATATACAATGTATCGACGAGCGCATAGCTGTCGCCAAGCAGCGAGTTCTCGAAACGTCGAATTTGGTCCGTTACGTTTTCCACGCAAGAACAGACATACGTGATCATAGGCGCGAACGGTGGCGTGACCTAAGTATAGTGGGGGTCGTCTTAAAGATGAGACAAAGAAATCATCAAAAGTCGATCAGTTCCTTGTGACGCGTCGAACGTTACACTTTGAGTCAAATTCTGAACGCCAATTCAAGTCGATCCGCGACATAGCCAAACATTCGCTTATTTTATTAAGTATAATATCGTGCTACGTCCACCAAGAGACTAAGCTCAATTGTAAGAGCCTTGCTCTATATTGTATACATCTATATTATCTGCGTGCGATAAAGTTGTTAATTGTTTATATCTTTTCAATCGTGTAGACTAATTGTTGGAAATATATATTATTATAATTCTGTGACTCTCAGTGTTATACCGCATCAACCACCCCGATTATCCTAACCGAAATACGGGGATCGAACTATTCGTGGTGTCGATTATTCTAATCGTAACGGGAATTTACGACTCTCGTTGACGCGTATTCTAACGACCGCGTCTCCCCGCGATAGCTCGAAATTACAACTTTTCAAAAAAAAATATGAAATATGCTACATTTTAATAATTTCAATAATTGGAATTGTCATGTTGAAATGTATGGAATTACATAAAGATTAACGATTCTAAACTCACAAACCTCTTCGACCATTCCGAAAGGGAACAGAAATATTCGTTTACTATCGATCGATGATCGCATGAAAAAATCAACCATAAGTTCGATTCGTGGTTTTAGACAAAGATCACAGGGGAAAAGCATCATAAGTCATATTTCCTACGTTTTAAAAAATGGAATTGCAAGATTATCAAAATTGTGTTTATATTCGGTTTTGGAAATATGCGTATGTTCTTTTATCCCGTCCAAAATTTCAAAAACATTGCTCGTCATAATATTCCAGTATCAGTAATATATCAAGATACTGCTTGTCTTAATAATTATACTTTTGTTTTCCATAAAACTTCGCCAATTTATCAGCTATCTTCAAAAGACTTACATTCTTGGATCTAACAGAATATCTTCACTTTTAATTATGACATAATAATTCAATTACATTAAATCATAAAGCAATACTTAAATCAGAAAACCAACAAAAATCTACTTACTGACCATGTTTTTTTCCTGTGATGTTCAGATGAAACGACTGTTTTAATCGAAAGCGCATCTACGTTCTGCGCGGTTGCCTCGCGACGAAGTAGCGGAACGGAGCCAAAGTCGGTGATTTATGCGGTGTTTCGCGGCGAGCCGTAGCAAAATTGCCAGTCGTGAGGCCCCCGACCAGCATAACTGATTGCTCGAAGCGTTACGGTATCCTTCTCGATGTCCTTCCTTCCTTCCTACCAGTCTATCTATCTACCTACGTGCCCATTCGATGATTACATAGACAATGACGCTGATAGTGTGACCGTGCGATCGCCAGACATTGATTTGTAGCTCGTGTAATTGATGACAACCACAGTAGAAGGATACTTTCATTTTCCTTTTCTTTTTCTGTTGTTTCTTTAATATCATCCCTTTTTTTTTTTTTAATTTCTCGGAAAAATTTCTTTCATTGAATTTTTCTGGATGAAATTTAAAACCTTGAAAAATATCTTACCTGTTACGAGGAATATGACTAAATTGTTACATGATCTTTATTTCTACCTTTCGTTTACAGAATTGTAATTCCATATACTTAATTATTTGGTTTGACTGGCAAAATAAGAATCTCTCTTTCCAAAATTGAAAGTTAGTTTCACGAATAGCGGATAAAATATCATATAATTTATTCGACAAGTTATTCGTACAATTATTCTATCGAATTAAATTGTCCACGTGAAAAGAACTCGCGTTACTCCACCTAAAGAAATCAACTTTATCTCGCATCCCCTTTTTTCCATTTTCTTCTCGATTTTTACTCACGTATATTTCATTGGTGGAATTTCATGAAGGGATTTACTGCTTTTTCTACTTACCATAAATCGGCATAAAACAATAGTAGTGTATAACGTATGTAACCGTTCAATATATTTCAATCAGAAGCCGCTCAAACATTGTCACACGTCGAATGTGTTCTCTGTCATCTTTACCGTTTTTAAAAATGCGACTATTGCAAAGCCATATTATAACCAGATCCATTGACTACACTAAGAGACCATTTGAAGACCAAAGAGGAAAAACACGAGAAACAATTTAAAATTAATAAGTCTTATAATTTGGATGATTCGTAATAATGTATTTCCGTATATTGTATATCTTCTGTGGATTTTTCACCTTTTTGCATAAATGCATTATCCAAACACAGACTGCTAATTAATTTGAACAAAGTTGAATTTTTGACTGAGCGTTGAATCATAAGTTGTCGAAACTTGGTTAACTCAAATAATTTCACCTTACTCTACTTTACCGATTCTAAGAATCGTCGAGCTTCAGAGTCGAATAAATGGACGCGAGTAGGCGTACCGATATCGGTATCGTATCACAGCACCGTGACACTCCTTTGAAATGTCCTCAAGAGGATCAATGGAAAGGTTGATTCTTTGTATCTACAAGGGTCGTGCATGTCATTTTTCATTTGAACGATCGATCGATTGTTATCTCCGGTGACGCGACGGTCATTCTGTTATGATGTCTCCGTTTTTACGCTCGCGACACTTGAAGAATTAAAGTTTCAGATATTTCACGGAGATCCTGATTTACGTACGACATTCTTTGGAATACGACAGAGCTGCCAGCTCGAATTATCGATTTTTATGTGTTTCCACGCTGCATTCAAGCAGCACGATTTATGACTCTCGTTGGTATAAAATAGTTGTACATGTATGTAGATGTAGGAATCGGAGGGAAAATAACGTTTGTAATTGACGTTGATATTATAATGCAAATGACCAACTTACAGAGTCTAATTTGTTGCAGAAGCATTGTGACGAATGGACCAAAGAAGCGTCCTTTGAAATGAAATGCATTTCTAACTAGTCTCTCCTCTGCAAATGGTGAATAGCGCATTTATACCAATTTACTTGATGATTATTTCATAATTCATTAGAAGAAACCATACCACATTCTATTTACTATTTATCTGCATGAAAATCATGGAATGACGAGTGGATTAAATGTATGGAAAAAGATGTAGCTACACTTTCATTTGAAAAAAATTAAGTGCATCTTTTTTTTGATGGAAAATGTTTAAATACTTTCACGATTCATTGTATATAGCCATTTAGCAACAGTCTCGATAATATATTTAACTCTATTTAAAAGGTAAAAGAACACAATGAACTTCAAACGGTTTTACATAATTAAAAAAAAAAAAAAAAAAAAAGAAAGAATGCTACATAGAAAATTTTATCTCAGGAAAGCAGCGAATAACGCTGTTCCTGCGTCTACACAGCATTATAATTTTTCGATTTTACGACTCTGCTTCGAAACGAGATATCTAAAAAGTATCATATGCTAAACGTCGCTGTCGTAAACCCAATCGACTTAACACTTATGCTCATAAGAGCTCGGCGATTATCTTGCAGTTTCACCTAAGTACGAAGCGATAGTGATTTTCTCTTATCGTTTCGAGTCGACACCGCGGCAAGATCATTTTGTTTCTCTCGGAATCGTATCGAAACGAGATTAACCAATCAGACGAGAGGCATATACACACGAGGAACTGTTCATTATCGCTGTGGTGCGTGGTGCTACTGAAGACACATGACCATTCGTTGGATTAACATCCGACTAATTTGAGAACATAAACGAAACTGACGCGCAATTTCATCGTCCGCCATCGAATCGGTTCTGATGACGGGTTTTAAGAGTCGTCTTGATTAAAGTATTCCATGAGAGAAACAGAGCAAGGATTAGGTAGTTGATGACTCAAGGCCAACATCTCTTCTCTGTTTCACCACGGCCACACGAAACTCATAAAGGCACGATGACTTTGCGCTAATTACAGTGTTTCGTTGGATAAGAACTCCGGTTGGAGAGAATTGGAGAGACGTTACCACGTCCCATAATTTGCACGGTTAGCCTACCCATCCGTGAGCTCATAACCCTATCCGCAACCTGGATTTGACGTGATCCTGATTAACCTTTCCAAACCGGCAGATAAATAACTTTCAGCTGCGTGCTAGACCGGTGCAAGTTTCAGGGGTGGCTACCCATCGGTTTAAACGCTTGTGAGAAACGCCCGTCTACAAATCGCATACTTGCGGATGTATGTAGATTTTCGAGCTTGTTTCATTTACGTATTATACGTGTTGTTCTTCTTCAGTCGAAATGTTCCATTTACCATTTCTAAATCGACGAAGATCGTAGTTTTACCATGTTCCCTGTGCCATGTTTTTGTATCTTTAAATTCTTTATAAACGCACGGTTAGTAATTGTCTGTTTACAAAGGAAAATATTTTACAAAACTTTTAATCGCTACGAAACTTTCTCTTTTTTCAACTGCACGAACGAATTTCGCGAAGAATATTGAGAAAAATCGAAGAATAAGTGGAACAAAATCGTAACGAAAGAGTGAAAATCGAAAAATAAGAGATGGAATAATAGAGAAAAGGCGACAGATATTTTTAGACGTTTGGTTGTGATTTTATTCGTGTCTGAAGAAACGGTCGCGTTTCGTATAGTTGGAGGCGGCAAGGTCGGCGTTCAATGGCAGTAGGTGTCTCCAGAGAACGACAAATAAAACAAGTTAGCCTGTTTAAAGGCGTGCCCGTACCACGGTTCGTCACAAAGGCACCGAAAACCGCTCCTCTCCGAAAGGGAGACTTCATTAAAAATGCACCGGCAACTTCGGTGCACGCACTGTCTCCGGGAACAATGCGTGCACGAAATATGCGGATTGGCGTCAAGAGGATCCAACGAATACATTGGATCCACTGGCGTAACATTGTAAGGAGAACCGTTGTATTTTAGGAATGTTATGGCAAAACGTACACCGTCCATACAATTGCCCGCAAGAGCATTTTCATCAGTTTTAGAAATCGTTCATGAATATTTATGCGTCTTATACAAAACATTTTCAAATTTTATTATTACTACAATGAAATTCGACTATCACCATTATGCTGAAAAATTTGAAACGAATCTAAAAATGTACGCGAAGACTAGAAAATATTTAATGTCACTATTAATAATATTCAGTAGGTTGATATTTCATATGTCACCTATCTATAGCGAATTAAATTTTTACAAGCAACGTTTGCAATAAATATCTTGCGACTTCTATATACATTTTCAGATCGACTTCTTTCACCGATACAATCATGAAAATCATGCCTCGACACAGTGCCAATGCAAAATCAAAATACGTCGTATTACACATACAATACGGACATAAATGTTTCTATGATATATATTCGTATACTTTCATAAGTCGGTGTATATGCTTGAGTTTATATTTCATTTTCTTAATTACACTTAATTTCTCATTGTATACCATATACGTATACGTAACTAGTAAATTTCGTTATAGCTATCCTTTAGGAGTCCCGCTAACTAATACAATACAAATGTAAGCTACTTGCTACCTCGAATGTACGAGAAACATAGAGAAAACCCAAGAGATGAGAACATAGTACCGAAGGCAAGTTAAGTTCTTCAAAAGTTCGACTTCGATCGACTTCACGTTTTTATCGTCTCCCAGTATTCCCCTTAACTGTGAACTCGAACAGGCATCAGATAGCGGATTTGGCGTCGATTGAGCTTTCGTTCCGTCCACGTGGGCTCAGGATAGCGCATAATACGACGTGGTGTTTCGTTTTAACCCGCGTGGCAGTTAGGGAGTCAGCTTCCTCGTCGAATTTATCGGCCGTCCGAATCGCGGGCCAGTCCATATAACCCGTTCATGATCGGTTCCCACCTCGAGAGAGAAGGAGAGAGACAAACCATATATATATATACTCTCTCTTTTTTCCTCCCACCAACCCCCTTTTTTCGTCGACGATGCGTGCACAGGCTGGACGCGAATACTGTTTTCATTCTTTTATAAATCTTGCACAGGGTAATATATATCGGCGTAGCCGGGTGTATTCACTCGCGGCCGCGTTTTATGCGGCCGTATCCTTTTTGCATACGCGCCGCATTGAAATTGATTTCGACCAGGCCGACGGGGTGCGCTTGGACGGCCACCGGAAGATTAATACCCGCAGCGCCCCCTTTCACTCGCTGTTTTTTAATCCGGTCTCTCTATCTCTATCTTTCCCTTTCTCTCTCTCTCTCCCTCTCTCTTTCTCTCTCTCTCTCTCCGTCTCTTTCGTTATTCCAACGGTTGATTTGACCAACGCGTGGAAAAGCACGCCTCCAGCGCGTCATCCGCATTCTCTCTTGCATCTGGAATCTTCACATTTGTGATTTTTTAAAAAAGGGAGGAACTTTTGGAAGTAGAGAATTCTCCTGGAATTCCGAGGGAATTTTTTGGAGAGCGTCGATCGTTGATGCAGTGGTTGAGAGTCAATCAACGACTCAGCCTTATATGTTTTTAAATATATGCTTGTATACAGTTGAGAATAAAAGTGAGTGAACAGGCGGTGGAGATAGATATCGATAAAGTTTCCATATGACGAAGCATTTATACAGAAATGTAAATATTATCTTCAATTATTGAGATGAACAGAAAGTTGGGCGCCGTTTTTCGTAGCGAGATGGGTCTGAGTTCAAATAACGACTATTAACCTCAATTTAATTAATCTAGCTTGATATTGTTGATTAATTAGCAGTCAACCGTAAAGTATAAAACAAAATGTTCCTGACATTGGCTGGTACAAGTTCAAACATTCACCGAGATTACGCAAAACCACACGCGCTAATTGATTGACAAAAATTGGTGCAGCTTGGATGGCATGTATTCTATCCCACCTATCGTATTCTCTAGATCTTACACGCTAAAACTACCACTTATGCTACTTGTTACAAAGAGCTGGAAGAATTGGAACGTTTCTTTTTTTCAAAAGATTAAGCGATTTTACCTCGATGAAATAACGAAATTGCCATAATGGTGGCGAAAACTTATCGAAAAGAATAGTGGATACATTGACTGAAAATGATACACGATTTCAAGGAGAAAGTAAATTCTTTAGTTTGCTCGTAACAATGAGACGAACTTTTTGTTCAATATTTACCACATAATCTATGTATTATAAGGGTAATAGGTAAAGGGTAATAAGTAAATGTGTTAAAAGCTAATAAATAAAATTTAAGAATGTAACGCTACAGTTAGTTCGAGTAAACATTATTATTCCACTTATTTTTGTCCTCGATTGTATATATGAATTTTTTAAAACAAGATATAGTATTATCGTTAATCCTGCTGCGTTCATCGAATTTTTATATCTCAATCTTATCATTGTTTCAATCAGCACAAGAACTTATAGTATTTTAAGAAGAATACTTCAATAGAAGATAATGTGATTTTGTTTCAATTTGATACTCATATGCCCGACGATAATGAACCACTCGTTTGGCTTATAATTATATTTGACAGGGAAATGAAAGAGCGCAGGTATAATTTTCGATCAGGATAAATATTTAGGCCTAGTAATAGATTTTCATTTCGCGGACGGCAAACGAAGGGAAAAAAAGCAAAGCGTCAAACAAGTTTGTTCCATTAAAGCGGTGTAACTAACCCGTTATTGCTATTGAGATTCAAACGCAGTCAGCTATTTTCAGTGAAACGATTTTTTCTCCGGCAGACCGCTTTGTAAACGCGGGTAACGAATTCGTCCCTCTCTCTCTCTCTCTCTGTCTGTCTGTCTGTCTCTCTCTCTCTCTCTCTCTCACTCACTCGACAAAAAAAGGAAAAAATTGAATTTCGTTGCATCGCAAACTGCTGAAAACATCTAAAATTCGTGATAACAAATGATATATCAATTGTAATAGCGATGTTTCGTAAAAAGCGATACTTCGACGAAAAAAGAACGTCGATAGTTTTCGTAACATTCGAATGACTCGAAATCTGTGATCAATCGAAGATCACGAAAATTAAAGGGGCTTCGCTTGATCACGGAATGATGAAAATTGAAGGGGGTTAGGATAAAAGATCGAAAGTTATCGCATTAAAAAAATGTGAATCCGAAGATTCAATTAAGCTTAGTTTCCTTGGATGATTGGGTATATCCCAATTATAGTTTCGACATTATATTGTAATTATTGTATTTTATATGCTATAATGGAAAATTAAAGAAATTGATCGAGATTGGCTTACAACAAATTCTTTATCGATTTACGAAAAAACTGTTAATTAATATTCTTTTGTAAGGTAAATACCCATATCGTAATTACAATTTCAATACAATTTATGATAAGTTGTTATTATAGAATGATATAATTACTGTGAATATCATCATACGTAATGTTATGAATATTATAAGCCTAAATATATGTATGCATATATATTAAATCATTTCTGATGATTTCAAGATATTATAAAAAATTATTCAGTACACGATAGCTTGAACGTAGCTGAACGTATTTAGAAATTATATAGAACAGGTTTCTTCTCCATGAAAGAAACGCATAAAAATCCGCTGTTTAATTATGAGTTACATCCTTTTATATTAAACAATTTTCACGAATTTGTGAGATAAAATCAATTTAATCGCGTTCGCGAGTAATCTTCGTAGAAACACCTGCCGCAAAATGTCAGCATGGAAAACGAAACCACGAAAATCGCGTCGAAAGTGGTAGGACACGGTACCACATTGGGTTACCCGATATCTTAGAACGTGACCATAGCTTGGACACCGCCTGCAATATTTGAACGGACTGTGGCTGTGTAATAGAATCGCTCCTTTAAATTAAGTCTGATACAGTCCCGTTCCAGTTACGGGTCGTGCCATTTGTAAAAAAAAAATTGATATTATTTTCAGCCAACAGAACGAAAGGTGAAGCTGTAAAACAACGTACTTTACTTGGTCGTTTCAGTTTTGATTATAATTGAAATTATCGTCGAAACTGGTGTAATTTTATATTTTCGAAGCGGTCCCGTATTCTCCATGTAATATCTGATATTTTTAAGACAAGGAGATAAAAATTTATTTTATCTCCTGTGTCTGTCAAATGAACTGCACATTTTGACGTCCAATTGGCGAGAAAAAGATTGCCACGAATAATCTCTTAATTTCTACGTTGAATAAGTTTTATTACAGTTGTTTCCTAGCGTCTTCTTATTAAAGTGTCCATACGATATTGGCCGATTATTTCAAAAGATATTTTAATCACAGCACGTAATTTTAAATGAGATTATGAAAACAAAATACACTGCGAAATAATCAGAGAATCGTCTTTTCTTTATTTTCATTTTTATATGTATCACTTGCGTCTGTACACTCTTTTTTATATTTCTTTCTAAGGATTATCTCGAAGTAAATTTTTATTACGCTATCATACGAGTAACATGTCCCACTAATTGTAATTAGTAGGTTGTTATAGCGGTACCTCGTAAAAATATAAAAATCTTTCGTTCAACCAAATACATTTACGTTTTTCATCTTTTTTATGAGAAATAGGTTGTTCGATAGAAATTGTTGGAAAAAGGGAAAAGGATATTTTATCTTGGCGAAAGTTGGAGAATGTAGCGCGAAGAATAGGAAGCGAATAGCACAGGTGTGAAATATTATCTAGAAATTCTGGCAAGAGCAATAGAGCAGTTTCTGTGCACGAGTTTGCAGCGCGGTGAAGTGACTAATACTCCAAGTTATCCGTTTAGGAATCCACCATAAATAGTTGAGGTTGGCACAGATCAGGAAAATGTTTGACGTTCTATTATCCACGCTAGGAAGCGAAATCCTTCGGGAATATTTCTTCGAGAAACCAAATATTTAAATAACATCGTGACTTCGCGTCTTCAAATGTCATAAAAATATTTTTAAATATAGATATAAATATATCTATATCTATGTCTTCCTTCAATTACTTGCTATTATTCAACCCTTACAACAATTTATCGAATTTACCAAATAGAAGAACTTTCGATAAAAATGTTTCACAAAAATTCACTTTTATTATTCACATTATTCTCTTGATATTTAAACAGAAATTTCTTTTGGAAGTTGGTTTAATTCAAGTTAAGTATATGTGAAATATTTAAAGACATATTAAGTGTTGATAATTGTGCTACTAAAAATGAAAAGATCAAAATCCCCTGAAATTTAGTGCTCCATATCACACAATTAAAAAGACGTTCTTCCAAAATGTCAATCAAATTAGATCAACGAATTTGCAATGTATCTGAAATTCGACTTAAAATTCACAAACTATGATCACTTTCGCAACAATATTAATCAATCTGAGGTGGTATATGTTGTCCGTGATGATTGTAGTTGCCGGCTGTAGATGTCGCTGTTGGGGTACTGCTATTATTCTTCTAATTTGATGCGTGGAAGAAAAATAGGACTACGGGCGCCGGGAATCAAACCCGGAACCCGAACGTTCGAAACCTAAGGCGCTAACAACTGCGCTATCGAGTCCATTGCTAGTTAGTGTCGAGTGGCGATATTTGTTGTTGAGTGTCGCCACAAATCCATCCTTATCATCCTTTCTCTAATTTCCATGCAAGCAATCTTTCAAACAGTCTTCGACCAAACACAAAAATACTCAAACTAACGTTTCTTTATCTGCTATCAGCGACAATTACAGTGGAAGAGCAAGCGTTTTCCGCGACGCGCAGCTGCGACCCGATAGGCACGAAATTCAACGTCAGGGTGGTTACTGGTTAATACGGCAACTTATCCACTTAGGAATACGCTCTAATACCAGACGAAGGTTGGTGTTCGTGTAACAACCAGCACGATGGGTGGGTGAGAGTCGTCGGGGTGGCTGGATAACCAGGAGTTTCGTCGGTGCAGAAGTAACGGAGATTGTTACCAAGTTTGGATAAACCGAGCCAAGTTCTCCGGCTGGTACTTACGGGACCGGTTGTCTAGCGACGAAAACGTTTGGACAAAGTTTATTCCTACAGCTTCCCCCTTCTTTGCTTCTGCCACCCCCCTAAGGAACGGTCGAGACACTGATTTACATAACGATTAAGTTAATTAACGAGCAGCACCAGCCGCCGCAGTTGGATTGTTAATTTCAACCGCGAAACGACGAATCGTGTCGAACTCGCGTCCCTATGGCGTTCAACGTGAAACGCGGAGAATTATTAGCGACACAAGTACTACGCTATGCTATGAGTACTGTTTCGCGTGTATTCGCGCAAGTTTAGCAAAGTAGATAAGATTTTGTGCCCTTCGGGGCTTTCGAATCGGAGTTCCATAAAACAATGATTCTGTTCTGTAAAACCATAAAATAACAAATAGTCAGTCAATGCATTATAGCGAGGAATTTACATTTATCAATCGAATGAAAGAATAACATCGACAAAGGAATGTTGGTATTAATAGAAGCCAGAGGTATACGGGGAACAATACTGTTCTTACTATAGCGAGAAGTATGAATTTACAATAGAGGAATTAAATTCCTTTTGCAACCACCATGATTCGTTGTCTGCCATTGATTTGATATTTCACCCTGTAGCATTGCTTAATACCCCTTCCTGCTTTGTTCGTCTCTATAAATATTCGACAATTTAATCATTTCATTCAATTTACACAATACCTGATTATAATAACTCTGATTTGTGTGAAAGGAATGCATACTACGTGTTATCTGTATATTTACGAAACTAGTGTTTCCAGTGTGTATATTTTATTCATTATTTTGTTCTACATACCTTTATTCTACAAACTTTCTCAATTATCTTAAAAACAACCAATATGAAAAGCAATCTTCATCTAAAATAAAACAGAAACAAATAAATATTTTCAATCCGGTTTATTTAACTTTAAGTTCTTTCACTATCTCTATATCGTCAAATTTTGATATAAGAATCTTTTCAAATAATTTTTAATCATAAAAAAGGAAGCTTCGCATATTAAAAAATTATATCCAATGGGATATTCCAATTGGCACAGTTAGAAGCGTAAGATCTTTCCCTTTAAACTGCATTTTATTTTGTTCCAGGTGAATAGGACAGATTCAGGAAAATGCGCTCTTGAGATACGATCTTGTAAAGAAAATAATTTTTCGCTTGTTTACTTTTCTCTCTCGCTCGCACACTCGTATCTCTCACTAGCACACCTTCACTGACCTATTTCAAGAGCAACGTCCTTGCGGTGGCCACCAGCAGACGCTGAGTCAGACGATTTTTTACTACTACTATTACTACTACTACTACTACTCCTACTACACAAAGTACACGTTTCCAAGAAACAATGTGGGTCACGTGAATTTCGCCCGCCATTCACTATTCCAGCGTGTTTCCAATACCGAACTTTAAGTCCGTGTATCTTGGAAATTAATTGAGATATCGACCTCGAAAAAAGGGCGATTTTTATGGCGTGATTTTCCGTATCTTCTTAAATGTCCTTTGTTAGAAATTTAAATTTTATGATTTTTCTGCATATCTTTTACGATTTTTATGATTTTCACGATTTCTATAATTCGATATTTTAGGAACTAATTCAGATTTCAATTTCGAAAAAAGGATATTTTTACGTTTCTTCATCTTTTTCGAAGATTTTCGTCCGAAGTTTTACAATTTTTCCGGATGAGTTTCAAGATAAAAGTCGAGGTTACGTTAACTGTAGAGTAGAAGGTTTTACGAGTTGTATACATATTTATATAATAATTCATATATTGTATAAATATTATTAATAATATTTAGAATATTTGTAGAAATGACGAAGCCTTCACTTCTCATTAACAACATCAGTTAAATTACTTTCATTTAACATTTATTTTGATATTTTGATAATAAGAATGAATCTATATATATATATATATATAGATACGAATAGGGAAAAAATGAAAGTTTGCGACGATTTACGGGATAATGCTAAAATTAACCCGACAGCCGCGTAAAATATAGAAGGTTGAAAGATGTAGCTGAGCTTGGATTAGGATTTAAAGCGTTTCAACGTGGCTGCTGCTCTCTGCAGATAAGATTTTCATTGTCCGTCAAGGTCATGGAATATTTGTTCGATCTCGCTTCCTTTGAACAGTCACGATTTTCAAAGGATTACCTTGAATCACCGTGGGAATTCTTCCAGCGCTAGGAACGCTCTTGTTTTTCCTACTTCTTTTTATGAATTAGTCTTTAGAAATAGACTTTTTATGAATATCCTGTAATATAACTTCGTCGTTCTAAATCAGATATTCACCATGATCGAATTTTCTCATTAATAATTTAATTAAATTCTAGAAGCCTTTTAAATAGAAGCGCGAAAGGGCTATGCAAGTTGATATATTGTTTCATTTGAAAGGCTGAAATAACTGGTGCAGGCAAGTTTGAGCATTGAGAAAATGATACATAAAATTTGTATCTAGATATCTGTGGAATATTCCTGTGAATTTTCATTTTTATTTATTTATTAATTTCATTAATACGTATAATACTAGTGTTTTAAATGATTAAATAAAGAAATCTCTCAAAATGGTGAAACAAAGAAATTTTAAAATTTCCGGACGTAACAAAGTAATAACGAAGACAATATTGTTCATAATTTAAGATATTTTCAGAGATTTCACATATTTTTTACTAATATATTTTTACTAATAGTATAACTTGTAGAATTGTTATTTCTACGTGGCTACTAATTGATTTCCTGTAAATTTTATTCAGTAGATAATATTAAACATATGTTTTTAGTATTTTCTCTTTTATAATCAGTTATACAAAAATGACATGTGATTCAATATCGAAGAATTTTCACAATTGTCATGGAATTGTATTAAGAATTCCTATTTGACAGTTTGAAAATATCATTCGCTGTCTTCGATATTCTACTTGCTTTCAAGAACTCTTTCGTAAAAATTGTCATCCGACTATTTCAAGGATCGTCGAGATGTCTCGAGTCGCATTCACCTTTGACGGTGGAATCGACGAGGGAGAATTGTCACGTCTTACGACCATCGGCTAGAGTAAACACATTTTCACGAAGTTTGGCAAGGAAAAATGTTGATTTCGAAAGGACGTGTGCACACTACTGCACACACGCGACAAAAGTCTGCGTTTCGTCAGGATTTCCAACGTCGATCGAGAGTGAGACTCGATGAAATTGCTTTCGATGCGTGAGTCAAACGTTTTTACAGATATATGTATACGTGCGTTTATGGAGATCTGTACCGCGCCGATATATTCAACGGAAAAGAAACGATCGAGTTTTGTGTGAGCAAAATCTTACTTCAGCGGTTGGACGGAATAATTGTTAATGAATTGAGATTTCGTAATATAAAAAGGAGAATATGAACTTTTTAAAAATTATCGAAATGTATTTGGGTTTCTAGTGATCTTCAATGGAATCTCTTTCTTATAAAAAAGACCTTTAAATTGTTTAAATATCGCGCTCAATGTAATTGAAATATTTCTTAACCATTACGTCCGATGCAATTAGTAATTCTGACTTTCGATTAAATTTCATTTTTACGATATCGTAAATTAATTAATATAACAGTAATGATACAACAGCAGAGTAAATAAATCATCGATAGAATGAAATTTATCAAAGCGATCTAAAAATCTTTTATCAATTGCGCCCAATGCAATTGCAAAGTTTCTGAAATATTACGCGAACAGCTTCGAAAATGGTGGCTTCCTTTGATTCTGCCGCAGTACTTGTACCGCCGTCTCTTTCAATTATGTCTATCTCACAAATTAAAAACGTAATTCAATCCGTCATTCAATAACGCGTTCCATTTGTAACATTGGAACGTGCACAACGTTTACACGTTTCTTCTCGAACGCTACAATTTTCCGAGAGACAAAAACAAAAATAAAAGAAGAAACTATGTACTTACGATATCGAAGTCGAGATTCTCAGCGATCCAGTCACGGCCTTGCTTGAATTCGTCGTGTAGACCCATGATGTACAGGGTGTCGAGGCCATCGACGATGGTCGCACCCATATTTGAAGCACCAAAGATACTAGCGCTGTGACCCCTTTTCGAGATTGGTCTTAGCTCGTTCTTTCCCCAGGCGTACCTCACATAGTTGTCCCAGCCATGTTTCATCATCTGCATACATAAAAAGTGTGCGATCAGATCAAACAATTCAAACAAAATCAATATATGTAAATCAATCATAAATATATAGTATACGGTATAAATTACAGGGTTACGAATGAATTTATAACTCGAGTTTTTATTTAATAAGCGACAGACACAAAGCATAAATTGCCCAATTTCATCGATCTTAATCATTTGGTTCCTGGAAAATTAAATATATACTAATTATTGTTACACTGTGAATTTTTAACAAACTCTTTATCAATAAAATATAGCATGTTACGAATATAACATTATAACGAGTACGCTTTCGTTCATTGGATGTAACATAGTTGCGCTATCGTTTATTCTAATTTTTATCAAATTCTTTTAGTTGTGAGAAATTGGACATTTTTAGGATTTGGAAGAACTCATTTCGGAGTAGGATGGACAGCGGATAAAGAAATGTTTCGTAAATTTCATTAGGAAATTCTTAAACAAGAAACAATAATTCAATTGTTGATAGTCCAAGGCAACGTTGAGAGTGGATGTAATAACAGTCAAGTAAATCGTTTGGTGCGCGTGTTCAGATGGGTAATTACGTTGCAAGATAAGTTTCCTTGTGGAGAGCAAGAAAAACTAATGCATGGCGAGACAAAGACATCATCAAGTACTCAAAGAGATTCGCTTCAGCTACTCTGACAGGCATTTCTGCTCTTTTCCTCCCCTCCAAACTCTTCTTCTTCACGGATTCTTGGCAGTAAGAACGCACTTCCGTCTTCGAGTTTGCCCTTCCATCGTAGATGTTCCGAGATTTTCCAGGAAACATAGGTACTCGTTCTATGTCTTCGAATCGCATACCAGGAAAGGAAAGTTTCTCTTTTTTTTATATTTTATTTCTGAACCAAATTTCGGTGCGAGATTCGAGGTTGAGGTTTCGGAAAATAGACCAGATATGTAGAAATTCCTTTCTTTCAATTGAAAGATTCTGCACTCTATGAGGAATTCTATACATTTACAATATACTAAATTGAATTTAATTTTATACTATGTATATCATAAGTAACTAAGTATGTCGAATTTATAATTTCGCATTATTTAACAAACTAAAAATACGTTGGGAAATATCCCGAGATAATATCTATTTCATTTCCAGTAAACCTAAGTAAACTCCAGTAATGTCTCATCTTTAATTGTTATAATTGATGCGCGTATAAAGTCACATATTCACGTCTTTACATTCAATTCGTATTGCAAGTATAATCAGAGTCAGAGTGTCCGTGAAAATTCCTTTAATGATTTAGATATTTAATAGAATTTGGATGTTTGAACATTCAGTAATTCATTCTGCTTTCAGCGTAATTCAAACGATTGCCGCAGATACATCCCTACTAAAGAGGGACAAAAATGAAAGAGAAAGACAAAAGAATCCCGAAAATACGTACAACGAGGGAAAAAATTTGCGAACGAAATTTGGCAGAATAATTCCATGCGAATTCACACGTGTCATTGCTGGTGAAAATAATAGACGGATCCTTGGTACGTAAGGGATGGGGTGGACAGCAACGCGAATCGTACCGAGAAAAACGAATATATTAGCCTGTCCGGCCGTTCGTTGACCATTATTCCCGTTCTCTTTGATTTTTCGAGCCATTTGCCGGCCTCTGCCAGTCCGCAGCCGCTTCATCACGTTTTTATGGCGGTATAATTCAGGGGGCAGTATAATATCTGTGGGCCCTGGCCAGTGGCACCAACAGAAGTGAGTCCTTCTCTCCAACCTTCCTCTGCGGTCATCGTGAATTAAAAAAAGAAAAAGCAAAAAGAAAAAAGAAGGGGAGAGAAAGAGAGGGAACGAAAAAAGAATAAATTCACGAGAGGAACGATGAAAGGGGTGGGATGTGTGGAATTTTTTTGACGCGGCGGTATTCATGACGGATGAAGATGGAGGGAGAGATTGAGGAGCGAGAGCAGTTGATCTCGTCGATGAACTTTCGCGAATGTTCTTATTACAACCTGACTACATTGTTTCGTGGATGGGATAATCTTCGTACCAGGTGATTCGATGTAATCACGTTTTGATCGAGTTTTAATGCGAGCCTGCGCGCACACGATGCGCTCGTAATTATTTAAATCGAATTTGCGAATAATTATATGAGTGATTGTATGAATTTTTGCGAATCTTTGCAGTAAATGTAATAATTTTTCAGATTCATTGTCCAAATATCATGCATGGTTTTCAGCCAGAAGTTTCAGAAAACCGATTTCGTTATTATTTATACACGTTAAACTGACAGCTTATTGAACGTTAAAAGCATATCTTGATTAAAGCCTTAATAAACCAAATATTAAACATTAAAATTATCGAATAACATCACCGTTAACTACAAGATTTTCATCGATTCAACAAGAAGTCCTATTCACGACCATCACGCAAACGATTCAGTCAATTCAAAACCGAGAAACTATCAAATTCTATCGTTTCAAAGTTTCTTTTCGACAAAAATTAAAGAGAAGCAAACATACCGCATTTTTCCATCCAACCAGCGGCATGAAGTTCAAACCATAATCTGGTTGCGAGTAGAGGAGGATGAGGGCAAGGAAGGAACAATCCCGACCAAGGTTGGCACCCGTGGAAGGGAGCGACGTTGCAGAAAATTGCAGAAGGCAGCCATCGTGGCCGGTGGTGGTGCGAATCGCGACGTTCGACCCTTTTTGTCCTTATCCACGTAATCGCGACTAATTTGTTCTGCGGCGAACGCAGGCAACGTGTACAGGACGAGAGGTTTCCACGCTCTACCTTCCTTTCGATCGTAATCTAGTTAACATCCGTGTTAGGATTAAACCATTAGCCCGACGGGAAAGGATGCGGAAGGAAGAACAACCGGCAAAGCCGAGCCTCGTGGCCGACGTACGCGGTCCTGTCCGATTATTTCCTCTCTGTGAAGGGATTCTCCTGAACTTTGATGTTCTACCTTTAATCCGCTTAATTTTCTTCGATCTAACCGATCATAAATACACAATCTTGTTTTTTAGCGAAATTGTTTCTTTCTTATATAATAATACACGTATCCTTTCTGCGATTCTAGCTCCAATCATAGATTTTTAACACGATTAAATGCAAAACACCAGGCAGGAAATGGAACGAAGCAAGTACTTTTATAAATACAAAAAATATGATTGTATTTATTGGTCCAAACGGTGATTGGTTGGCGTTCGTATCTCACATTAGCGTTAAAGGATTAAGGTACAATAGGATCTCGATTTACTGAATGCATTTTATTCGAACGTTAGACTGTCGGAACTATATCGGTCAGTAAAGGAAAATAGATAGATACTCTATGTCGTATTATTTTTAATATGTGGATGAAACACATAACTTCATGCAATGAATAAGTCAGTGAAGAGAAATTATGAAATTACTAATTAACTGAAGAAAATTATGGATACTTTTGTTAACCCTTCTATTTTTCATTAAAAAAGAAATACAGCAACACTTGAAACAAGTTGTCTTATGTGGACAGTTACGTATCTCTTAATCAATTTATGTATACTCCTTGTACAATAGGTTTTAAAATTATAGACTTATAACTGTACATTCTTATGCATTCACTAAGTCTATTATTTATACTTTTCTGTAGGTTGAATAAAGAAAAGGTCAATTGAGTTAGAATTTAATATCGAGTCCGTTGGAATCTTAAAAGAAATTTGATTCATTCATACGCAATTTTTATTCCTTGCTTATACTGCTTATAAATCAAAGAAAAAAGCTTGTTATCTGTAATAGTTTACGAGATAACAGGTCGTATCGCTTCGAGCGAGGCACCCTGCATAAAACCCTTGTAAAGCCCTGGTGGTTGGTATCCCACTGAATAACAAAAGGTCACTCGAGGGAACCATTTCCTTCTCTTCCTGGAACTTGCCAGGAGAAAAAATTTCTTTCCAAGGCAATGCTGCAGCACGTTTCCATTAATAAACAAACGGTGCACGGTCGTGCAGAGAGGGCTGTGCTGGTTTCGAAAGGATGCAAGCACGGAGGAAAGAAACCTTGCTGGTCGATCGAGCGTGCATCGCTCTGACTGGATAAATAAAACGAAAAAAAAAATGAGAAGAAGAAAAAAAAAGAAGGAAGAGAAAAGAAAAAGTCGACGAAGCCACTTCGATGCGTGCTCGCGAGATTAAGTACAGGGTACGCGATGCAAACAGCTCTGTATATCGGAGATCACAGATCAGTCACCGTGTGATTCGATCGTGACTGGAATGATAACAGTCCATCTACCGTAGAACTGGTCTCTCTATGGAGAAATACGAATATATTATTTATGAATTACATTCGTTGGAATAACTTCGGGGATTTCTAGACCTTTAAACGTGATTTTATTTTTGGAGTAGGTAAGGTACGTTACATATTAGAGCTTTGATTATTATGTGCTTTATGATCGAAGAGAAATTATTATCTCTTTGGAAAGTGTCCTCGTCAATAACTAAAATATTAATTAAACAGCGAATGTAGTTAGTGATTTATCGTATCTGCAACTGAATAAAAATATCTGACTTTTTACTAACACTAATCCGCTTAACATTCACTTGATCCATTATTTATTATACTATCTTATTATTATTATATATATAATATATAATATAATAATATATAATAATAATATATCTATGCAATTTAGATACGATTGTAAATAAAATGACTATAATATAAAAATATTAAGATCAAACATTTTTATAATTTTACACAATTATATAGTGTATCCTTACGATGTTCATGTAATCTAGAAAGAAACAACTGCTGATAAAAAAGATGTGGTTATCGTTCGTCTTTCGCTTCTTTATTTCAAACATTAAATTCTATCACTCGAAACTCAGTGATTAGTAATGAGCAATCACACGAAACTCCAATTACTGTGGTAATAGTTGTTTATATTTTTTAATATTGGGGTATAGAGAAGGAGCGGTTAATGGCATTGGCGGTGATTAATTTTGGCGCAATGAGTTTAAACAGCAGTGTCCTGTTCGAGCTAGGGCCAACACGCAATTATTTGTAGGGAACGCGAGCTCTGTAAATACCTGTTAGTTGATACGTCAAACAATCGCTATTTGGCGAGATAATCTGTTAGCAGCGGCATTTCGACGATCCATTGTCAGCTTGTTTAGCATACGAGTCGAATAAACAGATTCCTTAACGTTTAGATTTATTAAAATTAGTTGGCGATCGATAATAAAAATTTTACAATATTTAATCTGAACTGTAATAGACAAAAATACATGTTTACAGGATAACATCTATTTACAAGGCTTAACATTTTACGATCGTATAATATTTCTTGTTAGACATAATTTTATTTAATGAAACTGTCTTGTAACTCTGCTTCCTCGCCCTTCCAAGACTAAGAAAATAAAAATTCCTAGATAATAAATATGAAATAAACATGAAAAGAGAATTTTTGACAAAAGCAACCGATAAAAATTTCCAGCTTCGTCAAAGACCAATACTTAATTTATAATACTCGGCATGATACTTTAAACGTATCTGTTAATAACTTCGCAGTTGATGCAGCGTTAAATTTATATGTAAAAAGAAAAAGAAAACAAAATTGTCATCGAAAAATAAAATTCGTCTCAAAATCCAAAACGGCGGGTAATATCGCGTGTACGAGCGTTCCAATTGGTTAGATCGAAACGTGTTCGCGCTCAAAGAACGTAAAATCGTAAAAGCGTCGGGGTGCAGTAGGGTGCAGATATTCAGGCTGGTATATTGGCTGGTCACATAAACGCACGAACGAACGTGCGCATGCGAAACAACAAGGAAACTGGACCCACGGATATACACGTGTAACTGTGCTTAATCTGGCCGCGGTTTTATTCCCTCCCTTTATTTCCCGCGGTTTTCAATTTGCGTTATTTATTGCCCTGGCTAGCGTAAGTACCACCATGTCGGCGTCCCACAGTGATTTCACGAAATCTGGCATCGATTCTTTCACTCCCTTCTATCCCTTCCTTTTATCCCTATGTTTCTATTTCTCTTGTTCTCCATTTGCGTTTCCATTTTTTCACTCGCGTGTTTTACTTTTTTCGAATTTCTCTACTGCCTTCTTCTCGTTTGTTCGATTTCTTTCTTTACTTTTTTTCTTCCTTCTCATTTTTTTTTTTTTTTTGTTATTGTAGCAATCCAGGTTTCTATTACGAGATTGTTTTGCAAGACAAATTATACACACCGACAGTAAAAGAAGTCAAAAGTTACTTTTTTACTGTATTTATATCGGAGAAAATGTTGATCTTATTATTAGATTGCGGACTTTTTATGTATTTAGGAGAAATTTTGTATTACATTCTATTAATAATTTCACATTGCATGGTATGAAAAAATATACAAAATACCAAAGATTCAGTGCTTGCTATAGCATTTTGAGGATGATAAATTTTTCTTTAGGTTCTATTCCTTCGGTTATACTCGTGCAAATCTGAATTTGCATAAACATATTTAAATGATAATAGAAGAAATGGATTCAACTTCCTTAACGTTTTAATTAATTTAATTCCTTATTTTAATTATTTCTTAACATTCTATATAACGATATTTAGTTTTCCGATTTTCTTTACCATTTCTAAATCTAGCCAAAGTAAGGAAAGCACGTCTCTCTCTATTTTCATCAATTTTCTTCCTCTTCTCGTATCTTTCTTCTCCGCTGTTGCGATTCGTCTCGTTTGCATACATAAATCTCCACTCCTCCAACCCTTTTCGTTCCACGGTTCAAATTTATCTCTCGCAACGTGCCTGTCTACATTTTTTTCTTCTATCTATATTCTTCCTTTATTGCGTATTTATCCCCATTTTTCCTTTCCTCTCTCTTTCGTGCATATCTCCCTGTTTTTATTAACTCCCTTTGTTTCCTCATCTCTTTGCCTGTATCATAGTTTTTCCTCTGTTTCTCCCTACTTTCATCCACTTTTGTTTTTCCCTCTACGATCTCCTCTCTTTATTGCAGATTTCGAAAAGAATAAAAAGCGGTTACTATCGTGGCAAAAGCTAAATTAAAAAGAACCTAAAAACATTTGTATTATTCAAAAAATGATATCTTATCTAAAAGTTCCTACATTGTTGGAACTAACTCTATCATTTAACCTTATCGGAAACACATAAAACGAGAGAAAGAGATACGGAATAACCGCAACATGGAGACCAAGTCGGCATTCTTCTGCGTGACTGCAAAATTTAATGGAGCCAGCGAAACCGCGTAATATCTCAGCGTGGAGCGAATCATAAAAATCGTCCATGCCCTTTACGAGGATACGCCAACTCTTTAAATGCCTCGGCTATCTCGATCTTCGTACAGAGTTGGCCACGCCACCGAAAAATATCACGGATACAGGGAATTCTGCAATAGAGGGAAGAATTCATAGTGAAAAAAGTAAAGTTGGATAAAAGAGGAAAAGGAAGAAAAAGAAAAATATTGACAAAAAATTGTTTTCATTAACAATATTATGTGGATTTCTTTTTTTTTTTGGTCTACACTCGCTTTTGACTCTCACTGTATATAGGATATTTAGCATGTACAGTTACCGTATCCTGTGTTATACAGAAGTATTTTAACTGAAACGGTAAATAGCTATACCAAAATACAACAAAGCATCATTTGTTCGTACGCGTTAAGAAATTATCGGGATAGCGAATTTCTTTGATAAGGGGATTTCCTTGAATTTCATTTCTGTTGACAGGATACAAGCTGACGCACAGTTTACAATTTCAATCTGTACGTGTACACGGATTGGAATGGAAACGGAAGTTGTCTGCCTCGTTGGAAACCTTTCTTTCTTCGTCTTTCTGGTTCAAGGGAATCGCTGTAAGTGTATTCCGTTCACCTGACGTCGGCCGCTATATTCGTTAAAAATATCGTTGCAGCTTCGGAAGATAGCCGGATAACATGGAAATACCGAGGATCACACCGCAAATATTTTACGATCCGGACCGATGACAGAACAAACAACGTGCAACGAAGAACAGGAGAAACGTCCAACAGGAAAGGAAAATTCCCCGAGATATTACAGGTATTCGGAATTTTAAAGAATTCATACCCTTTGGGCTTCGTTACTTTTTATCCAGTCTGGTCTTTTCCCTTATAATTGCTTTATAATAAGTAGCTACTGGAATTTTTTCCTCGTTATTAGTCATGTATATTTCCTAAAAGTTTCGATCTGGTTTTAATCACCGTTGAGTTTTATTTTATTAGGTGGAGGTTCATGAAAGTAACGTGTAATTATATTTGGATTACTTGTCAGACGTTATTAGGCAAGGATCTAACAGAAACAGAAAATTTGGCCGATTAATTCGAGGTTATCTAAAAATCTGGATAAATATTAAAGAAACATTAGGCAACTAATACATAAACGATTGTCTCAAAGTTAGGAACTCCGATGCAGTCATTTTGAACTTGTTCTTTGGTTTCTCATTATTTTGATATTATTGAATCTTAATGTTGAATCTTTTTTTTCTGTTGAAATAATATAAAATTTTGTACTTTCATTTGTATTTCTTAAGAAACTACCGCACATATCTACGAACTATCGATCATACTTAGATCCCAATTTGAAGTGTACATTTGTAGAAATGGATATTTCATTCATCAATTGTTCAATATGTATAATTGTTATTCTGCTTGCAATTTAACGTTGTTTAAAGATTTTAAACGAAATACTGAAATTATTTCAGTCTTTAAAAATTATACATTTATAAAATCAATGACTACTCGACTTTTTAATTTTTATAGTATATTCAACACTTTCCTAAAATGCTGTTAATTAATGAAGCTAATAAAAAAGAATACACTTTAATACTTGTCGAAGATATATTGTACATAAAGTCAAGAAAATCGTATAGAGTGGAGATGATCGTTAACAAGGTTTCAGTGCATAAAGTAAAAGAGAGAAAATTTATTGTGTTTCTTGTTAAATAATTGGTTACTGGTCGTTGACACCGGTACGGTGTAAATTTAGTCGAAACTTTAGACTAGTTAGACGCATACAGATGGCACAAGTTCAATACAACTATATATTCGTACACTCATATCTTATTTGTAGCACACTGAACTCTGCATATTACATTATATTGTATGGATCCAAAAGTTCAACATCCTTTGGCGCCACTGGCTACAAACCAGAACTTGTATAACACGCAATGCTAAGTTTCTTGACGATAAACCTTTGATTAATGCTAAGCAGAGCGACACTCTGTACAGAGTGCTTCAAGAGGTTACTGATAAATTGATATAGCTTGTTTAGGATCAAATAGGTAAACCAAGTAGGTAAGAGGGAATTGTGCTAGTCCGAAGTAATAATTTTAAGTAATTTTAAACATCTCAAAGCTGTAATAGAATTTAGAAAATATATTACGTCTTAGGAGAATTATCTCTGAAATATATAAACAAAAAGTTGTAGTTATATATGTGACACTGAATAATTCGCTCTTCGAGTAATAAATTTGGAAATTTGCCAATTTCAATTTTAACATATTTTTATAGCAAAGAGACATAATTTTATTAGCTTCCCAGCACGATCTTTATTCCCATTAATACGTTGCGAAATTTTACACAAAATTTCTGATTAAATCAATATCTTTGATCTTCAAAAGAGAACTTCTAAATATTGTAAATATTTATTTCATTTCATTTCAGGAAATGAAGCGTTCAGAAAGAAAGAAACGGTAAAACGAAACGTTTAAATAATCTCACAGCCATCTAATTCCGATTTTCTCAAAGCGCATGACTATCAAACGAACGTTCTACTTATCAGGTGAGATATTTTTGGGAGAGTTGAATTGCTAGCGTTGTTGTCTATCTTTCCCTGTTTCCCCCTACTTTCCCTCAGCAGTTCGCCGTAAAATTACGATCAGTTTGCAGGTGTTCCTAAGGAACGCAGCGAGATTTGCGAGATACGTGTACACGTGGAGGCTTTCTTCGACATCCTGAAGGATCGCCAGGAAGCATCGAAGCGGGAACCAATCTTCACGGCAGGGCGAGCCCAATTATAGCGTCGACTCGTTATCGGATGTCATTAACCACGGAGAGACGCGGAACGACATCTTTCAACGGAAGATACAACGATTGCAACGTCGTTCCTTCCATTGTCAAGGATACAAGCAAAAATGTAGCATAATGTAAAAACTGGAAATCATCCAGGATAATCATCGTGAACAGATGCAACAATGATTTGACAAAAGATTTTTCTTTGGTGAGAAGAAGAAAATCGGACAGGTGAAAGCGTGTTAACAGGATATTTTAAAACGGTGAAATGGTAAAATTTGATAAAGCAAAAGAGTAAAAAAAAGAAAATGTATAAAATGAGAAAAAGCAACGAACAAGTTGTTGAATCTGACGGAATCACCGATGGACGAATTTAATATACAATCTACACTTTTTAATAGTATTCTTGTATCGTTAATGCATAGAGATATTTTTAGCTAGTACTTCTACATCTTATTTTAAATAAAGAGTGTATAAAATTTAGAATATTATTTATGAATGTATAAAATGAAATTAAAAAAGCAAATCTGTAAGCTGCGGTTACGATCAGCTTTATCTGAAAAGTTAAACTCCAATCGGCGAAATCGTCGTACCGATCGTCAAGTATCTGGTAGTTCCTTAACTACGAGTTTCCAAATAGAGCAAATCAACGGAAAGACACGACTTCGAGGCAGTTGTGCAGGTATCAGCCGGCAGTTTCGTCTTCGTGAAATTTGCCAAGATATCTATCATAGACCACGGTTTAATCAATCTAGAGCACCGGTGAGTTCCGATGAAACACGTTGAACCCGTGATTTCGCTCGACTACGTAACCATCGTGAGAGCCGGCATGTTATGGGAATGCGAGATTCTGCGCATCTTGCACGCCTAGCACCGTTTACAAACGGCACCTCTAGAACTTAAGTATTGTTGGTGTAAAAGATATGGTAGAGATCTATAATAAAGATGTAAAATTTGAAAAATAAAATATATTAGGTTGTCCGAAAAGTTTCTTTCGTCTTATGAGGAAATAATAGACGCACAACATTTTTTGTTTTATATTAGTTTGTCGAATTACGTATGATCGATTTTGTTCTGTTGAGATAAACACTCCGACATTTCACAGACTTGCATTGTTGTAAAAAACACGTTTGCGAAAAAAGACATCTTTCGCACAACCTAATAATAAGAAACAGGACGCTTGAGCTCTATCAGAACTAGTTTTGTAAAATACTTCGTGTAAAATATGCAAAATTCTACAGAGTATGTAATATAGAATATACGTATGGAATTTAATGTAGAATATTATTCTGATTTTAACAAAATACTTAATATAGAATATTATCTTGATTCTTGTAGGGTGTTTTCTATATAAAATATAAAATATAATTTATATTCTATATAATATAAAACTTTGATCTATAATCTTGCCATTTCTCTTCCAGCAACAGTACACTCGACATACCAGTTTCTTGCCTGGATCAACCAACGTTGTAAATAGACAAAGACGAACAGAGAAGGCAAAAGATGCAAGGACCGGAATTCTACGTCGACGACGACCCTCCGGAGGTATACTATAATTATGTCTTTGTTTATTGTCGTGGGTTGAATCGCGGGTATTGTGCTTTCAGCTAATAGCGTGAATTATTCTTCGCCCAGGCGACCGACACCCTTCTCGCCATTTCACCCGTGATCTTATTCTTTGATCTGTGAATGAAAGCTCCCTGCAACGGACCGCTTACAACGCGATTTCTCTCTGTCCTCCGGTGTTTCTGTCTTTGTACCACGATGGAAATGTACAAGGTGTTCTTGCGTGCCTGGGATACGATTCGAGGGTTGCTCTTGGGTGAAAAGGTAGAAATGGCAGTGTTTGGAATTCCAGGCAGTCCACACGGAAGGTGGTTTGGGTTTCATGGAGAGATTTTTTGCTTGTCATGGTACGTTGCCTTGGGTGGATGTTTCTTTCGTTACTTGGTGGACAGGTTATTTTAATTTATCCTTTTGCAGAGTGAAGCTGTAAAATTCTTACGACAAAAGCAAGTGTTTTAATGTAAGTAAGAATATTAAAGATCTAGCTTAGTGAAATTAAATTAATTGAAGATTCCTTTTTATTTTCTTCTGAAACTAGACATGTGTTTTTCAACTCGTCCCAAAATTTTGCACATTTGGCTATATCAGAGAATCTACAAAATTCCCACGTGCGTCTTCTACGCGACAAAAATAAGAACATCCCGCACTTTGATCATCGAAATACTGTTTTAAACGCATCTCGTACACTACATTAAATATCGTTAATAATATTTATCGGTCCAAATCAGCAATGATAAATTCATATCGCTTTGAATAATCATTTAAACTAATACATTAATTCTTTAACTAAACGCAATTCTATTAAACGTTTCTGTGCATGTCTTACAATTCCATATATTTCTATTTCCATATATTTCTAATTCCATATATTTCTATTTGTTTAAACTTCGACTAAACGAACTTCATCAAGCTTTACTTCAAATTTCACAGGCTGAATAAACTTCAATGTAGATATCGAGTACCTTCAGCTTATTCTGGATGCATAGTAGCGTATAGAATATCGACCATACATTTCACGTAAGCTTTGTGCTTCATCGAATTTCTCATTAACCGATACCAATGTTCGCGATTTATGCAACACCCTGTACCTATCCGGCACCCTTCGCCTCTTCCGACGTCTATCGTTTCTCCCTTAGCCAACGTCTCATTAAAAGGAACCGCTTCTATTGTACCAGACCCGCTCGTTCGGCAGACAATGCGACTTTGTCGGAAGGTCCATTCGTTCGAATATCATCGCGCGTACCAAGCGCCTTCCCCACACCGGAAATGGTAATCAGACTCGAAGAAGATGCTTCTCCTGACGGCAGAATAGTTTCCACGACACAGCGAGACCGTAAAATTGAACAAGCTTCAAGGATTATGTTGCTTCAGTTGTTCTCATATTACATTATTCTTCGTATTTGTTTTTTTTCTTTTTATTATTTTTAATTATTTATTAGAATTTACGTATTCTCGTAGATATTGTTCTTTCCATATGCTTGGAAATGTTTTTTCCACTCTTGTGGACTTCTTTTACTTCCGAAATTTTTGTTTCTATTATTTTTTACATTTCTTACACTTAACCTACCTTTTTTCTATCCTGACAATTCTATCCTTTCGCTTCATTAGTTTTCAGAATTTTATTTTACTTTTCATTAACGTATTAATAATGATAATAATTTATATTTACGTTAAATTTAATGAAATTCGACCTAAAATTGAAGCTTAAAATTAGATTACAAAATTAAACCAAAGCAACTTCCTTCCAAAGATTTCTATGCGAAAATCCTTCTGATAATTCACTTTTCTGATAGATACCAAGTTGTTTAGTGACAAATGACCAAATTTTGAGAAATTCAAGATCATTCTCTTTAATCACCAACAATAAAAATAATCCATCTTGAAAATGTATAATTCTCTTATGAAATTTATTTGTACAACTCGTCACAGTTAAATCGCAAAGTTTCTTCGAACTTTTTAACTCCATAAAAAAATAAAATCCTTTAAAAGATCCTGCTAAGAATAACTTTTATCCTTGAAAATAAACGATTCTTCTCAATAGGTGCTTTTCGTAAAACCAATAATGTTGCTGATTAACGTGTTGTTAATTCTAACAAAGGAACGTATCAGTAGGATGTTCTGAAAGCATAGTTACTATACAAGTATTGTCTAGAGACATAAGCGTTTTCCATAGAATTGAAACAGTATATTCTCGTGCAGATAGGTATGTTGGTCTACACGATTTACATGCTTGCCGATAATTAGAGACAACGTTTAAAGCACGATCCCTAATACGTCGGGATTAGCGATCGTTTGAGTAGAGACGCTCCTTGGCTAATGTAATCAGATCGACGTTGCGTCGTATGGAACCGATTGTGACGTCATTCGAACAATGTTACGCGAGTTTCTGTTATTACAGAAATCTGGGTCAGACATTGGTTAAGATTTCTTTGACCCGTACGAAAGAAGGTTTCGCCACGAACTTGATAAAAGATTATTATCGACGTTTATGCCGATTAAATAAATAAGCTTGATTGATGTACATTGTTATAGAGCTTCTATTTACGAGCTTTTATTTTCGATCTCTTCACAGTCACTTAAAAAATGATTGAACTTCTATATCGAAACAAAATTTGAAAGAACGAAGAAGAAAATTGTATCAGAAATTACATTTATATTTAGTTTAAGATACGTCACTTCAAATAAAAATAAGGTTCGAAAAGGAACATTGGAAAGTATGAAAATAATTTGCATTTAACGCCTCCACTGTTCGAAGATCATAATTTTATATAGTACAATTTTACGTTTCAATAAAATTCGAATTAACAAGAAAAGGCAACATTGCGCCGTAAATTTAACAAAACCTACACGAATGTTTATAACGTTAAAAAAAAAAACACTTAAAATTCGTTTCGGTTAGCAAACACTTGGCCTAATCTCGTGGAACACCGGGGGCAAATTTTCCCTTAAACAAGCAATCTATATTCAAAATAATCGAAAACGGCGAATCACCGGGAGCAAGTTAAATGAGGGTGGGTTTTTATTCGCGCGACGATCGGCCCCCGTAAACAGGATCTATTCAAGATGCAGCGTGAACAGTAAATCGAGATCTATCCTGAACGTGGTTTACCCATTTCGTGAATTACGCGAGTCCACTCGCAAAGCAAATTGCTTCGTTCGGAATGAACGATGTGTACCTCGACCAACCGGGAGATCTATAAGCTCTCGTATATAACGGCGTGAAGCTCCAAAACGTTTCGCAAAGCTTACCGCGGAGAATTCGCGACTATGTGTTCCTGGGATCCAATTACAGAACTAATTATATCCTACGATCGTAAAAATAACACGCTATTAGACTGCGAAACGGGATTGAGCTTCGGTTAAAATGGAAAAGGAAAAAGAAACAGATAGAATTTATTCGCGATTTTAGGACGAATGGGAGTTTCGTGAATGGAATTTGAACCAAGTTAGAGAAGTATTTATTGGGAGCAGAAAAGGATAATTACGAGTTTTTTGGCACAATAATTTACATGGTCACTAACAATGTCAGTGAATTGATAAGTGGCAAGTTGTACGTCGTAGATTGTTATGTAACAAGTTTTTGTTGTATACAGTGACGGGTAAAAGAAAGTTTTAAATTGATACGCTAGGAATTTTAGTAACTTTATACTAAAAATTATTCATACATTGGTAAAAGTCATATATTCTGTGGTATATGTTTTGTTTATTCATTGCTCTTATTAGATATAACTCTAAACTAACTTTCGGAAAATCGTGCCTTTTTACATGTTTATATCCCATATTTTATAAACCTTCTTCTGTCCGCTACTCTGTGTATAAAAATATGTAATCAAAAATTTGTTAATGATGTTGAGTATTTGTATATATCGACTCTGACTAGTATTTGTGAATCGATAAGTAGTAGGTCATAAGGTTTTGTTCAAAGCAGTTGAAATTCAATGTATTGTTTAAAGAAAAATAAAGTATCCTTTAAAAAATATCCTACGGATACGAGAGGTAACCAAGTTCAATAAATCGGCCCGATAAACTGGATAATAGCGCGGGTTGATCGTTTTTTGATAAACCCAGAATCGACTGGATATAGAGGATCGGATGGAAGTCGATTAAATTCTAAATCAAGAAAGCAAGATTTGTCGATTGGTATTCCGATGCATCATAGGGAAAACGCATCAGTACACTCAATTGACACTTTCAACGATATTCGTTCGTTCAACTCTATTTTTGCCACGTCATCCTTCAACCTTTCCATTCGTGTAAATTACTTTCGCGTACTTTTTAATGGAACTTTCTTTTGATATCCCCCCCCTCTCACCTCACTCTATATGCCCATTAAGCAGATATTTCTACTTCGGTTTACTTCATTTAGCGTAATGTTACGAACTCATTTATTTACTTAATTACGACGATTCTTCGGTAATTGCGATTCTATCTTCGTCTTTACGGGTGAATTCCTTTTCGAATTTTCCTCTTAGATCGATTTAAAAATAGCATCGATATTTATATAATAATTAATTAAATAGAATAATGAATTATATAAATAGAATACCCATCAAAGACGAAATTGTTGTTGAATTTATTATTGAAATGCAAGTTTCTCTGAATTTTCACATATAAATACACACGTTCACGCACAAATTCAAATATCTATTTTATAGAAAAAAAGTACAGAACAAACGCAAAACTGTAATTATTCGCATGGTACATAAAGCAATCATAAAACAGGTAATACAAAACGATATTTCACTCATCTCTTTGTGTTTAAAAGCTCAAATAGAATCGATATCAACATGTAATTCCTGCATTTCAAATTCGATTAAAATATTGATATCAGTCACTGAAAGCAGCTATTTTCATATTTCACGAGATTTCCGTTTTCTTTCTTCGCAAATCTCCGTGTCTATTGACATTAGTCGTAATTAAACGATAACGCTCTAATTAATCTTGCTTTCCATATATTATGGTATCTTTCGATAGACTCCTGCTTTATCTCATTTTCCCCAAAATCATCAAAAACCACAGAGACCACGAAATTTTCTATGTGCATGCCACCGGTCGTATTCCAAAGGATTAACCGCAACCCAACCCTCTGTTGGAAATCTTATTTTTACTATCGCCTCGTCGTCTGCATACTGTATCGTTCAAGCCCGTCAATTTTCCCTTTTTACAACTGTGCGTCTTAGAAAAATCCCCCGAACTTCTTGAATATTCTTCTTCAACTTTTTACAATATCATTCAATACTTTTCTATTGCTACGTTTCATCGTAGTGTTCTTTTCTTTTTTTTTTTTTAACAAAGCAAGGTTTAAATACAGAAAAGACGAAAAATTTCTTTAAATTACCGATCGAAAATGCAGATAGCAGGCCGCCGATCTTATTTGCCAAATCCGCGAAAGAAGACTCTGAATTTCTTGGCTTTCCCTCAAAATCATCGCCAATAATCCGAAGCGATCGTATGTATAATTTAGCCACATTCCATCGATTGAAGCGTATTAAGCATGGAGACTGTCGGTATCTAGCGGTTCCTATGCATGGCTTTCAATTAGAGAGCAGAATTTCAGACAAATCTATCGTCCAGAAGGGATTAATGCGAACAATGATAATCAGCCGGTCGAAATAGATTTATAGGAACAGAACCTGTGCACAGAGACACGGGAACCGAGCTGTGCATACAGACAAGGGAACAAGACAGATAGGGACAACTATGGGGAAAAGAGGGCAAGGGGTGGGAAGTAGAAAGACGGACGAGCTTTCAAAGGGATAATCGCTCCGGCAATGTTCCAAACAGCCTTGATGTGATTGACTCATTATCGCACGGATCTTGCTCCGGGAACAGAATTATCGCGGATATCCAGTTTACTGCTCTTTGCTAAATTAATTACACACGGCAAGTCGTTATACATCCGACTTCTCTAATCCAATCAATTTTGACATTCTGTTGCAGCTTCACCTTGAAACTCGTTACATAGCTTTGCCGATTCTTTTCTTATTCGATATTGTAGTATCGTAAACTCATAATTAGTGATAAATGGACATGATAAATGGATTAAACAGATGTTAATTAAACAGAAAACAATGGTTATTTAACATGAACTAATTGCAACAAACGTATAATAATTAAAACAACTAGATAATTAATTAACAATTCTCGTCACAACGCTAACAACACTATCTCCACAACGCAATCTGCACTCTCTAATTTCTCAACTCATACTGCTGTTAATTCGTTTATTGTCCCCTAGCAACCTCTTGTCTTTTGTCTTAGCCTCACTACGCACATGCTCAGCAACCGCTTCTTTACAATCCGCACGACACCCCCAGCCCCCTCGTCCACGATACTACAATATTTTTACTTTTCTTCTTGATATAGTTTTAAAGTGTTTGAATAGTTGAGTTACTTTGGATAAGGCGTATTTTGATTTGAGAATTATGGATAAATTGAATTGCAATGATTTTATTCTTTGTAATGTTCATAGCTAAAGATGACAGCACGTTATGAGTCGTAATTTATAATACGATTGAATAAACTATTATAAATACATTAAGAAATCGATCTAGAAAATCAAATGCGACAAAAATGAATACGTACGAACATGTACCTCATTTTTCGAAGATATTCTATGAAAATCTGTACGTCCATTTATTAAATATCTCCTACTTTACGATGCCAATCTTCGTTAACTAAATCTGCGTTTCCAAATTTGATCTTTTACGTCACAATGTTTTTGTACCAATAAACGTGTTAAAATTGGCTGGCTATCCTTGGACGAAAAAATTCGTACAGCTATAAATTTATTAAAGAAACTCTATTTAAAAATATGACGTACTTGCTTGATTGCTATAAGTTATAAAATCACTAACGAATTTCATTAAATCTAACACATATGCGATTTGTATTATTTATAATAAATGCATGACTATAGTGTTGAATTTCTTCCAAAGTCACTTGCTTCCTTGATTTACTAAACTCGGTTATTGCGACAAATTTATATAAAAAAAATCGCAAGTGTCAAAATAAATCTTAAAAAACGACATTTGTTACATTCTTACATTTTTCTGCCTCTCAATTTATAGAAACGACCAATATGATTTCTGATTATTTCACTTTTTATCTCAAGATGAATTTCTTCTTACCGAGCCGAACTATCAGTCCAAGAAGCTACGTAAAAGTATCTTTTCGTTTCTGCATTTGTTTTAAATTCAATCAAGGAGAGAACCAAGCTCAATCCGGCAAAAGATTTTGATGATTTCGTGCAGACGTTGAACGAACATGATGGAAAACTTCGGTGACTTCTACGTCGGCTGCTGCGGTTTCGTTTGAAGTCCCGCGACGACGCGACAAAAAGGGCGGAAATTAAAGAGAATCGCAAAGGGAAATCGATGAATCCTTTGTCCCGCGGTGTCTGGCCAATACGAGTAGTCTGGCCGCGTAGAAAATGAGAACACGAGGGCGAAACGAGACAGCTGAGAAAATAACACGAAAGATCGGCCGAGATAGTGGATTAGTCAAACGTAATTTCACGACCGTTCCAATTTTACGCGCTATTTCGATCCGCAGAAGCCACCGATTATGCATTTCGAGTTTGCAAAGAACTATCTGAAGACGGAGTGTTCGCGCTTTCCTTCTGATTTTGTCGCGAGAATTTCCATTTTAGAGCTTTCAAATTTTAGACATTCAAATATTCATGGAAATTTATGTTTTGATGAATATAATTGAAGAATTCGATCTTAGTAGAAATTCGTTTCACCTATTCAATTATTTACATATTTGCATGTTTCATATTTTTGTATTTGTGTTATGTGCATAAGTTTCTGCATCTTTAAACTTTCCATAAATGTATAACAATTAAAGACGAGAATTTTCGATATCTTAAATTTTATAATTTCTATTTCTTCTCCTATAATATAGGATTCAAAAATACATTTCTCGTATTTTAAGACATAAACATAGAAATTTTTATTTCGAGCGACAAGAGTAAATTAAATTGAGCTGAATTTGACATATTTACGCTCGTCGTTATAGAATTTCCCTGAACGTAAAATAATGTGATATAATATAAATATGATGTGTCATATATGTAGATCTTTGCAAAAAGAAATAAATAAATATAAGTTTATAGAACTATCAAGATACTACAAGTTTCACGATGACGCATACACGATGACGAAACAAATTCAATTCGAAATAAAAAACAAAATTTTATTTGAATAAATTTAAGTTTGGAATAACTTTACATCGTGCACGATGTTTAAATTCCGATGTTTATTCCGTACTGTGAGAACAGGTATGAATCAATAATTTCATATGAATATTCATAGCTGGTGACTGAGTTTCCAGTGTTAGAAACGTGAGAAGGGACCGAATACTCGAGTTTAGGATGCAAAAGGAGAGAATATTCGGTGTTTAACGTAGCATTAACTGTAAGGATTACTAGTGATATTCATGGGAATTCTGAAAATTCTTCATATTTTCTCATATCAGATGCATCCATAAATCTTTACGCAGTCCAATTACTACTACTAGATGTATTGTGCAAATATTTGCATCGCCAAATTTTACCATTTAAAATTTATCAAATTTTATTAAAATTTCATCTGCTCCGATTCATGAGGATTCGGGACAAAGATTAAAATTCGGTCTTCAAAATCTTGAAAATCTTGCAATCCGATACGAAAGGGTCCGAGGTGAGTAAAAATTTCCTTATCAAATTTTTGTTGGTATTTTCTCTACTTTGTGATTACGAACGAAAAAAAAAAGTAAAAAACATTCAGTGGTAACAGTTTATAGCAGAAAAAGATGATATAACGACGTAATAAAATATCTTCTTGACGCGGAACGATCAAAAGTACAAGACGATTTGAACCGTTAATTTTACGTCGCTGCTTGAGGAAAAAAGAAAATTTTTAAATTGGAAATTCAAATCGTGCGTATCTTTGATCAAATGTCTCATATTCAAGGTATAACGAACACTATTTAACAAGAATCAACGAAAAAGAATATATAATGAACGAGTGGACTAACTTGAAAGCGATTAGATTCTGATGTACAAACGATTTTTACGAATCCACCATCGTTTTTGAGGAGAACTATGGTTTACATTTATCAATTTTATTTTGTACTTTTATTATGTACCTGCATACAGATTCAAGATATCGTCGAACAATAAAAACAAAATAGAACGACGATTATTTCGATTTTGGTTAACCGCATACCGCACCGTGAAACGTAACGAGAATGAACACTCGGATCAAGAAATTGCACGTTGCTGATAAAAATTCTCTTTAATCGTAACGCAAACGCTCATTCGGTGGAAGTAAATTGTTTTAAACGAGCACGTTCGAGAGGCCGATATCTCGTCTATTTCCACCGGAAATCCGATCGCAAAACCACGTGTTCGGAATTATACTGTGTCGAACAGTAAAGAACGACGTTTTCTGTTTGAACGTCGAATTGCTGGTTTCTCCCCTTAAACGGAGGCGGAAGCATCGCACGATGTAAAAACTCGGGCCACAGGGAAATTAAGTAATCGTTAAATCACTGCCAGCATCCGAAATGAACGTTTTGAGGCTGAAGCAGGGCTTCAATTACTACATCACGAAATGACGGATAATTTCAGTTATACCGGGTCCTGGTATCGTTCCAAAAATTACGTGTATTACGAGCAGAAGACGTAGACCGAGATTACTCACCTTTATCCAATTACTCGTACACAGAGATTCAACGAGGAGAAAGTTGCCGCCTCCTTCTGACTTACCTCCTCTCTCTTTTACACTCGTTAACGATGCTTCGTGGTATGTAGAGCGCTTTACCACGCTACCTACTTGCGGTGTGTCTGATGGTAATGCGACTTGGAAATGGCAATTTCAATGAAAACTTAATTCTGTAATCTCTTACCTCGCTAACTTGGAAAAGCTGATGTCTAATGTGGGTAACTCTTCGGTGAGTTTGAGATCGCGTATACACTGTTCATAAATATTAGCACACGTAAGAGAGCTTAGGTAAACTTGAACAATCCTCGGAAAATTATCAAAATGTTTAAGACTGATCTCGTTTGAAACGTAAATTAAGCTCAAACTCACACTGAAATCCATTTACAAAAAGACCATTAGTCATTCCTAACTCTCGGAATCAAATTACTCGTGGCAGGTCACTGAATTTCTTTTCGCAAAAAATCGCTACATAACCTTTCACCCCGTCGCGCTCTATCGTTAATCGAACTCAAACTCACGCTGAAACCTTCGAGATCTCACTCATCGTTCAGAAGCAACGAACTTCGATTCAGATCTCTCGATTTCTTTTCAAAAAAATATATATAATACTTCTTACCTGATCGCATTACATCGTTAGTTAAATCCAAAGACTCACTGAACGCCTAAAGAAGCCGCGCTCCTCATTCGTAAGCAGCTCTCGAAATAAAAATTACTCCCGACAGACCTCTCGATTTCTCTCGAAAATAAAAATTCCAAAAGACATCTATAAAACCTCTTACCCCATCACATCGAAGCACGTAGGCAATTCGAAGGCATAGCAGTAATTATCATCGCGAAACTGGCGATTACTATCTGTTATACGATGCGGAAATGGAGTATGTCAAAAGGAGAGACAGAGAAAGAGGGAAACAGAGGGAAGCACGGTTGAACCGCTTACCTCTTTGATCTTCTCGCGGCGCTGATTAGTCACGTCATCCAGAGGTGGATTAGGCGATCTAATGACGTAGGGTCCGGGTACAGAAATCGGCGGGGGTCCAACCGCGGATGGCTCGACCTGTCTATGCTTGAAATCCGGTCGTCGATCCTTATCTTCGGGTTTCGGCTCATCCTGGCCCGGAACCACGTTGCTCTGTACCCAGGCTGGATTTACTTGCTGTTCGTTTCGCTCTTCCGGCGCCACACCACGTTCGACGACGTTTGCCAAGTCGCGACGCGTGACAAACGTGCTGGTCAGAAGGACGATCAGTATCACGGACAAGAGTCCGCTGATCGCCAGCCTCTGCATCAGCCGCATCTCGTCCAGGCACTTGCTGCACTCCCACAAGCCGCCCGGAGTTGCAGATGTTGCGCTCGTATTGGCGGAGCTGTGTGTACAATATTATATCTCGCTAAAAAGTGATCTTTCCTCTCTTATTTTAATTTTTTTTCTTTCTTTTTCTTTTTTTTTGAGGGGGATATTTTTAAAGCGACTTTCAAACGTTATAAAATTATTGGTTAGAATGTTTTTAAACTACAGCTGGTTGTAATTCTGGCAAGCTGCCCCTATCAAATATATATCGACAAGATTTATAGCGCGAACGTTAAAAGATCTTGTCAGTGATCGTGACGAATAATTAGAATATACGTACGACTCTTTTATACGAATCGAAGTTTAAAAAGTACGTGACAACAGTTAAAAATATAAAATTGACGAATTATCAAGTACAAAAAACTTAAGCGGACGCTTGTAAACGTTGAACTTTCACTTCTCAAATCGACCATTGAACGAAAAAATCTACTTCGAGGAGAAACAAACGTCTTAAAAATGTCATAGTATCGAATGAAAATTATCCGTATACGAAACAGAAGCGAATTAAATTGTAACGTTGCGATAGCTCAATTTCTGCGATCAGCCGAAACTTTAACATAGGAAGCGCGACGTTTTCGCCGATATAATCGACGATTGGTTTTCAAATCGAAAACGGTGGTGAATGACGTGAAATCAGGCGAGAGTGCGAACACACCGGAGGCACTTACTTGCGAGCCACCTGTTGTGGGTAATTCGAGCACCCTGACGAATGCTCAATGGTCGTTTTAAGTAGCCTTCAACGACGGCAGCCGCGCGTTTTCAGCTCGCGTCCCGCTGCTTCGATCTCATCGACTCGAAATTCTCGACAGCTGCGAAGAGAAATTCACTGTGTTCAACGAAGAAACATGGACTATCAGAAAAATGGATCATATTTTTCTATCGATTGCTCGTTGTTTCCTTGAGTTCGACTCGGTTTTATCGCAATTCGTAGTATATCGTCGCGTTAAATGAAAGATTTAAACATAAATCGTAAAACATCGATCTTTGCCGGAAGGTTTATGTTTTATTTTTTGGCTTTTCTATTATTTGCATTTTTATTTATCGTAATGGAATTTTGTTTATTATAGTGGAATTCTATTTATTTTAGTTTTAAAGAGGGTATAGCTTCGTGTGTGTGCTTTTCAGAATTTTTAGATTATTGACAGGCATATTGTAACCCAAAAGCTTTGGATTATAATTTCCTGGTGAATGTATATGAACCATGTATAATGGTTTACTGTTTCCTTTCTTCGGTAGATTGATAACAGTTTTCTGTATAGTGTTCAATGTTTGTCTTTCATCTCGTGTTTTGTCATTGTGTTTTCCGTTAATACCAATTTTGTTATCAAGTTAAAAATGCCATAAATTCGTGACCAGTATTCGTTAATAGAAATTCTTTAATTCGAGGAAAATGCAATATTAATTGTTATTTATCCTAAATTCAGCAAACAACTTCTATAAAAACACTGATATGAAGAAACATTTATAATTGCGAAATTATTCTAACGTCAACATAGATAAGCCTCCGTGGAGGTTTCAAATGCTTAATAAAAAAAAAGGAACGATAAAAAAATTCCTAACTTCCTAAAATCTGCTCCAAAGCGACGTTCTTTTTTTGGGAGAAATAAAGTAAGCCTCGTTATGAATTTTAATTTATTTCGACGAAAATCAAACGCGAAACTAAATGGAGTGTGCTCGAACAGGAATTTAAATAGAGAGAAATACTGAGATATTTAAAGACAATGGCAATTGTTAAGTGACGCGAGAGCGTAATTGCTCAACCATCAATGAAACGCATTTTCGTTTCAATATGCATTAAACGCACTTCGCGTTACGTGCAGTTTCAATGACATCGTGATCTCGATTAGCAACGGCCGATAATCGCATTTTCAAATTAACAAATCAGCCCTCGTTATCAATGAAATATTTAATTAAGAACAATAGCGCCTACATATCCTTGCTTTCTCTCGGCACGTTTGCCTTTTCGCTGCCATATTCATATGCTGTTTCGTCGTCATACGCGATCAGACTTTAATTGGAAATACGGCTGAAAGCAACTGGGGATTTTTATGAAATTATTATATATTTAAATTAACCAAAAACTTTTATAATTATGGGATTAGATATTACCAAATATTAATCAATTTTAATTACACATTGGTTTCCTTGCAAATGTAGATACCATGATCTAATTTATTGCTAATGGATTGATAATTTGAGAGACGAACTAATACGTCTTTATTAAGGTTATAAGTTTGAAATTGTTAAATATTTAAACGATACGTAAATTCGGAACACGTGTCAAGTTGAAAAAGAGATTTGCTGGGAATTTTAGAAGAATCGACAAGTATTACGTTCCAAGTAGTATGAAACAAATTAACAGTCGGAGGTTCTAAATTTGTAAATGCAGTGAAAATAGCAAATAACGAAGAAGCGTATAATAGAATAAATAAACGAATCGATAAAAATTAAAGACCATTTATTTGGTAATTGTTGATATTGAAAAAATTCTTTATTAAACAAGTAATAGAAGATCAAAATATATATCCACAAATAAACTTTTAACAATTATTTACACTTGGACATCCAGTTTAACAGTCACAGTATTTGCATAGTAATCAATTACATCCAGCTACGTTAAACTGCATCATTTAATGCAACTTTCACACAACTACAAAAATTCGATATTACGAAACCGAAGGGTAGATCCTGATAAAGAAAAAAAAAATGCTACACTGAAAAATATTGATCTGAGCAAATACTTTTTCCAATCACTGTAGAAAACTGCTGCAAATGCTTCGGATATCCATTTAACAAAAACAAAAACAAAAACAGAAGCATCTGCTTGTCCAATTCTTTCTTTAGCACTGCAATTGTGTCGTGCATCGAGAAACCATTGAAGAAACGATTGCCTTTCGATCGATCGGAGAATAGAACGAAGAAAAAGATAGAGGATGGGCGCGATGTGCGAATCAGAGAGGCACACAGGCAGATTGGAGATTCCAAAGTCTCTGCCGAAACGTGATCACTGCATTTTTTATCGAGCCTGGGGCATCGCGAGAGGTTTCACCGGCCTTCCTCGCATCGAGAGTCCGCGCGCATTTTATCACCCGGTCGCTGCGGGCGTTACACCTGCAGATCCACGGTTTTCTTTCCTTTTTGCGGCCCGGGACGAACCACGGCGCTCTTCGATACTCCGTGTGTCCAGTACCCGGCTCCGTTGGCGATTCTCCCCTCCTACAGAATGTTAAATTTTGGAAATTTGCCTTTTATGAAGTCGATGATACACGACGAATATGTGACAGGGTGATTTAAAAAGCCGTGATATTTGTATAATTTTTATTCTGTGTCTTGTGATTTGTTGAACATTCGTTGTCGTATAACGTTGTGTTATAACGCGAGAAAAATAGTCCAATTTTGAGGATTTGTCTCCCAGGGACGCGATATTATCCATACGTTGAATACATGACAACGTGATTTAAAAAGCTACGATTACTTTTATCTGGTCTTCCGCAGATTTGTTGATTTATCATTCGTTAAAATATTAGGAAAGTAGATAATTAGAATAGTGTGATTTAAAAAAACTTTAACATTTGTATTATCATTTTCTTTGATTCTTTGAATACTTCCAGCCTTATTGTTTCGGAGATTTACCGATTTATTATTTATCGAGATACGGGCATTATCATCCTTGCAATATATTAGAATTAATTATTTAATCATTGCAGTGGATCAAGGTTTTATGGGTCTGCAGGTAAACCGGCAACGCGCGGCTCGTTCAGACACCAGAGTCTTTAAGGATTATGGAATTATTTATGAATAACTTGCGCTGAAGCAAATCGTTCGTTCAGTCGCTTAAGAAATTCGCGAATAAATGAGTGCGTAGCAAATCTAATACTAGACTTATTTAATAAAATAGAAATACATTCTAGAACATTAGAATGGAACCAGTTTGTTATCGTAAAAAATTTTCACCTATCGAAAGAATCAGATTTTGAAACGTTCGCGAAGCAGTTTATGTAACAAAAATGATTAAACGTTAGAGAATTCCTTTCAAGATGGATCAACGACGTTCCTCGTCTTATCCAGATCCACAATTACACGTTAATCGCGGTGATACCTCGATTAAAGCAACAGACAGCAGCTGGGAATCTTCGTTCCCCTTCGTTTCCCTGCAGGCGGTATGAAATGCACGGCGAACGAACGAAAACAGAAGCAAAATCGCGGGAAACGTAAATTGCATCTGCCCTTTGATATCTTATCGCGAGGCTACGCCAGCGGAACCCGTAATAATTAGTAATTGCCGCCTGGGGTTAATCGCCTAGTATTTCGTTTCTAGCAGCAGATTTCGTGCCAGTCAACTATGCATAGGATCTAGTCGCCGCCTTCGTTAATTATTTGATTTACATTCGCGGATTTATGCTCCTTAAAATGTTTTCGACACTTTGGACCAATTATTATTGGGATCGGAATAATTGGAACATCTCGGAATCTTTGCTGTAATATCCGGCCATAAGTGTTTCAAAAGCTTATTAGTTATTTCAGAATCTCAATGTGTAGATTCGAAAGACTAATAGTTTAAATAATATGAAAATCATTTTCTCTCTGTGCTTCACATTTTCGATATGTAAATATTTTACAATCGTTGAATGATTTATAAGAATGAACGCGATCATAACCGTGCATGGAAATCTCGCATGATTTGTTAAAAGATTACTTTTATTATTAGGTAAAACTAAACCCAAAACAAGGATTCTTTTAATAACGAAACTCACACATAGTTTCTTTCGTTCGTACTGGTAAATAATTATTCGATGGTAATAAAATATTTACATATCAATCTGAAGCGCAGAAAGCGATTTCCATTTTGTTTAAACCTTCGCTGTTTGAAATCCAAGCAACGACATCTGACAACAATTTAAATTTCTAAATTCCTAGAACATCTTCCTCTCCATAACGCGTACACTATTAAAACTTGTCAATTAAACGTTCTACGTTTATGGAATTCTAATCCTTGTTCGTCCTCTAGACAGCGCAAACGCTTAGAACGTATCAGTTTGCACGTGCCATCCTCTCGGAAATCTCTACGTTTAATTATTCAGATCTAATTAGCCTCGATAAGTCGACTACTGTCGATAGCACGAAATATCGTGGCTGCGAGTCCACGGGTATTGAATTCTGGGACACCAGGTCGGTGAATTGAATTCGAAGTGATGGTTACCACGATGGGTTGCTGGAATCGGATTGGAGTAGGTTAATACGCTTTCATAGCATACGTCAGGTTGTGGAAGATTTTCGAGGGGGTCGAGATGGTTATTTAAGTTGTTGTAAGTGAGGATCAGTGTTTTAGTTAAATAGTTCCATCGTTTCATATTCTATTCTGTTCTATTCTATTGTAATTGTAATTCATTAATTTTAATGTCGATCGTTTAATCTATATGCTTAATTCTTCTCTGTAGTAATTATTTACGTTTTATACTGTACTTGGCATAAACATTGAAATCAAACGTAGTCAAATTTTATTTCTAGCGTTACTCTACGTTGAAAAAGTTTTATTCAAAATAATCCTCGTAAATGAAACTGTAAGTGGAGAATTATAAAGAAATATAAAATATGGAAATATAAAATTACAAATTGCAAAATAAATCAATTTGGAATTTTTTATAGAACGAGACATTTTTTTTTAAATCGTCTAACTTTTTATTTATCAATTTGTAAATTTGAAATCTGTTAAGTATCATTTCTTCATTCATGGATCTCTATCTCATTTCTATTAAAAATAAATTATGTCACGCTTATCTGCGTAAGAATTCAAATCCACCTGTTTAGAATGGACTTGTCTTTATTAGTCTAAAATATCATGATTATAGAAATTCTTAATTAAGAGCTGATAGGTTAACTTTTTGTAAAATCTCGCAAACCCGAAAATCTAAGTCAATGTACTAAATCTGCAGTTCATATATTTTACGCTTCAACGATGAAGACAATAAATCAATCGATCGAGAATTTTCCAATTAAGTCGGATTAGAAGCAAAAATATGTGAAAACAAAAGAGAGGAGAAAGGACGCCGCTGTTGGCGAAGAAAGCGAAGAATCGGAGAAAGTAGCGGAGGCTGCAAAGCAAACGCGGTAACAACGGTAGAGAATTATGAAACGCGTGTAAACAGGGCTACCAAGGATTCGAAACGAGTACACGAGTAAAGATAAAAGAAGAAACGAAACTAGGGAAAGCACGGAAAGAAGTCGGAAGAAATTGCGGAAGAAAACGGAAGCTCGTGCGAAGCAACAAAAGGGTCAGACCAGGGGAAACGAATGAAACCCGGAGAGTACCTGGAAAAAAAGTATGCGAAGGAAGAACGAAGAAAGACAGAGGACGAGGTATTAACGAAAAAGAAAAAGGGAGAAAAGAAGGAAGAAAAAGAAAAGAAGAGAGTAACAGAGGGACAGAAGAGTCGGATAAAAAGATGGGAAATGGAAAGAAAAAAGGTGAGAATGAAGTCGAGTCGGTGAAAAAAGAAAAAAGTAGAAAAAACAAAAAGAGAATGTTGTATGAAGGAAATAAGGGCGAAAGAAGCGGAGACGGGAGAGGGAAAGAAGATAAATCGTCGAAGGTACACTCGGTAGCCAATAAATCGTACACCGGGGCCCCGAGGTTACCAAGATTGCTACGTGTCACATTCTTGCGGAAAATTGGACCGGTGGAAGTACTTTAAAGCCAGGCAAATTCGCGTCGCGAATGGACACGTACGTGGACGTGCTCGACCACCCAACAATCCCGAAAAAATTTCCAGGGAAATGCCATTTCCCTGGTGTTCCTCTTCATTTTTAAATCCTCCATCACTAGCGTTCGTGCACCGATTCTTGTTACTTGTAATTGCTTCTCGTTTATTCTTGCTTTTCCATCTTTTTGTTTTTTTCTTTTCTTTTTATTTTAGACAATATCACGAGCAAGTAAGAATTTTTATTGCGAGTTTGAGATAATCGAAAATAGGAAAATATATTAATCGAAATAGTCTAGATTCGAATCTTACTTGTTTATTACTGCAATCTGTGATCTTATCTGAAATATTGTTACGGCGATGGTTGGATCTACAAAGAGCGATTTTGGTTTATAATCGCGCTATTTGGAGTACTTCTACTCTGTAGAGTTGCAGTAAAAATTGCATATTGATTATATTATATCACCGTACTTCTATTCTGTTTAAAAAAAATATATTTCGATTTAGTTATATCTACGTTAAATTAAAATTTTAATTAATATATTCTCTACCTCGTGGTAATATGATATTCGAACATAAATCTGAAACAGAATCTATAACTACCAATTTGTAAATCGCGTAAATCTTGGAAAAGGGAAATGTAATTTCGGTCAATATGATATAAAAATATTATCAAACTCGGTTTGCTGGACACGCTAAATGAGTGAAAATTCATGGCGAGTAACGGGATTGAATGTTTCACCCACGGGATTTACCGAGAACGAATTGCGAGAACGAGTCAATGCCCTTTTCTACGCTTCTCCCTGGGAAATGCAGTTAACTTAACGAGCTTGCATCAACGCGACCAGAGGAGGAAAGAACCGTGTTCTCTTCGATCAGTATCGAAGAACGAAAAGTAATAAGAATAAGTCGCTTAAAATCGCAAATTGCAGGAGTTTAAATGGTTTTACGTAGAATAAGAAACTGCGCGTAATAAGGAACACCCTTTTCGTTCCTTTCGTTCTCATCTTCTCTCCTTTTTATGCTTCGTGATCATTATTCAGATAAAATCAAAGGAACGTCGTGTGAAATGAAGTGTTAATAGCAGAGAATTAGCATCGAAATATCAGATGAAAAGGGGTCAAGGCATACAATTATATGCTAAAAATAATTTCTTAATTGTTGAATATATAATGCTATCAATAAGAATATTAATTTGACAAGAGGACAGACAACACGTTTATCAGATAGTATTATGCTAGAATTTATACTTTCGTTGAAACGGAGATTTCCACAGCCGATGAGAAACAATCAGCTGCCTTCTTACACGAAGGATAATTACTTTCAGGTAATTGCCTCGCAGGATCGAGAATAAACTTTCTCGAGTTATTTTTGAAACGCTCCGCGATTAGAAAGCAATTAATCACGCAACGAACACTCTAACCGTACTGCAGTAGCAATGCAAGTTCGAAGACGTTATCAATTATTTATATCCTCCTCCTTCCTATAGAGTAATCCATCTTTACTTTCAAAGTTGCTACTACCTTTACCGTGTTATTGAATGTAACTAAATACAATTCTTACCATTACGAGAATAAGCTTTTAAACTCTTCTCTAAGTCATTTCAGAGGTGTAATTAATAATCGATTAATATTCCCTATTGACAAGTGTAAATTTATTTATCTGTTATGTATAAATTCGGAGAAGTTAACAAATTTAGTTATCGACAAAAAGCCAAAGTACTAATTTACAGAATCGTTTTATCAAACTGTGTTACAAACTTTATATAAACTTTATTATTTGAATACTATTTTGATACATTTATCTACACCTTTATTATCGATATAGATACATACGAAACTGTCTTACAATTTTATACAGCTACCTTTCCAAAAACGAAAACAAAGAATTCCACTAATCTTCTTTCTTCCACCTCAATTCCTATTTTAGCTCTCAACCCGTTCCCACGCGCAGACACCGAGCGTTCGAACTCTCCTAATCATCAAAGCGAAATCGGAATTCGGAGCAACCACCTCCAAACCCTTGCAAACCTTGGCAACAGACCATAATCCACTTTGGTAGCGTTTCGAACCGCCCTCCAACGAACTCGTTCGATTCGCGTGTTCCTAGAAACTCTCACGCTCTCGCAACCATCCGTCCAACGTCCCGTCACCGCCTCAGCGACCCTTAATTAGATTCACCGAGAACGTCGGATAAGATCTCATTAAAATTCCATCGCGGCATCTGTAGCAGCGCAATGTTCGAAGGTCCGCGTTCGTTCGTTCACTGGCTGACGCATGATAATGCGGTTTCTCCGGAGGGCAGCGGAATGCAACACGCGAACGAAGCCTCTGCAAGGACAGTTCCGTCATTGAAGAAAGCACAGAGGAGCTTGCCGAAGAAAGAGAAAGAGAAAGAGGCGAAGAAGAAGGAGACGCACGAATGAAAGAGAGAGACAATGGACACCGGATACACGCGCTGCCTTATCCGTAATGAAACTGTTGCTCTTCGTGGCAGGTAATTACCGTAATCTCGTTCCGGGGGAATTGTAGCAGAATTTTTACCGAACTCTTTGCGACGTGCACGCGTTTGTTCCTGATTAAAGCCCTGTACACGCTTGCTCAACTTGTACTCGCGATGTTATCCGCTAGAGTTACACGGTTTGGTTAAGTGGAGACTGAGGAGTGTCGCGTTTTGCTGGGAGTCGATATTTAGGATTCGGAAGGCCGAGAATGATTCTACGAGTATATAAATGAGGATTAATTGTAACGGAGAGAATGGCAGTATCGTTTGGTAGCGATCACACAGTTAAATCTCTTTAAATCTATACTCATCTAAAATCTCTTTAAACTCTATACTCATTATAACGTACGTGACATTTATGTGTTTCATTTTAAATGTAAAATTATATGATAATATTGCGACGAAATGTAGATGCATAAAAGGAAACAAAAACGCCGAATAAATTTATAAGAATTATATTTCTACCAAATGCAGGTACTCCATTGTAACTTACATTAATTTGAACTAGACACGATAATAAACAATTTGAAATAAATATTTAGGTACGAATAGATAATGAGAAGAATGTATCAGTAAATAATGCTTTCGAAATTTCGAAAAGTATCGATTCGTTATAGAAGCGAAAGTTGGTGATTACAACAGAAGAGATTTCGTTGAAATTTCAAAGCGTACGTACAGGGGTTTCGCAGACAGTGTATTGCGAAATGAAAGAAGTATTGAAATGGCGAAGCACGTTCACGCACTTCGTGACGTTAAAGATCCTTTGATATACCGTAGCCTTGTTGTTAATCGGCTTTCGCTTTGATGTTCGATGAAGTTGCAACTTTTCACCAAAACTGTCGTCGCGAAGTTGCGAACTAGCGAGTTGCTTTCCCGAGCTACGTAACGAACATATACAGAGCTTAATAATAGCTAGAATATGTTCCACGTTACTCTTCAGATGAACTTTTAAATTCCATGTTTTGCGAAAGATCGAATTAATAATCTTAATGTTGCATTTTACACGATTGCAACATTACACAATTTTGCAATCTTTTTATTTCTAACTAAGCTACGTATTTTTATAGCCTCGAGGTAAAATAAATTACAGAAAGAAGTTTGTTTTTTCTTCGTTCATAAATTCCTCTCTTAAACCAATTCAACGAACGTCTAATCACGAAGCAGCGAAAAAGTTGGCAAAACTCTTGTTCAGGGAAAGGTATGCAAGAATACTAATGATGGACTAAGAAGATCGACCCAGTTTTTCACTGAAAAATATTAAGCAACTCGCTAAATTGTTCTATAGCCAGTTTCACGTGGCTTTTTCGAGAACTGGTCATTGACTTTCGTTTGTAAAAACTTCAAGTATTTAAATATAAAACATTTATTTAATTACTTAAAATAATCATTTCCTTCCTTTATGCACTTCCTATATCCCAACTTATAAATACTCCCCATAAACGACAACAAATAGTATTTAAAAAAAAAAACTCGAATCTATATCGCTAGTCGTAAGTACTATCATTGATCATTTCTATATTTAATACAAATTAAATATTTATCACATCGTGAATATACCCTACCATTTCCATCATACGCGTATCGTACAATGGAAAATAGTAAATGTACTAAAATTTAATAGAATTTTGCGACAAATGTAACCAGTAGACATCCTAATAAATATTTACGGCCAGTAGTGTGCATTTTAACGTACCGAGTTTATATATCATCCAACGAAAGAACTAAATTGAGAAGAGATGCACGAAAACATGATGTACCTTTAGCAACACATTTTTTTCTGGGTGAAGCCACCCTGTCGAGGAGAGAGGGGGCGAGACATGCCTCGCGGAGACGGGAACTTTCCACTGGTGTAACAGTGACGGGCTTTTTGATCTTATTACTCCCGAAGAAGGAGCGGGCCGATCTCGCAAAAGGTCGTATCTGCCGGCGCATCGAGCTGGATGCGGCGCTTGCAGCTTCTCCGCGGCAAATTACGAGTCAACGGAAAAAGAAGAAAAGAAAGGAAAAGAAATAAGGAAAATGAAGAAAGGGTCATAAGAAGAAAGGGGATAAGAATCAACGAGGAAATAACAAAGGGTTAAGGCGTCGACGAGGGTGGGAGTACTAAACAAAAGTGTCTGAGAGGAACACAAGTGTTTAAATGTATTTTATTATCAGGAAGAAGTGGAAATGGAAAGAATTGCGGGTTGTTTGAGCGGAAAATGGCGAGTTGTAAAGATGGCGAAGAAATGGCGCTGGGTTGGAAAAGAGAGACGAAGATGAATAGGAAACGAGTTAGGAACATGGTAGTGGTAATTAAACGCGCAGGATCTGACAAGAAGGAGATCAAGTAGGAAAAGGTTTGCTGTTGTGGAATTATCGAGGATGAGCGACATGTTGCAATTCGTTGGAATATTTTATGTATCAGCTGTTAAAATGTAGTTCTACGGTGCCTTTTAAATTATGGAGGACAGAATGGAATTTTGGTGTTGAAATATTTTCAAAGTATGATTGCGTTAAAACGTGATGTCCTTTTGTAGTATCGTACTTTTAGAATTATGAAAGTTGAGAGATGAAATGTAATTTTACTACATTTCGTTGAAATATTCTGCAAGTACGAGCTGTTTAATGAGGTCTTTATGTAATGAAGGGCAAACAATAGCTATTGAGATCGTATTAAACATTTGAATACTACGGACTACTAAAACGAGACTTGTCTATGATTCTTGTTTCACATTTGGATTAAAAAAGGAAGTGTAGAAAAACGCTCTAAAAGGATGTTTGAAACCGCTGAGGTCAGAAATGAAATGAGAATCTGACTATGTAGAGAATGAATTGTATGTTGGAATAAGTTCTACGAATGTTTCGTTATGATGATTTTTCCTTTGACCGTAGAATAATACGCTAATTGTTTAGTCTTCTTTTCTTTATACTTTAACGTCGATAAAATATATCGGATAAAGACATAGAGGCATGTAGAAACTTCGTGCAACGAAATAAAAGTACTTTCGTAGTTGAAAACAAACTGCTAAAGAGAATCCCAACGTCACAAAGAAACAGAAAAGGAGTAAAAGACGTCGTAAAATCGTCGGAAAAGCAACATAGAGATAATAACGGTCAAATGAAACGTAGCTCTTCCACGAAAATAAGTGACAGCTTAAACGAGTAGTATCTTCTGTAAAACACTCATAAAGAAAAGCATGATAAAAGATAAGGTAAAAAACCAGTAAGCAGTATCTCTTCTAAAACAGATATATTCAACATTGAAGCAGAAAGAAAGTGTATCATAAACTAAGAGAACATTGACAGATATAAGTTTGTAGACTTTTAGCGAGACTCGTATACTTTTTACAAGACGTTCAAGGACAGAGTGAAGATCGAGAGAGGAGGAAAATAGGGATAAAAGACGAAAATATAAAAATTATGCCATGCAGAATATTCCGTTTTATTGTAAATCTTTTCTTTCTTCAATAACTATACTTTCATTTTTGTAGATGTCATCTTACGTTTCTTCAGCTTGTTTATATCTTTTCATCTTTTTTATTTATTTAGTTTCCTTATTTGATTTCTTTTATATTTACGTCCATAAATGTACATTTTTATCAACACAATTCAAAGAACGAAAGCTAGGTAGACATTCGTTTTTCCTACCATATATTATAACGTACAAGTACTTTGAATAAATGCTGTGCATTTTTGCACCCTCAAATTTTCCGCAAATCCATAAAAATGCTGTATCATAATAAAACAACGGAACATGTTACAACAAATATATTACATAACAAAGTATCACCAAAACTTATCGCTATTTCTTTACTTTATGCTATTCCACAAAACCATAAAACGTCACAAAGAAAGAAGCGACTAAACGAGAATAACCAATATGCAGGAAGAAAGAGAAACAATTTCATCTAAACTTACAAAAGCATCCATATGGCGAACAAATAATCAAGAAGAAGCGCGAAGACGCGTCATAGATAAGCGGATAATTTCGAAGCAGACGAAGAAATTGGTAATTATCGATGGAAAACGAGCGATCCATCGAATTTGGATGTTTGAGAGGCGGCTAAGGCCGGTAACGAAAAGGATGAAGAAGAAAAGGGGAGGATGAAGGGGTGTGAGAGAACCAGAAAGTTTACGAGAAGACCGGAGCATGAACACGTCAAGGTGAAGCCTGAGGCTTCTTCGACGGTTATCATCCACCTGGAACACGGCTGTGTTCGCGTAATACGTGTGCATGATGTGAACAGAGCGCTTGAGAGATGGATAAGGAGAGGAATAAAGGGGAGGAAGAGAGATCGAGAGAGAGGATGGACACAACGTGCCTCGATCTAAATACCAGGCATTAAAGTCAACTATAACGCTCTTTGAATCTCGATTATCAACGATTCCACCTTCGAGATATATTGCCTCGATAGAGATCGAGCCTTGTGAAACATCCCTCGGTGGAATCGCCAGCGTTTTACGTGTCGTGTGACGTCGAGCAGGTGGAAAACCAGTTTTTCTTTTTCATTTGTTAAATACATAGACGTAGTGTTCTGAATTGGGTTGCTGAGCGTTAATTTGTCTGGCTGAAAATCTTAATGGCGTACAGTGACTGTGGAATAGAAAAAGTAATTGAAACAGCTTTGTATTTGTTACAATATTTATGTAGTAATTAATTAGGTCTAAGTATATTAAATTTTATATCAGTCGGTAGTAGTCTTATGTAACTACGAAGATTTGATACTATGAAGATGAAATGCGTTGATGAATTGTGTCACTTTTTATTGTTGTTACGATATAATTTAATTTTGAACGTGACAAGACATCTTTCCAAAAAGTACTTTCTAACGATGACCAGCACGTTAGATAATAATCAAAACAATCTTTCTTCGAACAGTGTGAAGAGAAAGGTAGTCAGAGTTCATCGGAGAAGTTTACGCAAGAGCGTGGACCGATGTCGGGTGACGGAAATGGAAACAACCAGGTACATCGTTTGGTTGTCTAGCGTATTGTGGCGTGTCGTGTCGTCAGCGAAGATACAGCAAGTTGTAGCCAAACTTCACGGTTTGTCGGCGTACAGTTGGTTACGAATGAGGCACGCGAAGCCACGTCCAACTGGTTTAACAAGTCATTACACAATTTGTCAGGGCAAGTTTCGCGCCTGGCGCAATGAAATTTTCGAATCCGTTCGAGCTTCATCAACCTGTTCAGATGCAATTTCGTTTCTCTTCAGCCAGAATGGCAAATTAAATGTTAACATTAAACGGAACGATTTCTTAAAGACCATTATTGAAATTACGTAAATTTACTTTATTAATTTCCCAATAAAACTTAGAGGATTAACTTTACGTAAGCCAATCGATTATTTTATATTTTATAGACAAAGTAAATAGCAAGGTTTCGTTATTCTGAATTGTTTCAAAATCATCTTTGGATTTCATTTCTCTGAATGTTTACTTTTATTCGAACTAAGTTCAAATATTTGGCTTATTAACGAATGAGCATATCATTGATTAGAAATATCGCAAATGTGTCAAAATTTATTGAAATTTTTAAAAGCTTAAAACAATAAAAGAAAACTTAACTTCCAATATAAATCGGTTTTAGGCTTTTAAAATCTGAAAAAGTTCTGACACGCCAGTTGATATTTCTAACACGTTATTAAAATTTTTTCAATAAAAATAAAATTTGGAAGGAGAGAATTTCGAAAGTGAAATTATGATCTTTTTCCTTTACCTACTAACAAATGGCATAAGATTTAGAATGTTACAAAATGTGATCGAAATTTATTAGAAGAAAGCTTGGAGAGAATCTGAAAACATATTTCGTAAAATTGGAGCCCGAGATTTTGTTGAACGATAAGGTGAATTTGATAACTGTATTATCTGGACGAGATAAAAATACACTTGGCCGAACAGATGGTAGACCACATTTTATTGAATCCAATTTTCTTTGCCGTTTCTCTAATAAGGGGATCGGTCTCGAACAAATTGCAGCGTTTAGTTTACTGGTAAACCTGTTGTACCGAATCAGCTCTTTTGTTTCTCGCTCTGCCTACAAAAATCTATAACTATAGAAACTTATTTTAATTCGCTGTTTATACGAATTAAAATGTATTTTATCTATTATATTATTGTATTTGTACTACTTATATGAATAATGTAGTGTAAAGTTATTTCCGCAGATCTAAGTTGAACATTCTTTAAGCATTGCAAGGTCTTTTTGTTCATTAAAACGAGAGTCAGATTGAAAAAGGATCGAAAATTGTATTAATGAGATTAAGAATTAATAAGATTAACACAGATCGTAGTACTCTGTAATACTTTTACGCTAATCTACGGCGATTATCCTAACCGATGATCTCGAAATTGTTAATTTTTTTCATGAAAATTCCCATATTCCATAAATATGTTTATTTCGGTAGCAGTGATTCTAAACTTTTGTCCACAACTGTACGTTCGTTCGTGCTTGCAAGCACGATGAAGGACTTGCTCGAAGACAATGCGGGTTACGTGTTAATCCCAGGATACCGCGTGTTTATCATGTCTAGTCCGAGTATCTCGGTGTCGTGGTTGGCTCTTTCAGGCGAGAACCACGAAACAACGACGTCACCAACACCCGGGATCGCTAACTTACGTCGTACGATTAAGTCAAGGACTTCTCCCTTTGGTCCGATAGTAGTAGAAACAGCGACTCGTCGTCGAGCGAGGAGTGCGAATCGATACCTGTGGTTACACGGTGAGACAGTAGTGCGAGACCGTATTTGGTCAGACGCATATAAGATCATGGCACGTATACTCATACGACTGAGGCTACCCCCCTTTTTTTTCGAAATTTTCGAAATATTTTATTTTATGGGTATTAGATTAGGATATTTAATTTTAAGGCGTTCTATTTTACCCTGTACTGTGTATCATCGTAATGCATATTGTATCATGTGAAGCACACAATATAAATTGAAATGTTCTAAAATATAGCAATTTAATTTGAACTCTTGCAGATCATCTACAGCTCAATGATATTAATCGAAAGTTAAAATCATTTTATGGAAAATGCTGAAACACGTTCAATTTTTATTATAAAATTTTCTTATTATTAAATTTTCCACTTAGGGCAACCTGTTTGTCAAATCATATTACATAAATCTACCAATGTATAAGCAGTAACGCTGCATTACCGGGGAGTACGATTCATTAATGATTAATAAATAGAACAGGAAGAACCTCGCCAATTCCCTTTCCATCGATCTTAATTCCGCGCGTACAAGTCTCACTAATTGGGATTATCCCGGTACAAGCAACAACAATTCCTTTTATTTGCATTGTCGGGGGAACGTCGGCAAATTAAATTACGCCGAAGGAACAACCTCTTCCATCGAAAGCTTTTCTTTTTCCCACCTACGGTCAGACGATGTCTAGTGCATTCAATTTCTGCCCTGAACAAATTAGAACGACAAGACGTCGTCCGAATTCTCGAACACGTAACGAACACCAGCCTTCTCATAGAAACTGTATTCTCCTTGCGTCTAACAACTTTCTTCGCTGTCCCCAACACTGCAGCTCGTTAAACATCTAAAAGTATCACCTTTCGTTTTTGTTTACAGCGATGTGCAGAAGTTTATGACGATATCTAAAAAACTTTTTACATAACTATATAGTAATAGCAATATTACATAACTATATAATAATGTTTATTTATCGTACTTCGTTTACGAGGAATACCGTTAATTTCGTTAAATCTCGTTTTTTAAATATTCATTTTCTCGACTGTTTACAAACGTTTCTTCTTCTTTCTGCTTGCTCATAAAACATATCTGTTGTATTTACCTCTCGACAACCAACGATCTAATACGTCTCAACAGTTTAAAAGATTCTCTCGGTAAATACCTTTTTTACCCACTGGAATTTCCATTTCTCAGCATTCAAAGATTCACCCTATTCCCTGTTAAAATCACACGGTCTCGTGATCTCGAATACTGGATTCAGCGAAGCGTGAGACGCTCAGTAAGAGACCCTCGATTTAATCGTTCTATCCATCGATTCTCTTCTCGTTCGAAGAGGTCAGGCTATCGTCTGACAAAGCGTCGCGGTCTCTTGACTGTCTAACGAATTCACATCCGGCGGAAATCGTGCGAGACGTCCTCGAAGACCCGTGAAGAACGCACGATGAAGCAGGTGAGGGCTTTCGTTTGGTTCCGCTCGACATCTGTCGCAAAACCGAGTTTCCGCCAGGCCTCGTTTCTCGTCACGATGAGTCTTTAATATGTTTTCCGGTGGAAATAACATACATTGAAAGTGGCGAAGAGTGAAATTGCACGAAAAGAGACTTCGTTAATCCTCCAAGTAATATAAGTAGATTGTAAACCGATATGGAAATTTGTTTCTATTTTATTGTATCAGTGATCAGAATAGAATTCTATGGGTTCATTTGTTGGCATGGATATTATCTGGGGCATCATTTATGAATGAAACATTATCCAATTAATGAAAACTTATCCATTGCAATAGTTTGAAATGGATACTAAACTAGCCATTGGAAATGCGACAGAACTTTTTCAGTTCATCTTTCTTTTTTATTTTTATTTTTTTTTTTTTCAATTCATTTATAGCATAAAACAGAGCAGCGCGAAAAAATTTCCGACTAGACAAGTTTTTCAATTGATATTTCAAAATCTACATCTAATAGAATTTTAATTAACTATTGGGCTCTATTCGTGTGAAGCTGTATGATTCCTGATATTGTTAGAGTAATTTTTATTTAAACACTATTATGCCTTTACCATATATTGAAATTTGTTATCACTCAAAGGTTGCTTAAATATGAAAAAAATATCAAAGAATTAATATTGATACGCGTAATATCTTTCGCTGTAATTCTACATGAAAAATTCTCTCGTTTAATAACATGAGAGTAATATTGGAATAAAAGTTATTTATTAAAACAGCGGTTATTTTGTAAAGTTGCGTCCAATTATACTCGGGATCAACATCAAATACAAAACAAAGACACGCAAACATTGACCAAGCGTAAAGCATTCGTTAAACCATAAAATCCCATTGCGTCGCGTTTTCGTACAAATTGAACACGAAAGTGCATTAAATTCAATGAAAAAAAGGAATAGAAAACGCGTTTGTATTACGCGAATGTGCATTTCGATGAGCCACGCGATTGTTTCGAGTTTTCCATTTTGCCAACTATTCTGTCGGCGGACTGTTGTCCAAAAGGTATAATGAACAAGCTCGCGGTCTGAACGAGCTGAAAGGAAGTGTGTGTGCACGTATCGGTCGAGATTTAAATTTGGCACGAATCGTGCTCCAATTCGCCGTGTTACATGACTCGAGGTGACTGACCAACCTGTTGGCCGCAAACCGCATGTGGCAAAATTCTCGATCAAAGTTTCTCCGGGAATAGCGAAAACGGCTGGTCTCCAATTCCTTCCCGTCCAGCGAAATTAACCTGTCACACGGCCTGAACGACACAGCCGGACTGTTTCTGACCGAGTTCATTATTTCCTTCGTTCTCAATGCCGTCTAAACCGCGGCTACCATGTTCCCATCGATGAGACTGCTCTCGAAACACGATTTCATTCAGGGTTTATTAATTCCGTTATCGACGTTGCTTGTATCATGTTCGATATCGCCAACTTCGGTTCAATTTTACGAGTCACTTGGTTAACAATTTGTATAGAGAAACAGCTGGCCTTTTAAATTCTCTCTATAATGCTATCGCGGGTTTAATAATTTTTTTATCAATGTTGTTTCTATGATGTTCGATATCGGGAACCTAAGCTAGATTTTCCGAATGACTCGGTTAAGATGATTAGCTGGGATGATCATAAATGGAAAGGGATAGTAAATCACGTGCCCTATAGTTCATAGAGAAATCATTTAAAAATTCAATTCTATATCAAATGCATCTTTCATACGTGTAGCAAAAAGACAAGTAATTTTATAAAACAATGCCACTATACGCAGATTATCGATCGCCAAAGTTAATTCTGTCTTGAATGAAAAGACGATTAAATATTCAACTACGCTGAAACTTTATTGAAAAGAGGAAAAGGGGGAGTAACCCTCTATACGTCCCTTATTTAGATATTAAAATTCATGGAGAAAATGATAATGACGCAATAATGTAAGGGAAATAATGTAATTCTATTGGGAAAGAGAAAGTTTCATAAAATAAAGAGCGTAACTTCCGAGTATAAAATATTTTGCAAAATAAGAAGCAATATTTTGTACATATATATTTTTCCTTGGAATATTTTCTTTTAAAACATACTAGAAGTGTATCAATGGCTGCAAAGCCTTTTCTTCTAGTTAACTTTCCTTTCACGTTCAAAGGACGCACAGAACGAAAGATTTTCGATAGTTGTTCTTATTTAAATATATACAATTCTTGTGAGATAGTTCACCAACTCTTAGAAACGAAAAAGTTATCAGAAAATAGACCATCTATATAGTTTGTAATTATTTATCAACCAACACCTGTCTAGTATCCTAAGAATCAAAACACAAGAAAATCAGGTCGAAATAACAATTGGAAGATAGCCAAGCCAGGAGACTTCACGCTTTCGGAAAACTATGCTTCTGAGGAGTATATTTGTGACCAACCATGAAACCAGACCACACTACATTTAATTCTATTTAATCGAATAAACAGTTCGCATACCGGCCGCTGAACAATAATTCGAAATTACAAATTTTTTCATTCGAGATTTTACTTTAATTTATTCGTCAAATATCTATTTCGTATTCTACTAGCAGCGATCTTGTTTAAACGTTATAATTAATTTAATGTTGAGATCATGGAATTTATCCAAACGAGACAAGATTAATAAAGGATCCATGAATTATAAGCAATATGAAACACGTGTACAAGCTAAGAAAACCTATAAGAAAGAAAGCTACGTAGTTAGACATGTCGTCTTAATTTACTTATTCAAGAAGCCGTCGCGAGATGCAGAAGTTCGATGAAATTTGTTAGTCAAATTTCTCCTAAAATACTTTCCTCTTTTCGAATGCATATTCAAAGGTTATTAAGCTACACCAGCCACTTAACTTTATCACCTGAAACGTATCGAACCTTCCTACTACTCACGCGCTCGGTCATGTTCTTTATTTGCTGTAATTATTTACTTCTTTATATCTCTATTAGAAAAGGCCTGCAAGAAAAATTCAAATGTGCGTTTTATATTCCTATAGTTTCGCATAGGAGTGGCTACAATGTTGCATGATCATTGCAAAATATTCTTAGTAAAGAAATGTTTAGTAAAAAAATGTATTAGGCATGATTTTCTTATAAGAGCTTGCACTTACAGAGAATCGTTGGAAACATAAATTTCATGTTTAATGTTCTCTGTACCAGCTGTAAATAACTTCTCAATACGTAAATTAACTTGAAAGAAACTGCGAACGAAGGAATTGTGACAGTTCAATTTCAAGAATCTTTGAATCGTAGAATTAGTAATTTTTATATATCGGACGGTATTGAAGCTAATTAAGCAAACTGGAAAGAGGAGGAATTAAAAAAGAGCGCATTGAATTATATTGGTTAAATACATTACACTTTAAAGGAATTACGTGCAACTAAAGTTAATTCTTTTCTTTTAGAAAACATTAAATAACATGACGGTTAATTTTCTTAGTCTGAAGAAAATTAAGATACCGCCTGTAAGGAGATTATTGGATTATTGATTTCTAGATTTTAAGGTACGCAATCGAGAACTGGCATTGAATTAAAATCAGGTACCGATGAATTTCTCTCCGACTAACAAGCACTGTTTAAATTTCAGCTAGTTTTATTCTCAACTGAATAATTTCCCATTAACTTTAATCGATTCCTAAAGAATAACGAGGATAATTTTAATCTAATTGTTACGCCGCGCAACACATCTGCACTCCATCCCGCGCGGCGTGACAGCCAACGGTCTACGTGCCGTCCTTCGAACCTTCCATAGGCCTAAGGACCCACCATAAAGTGAAATCCTAACTGCATTGTTCGCACACATGGTTTGAGTCAATCTGTCTGCCAGAAACCTTTCTAATTCCAGAAGTGTTTTCAGCTGGTTCTTTAGAAGGGTCCTTGGGTTTATTACGTACTCTTAAGAATTGCGGAGAAAGCAGGTAGTGGCCTAACGAAAAAAGCGGAGATCTCCCTAACGGAAAATCCCAGTCTCCCCATAAACAATGTCGCCTAGGACCCAAGTTAGTAGGAGGCTTCTTCCTCCTATCTTCCTTCCCAACATTGGTCATAACCAATCAGCATCGCGGATCATTGCCCTCACTTTCCTAACTGAAAATGTAAGCAACGAATCCGCGTTCTTCGTTCAAAGGGCACACCCATACCGAGCTTTCCTCCGTATCCACATTAGAATAAACTTCAGAGTTTGATCGTCTCTCACGGTGCCTAGAGTTCCTGCATTTCCTACAACTCTCACCGTTCCTACCTCTCTAAGAGTTTGATCGTCTCTCACGGTGCCTAGAGTTGCTGCATTTCCTATAACTCTCACCGTTCCTATATCTTTCAGAGTTCCTTCATCATTTCTCAAGGTACCTACACGGCCTAGAGTCTTCTAAGGCTCTCACATTATCCAGAACTCCGACAGTTCCTATAACTCTCAAGGGCCTAGAGCGCCTAAAGCTCTCCTTCTCTCATCCAAGACTAACCCTTCTCTCGTTATCTGTATCTTAATCAACGGCATTACTACTTTGGGTGATTGTATAAAGTGTTGGAAATATACATTATTATAACTCAGTGACTACCAGTGTTATACCGCATCAACCACCCCGATTATCCTAACCGAAATACGGGGATCGAACTATTCGTGGTGTCGATTATTCTAATCGTAACGGGAATTTACGACTCCCGTTGACGCGTATTCTAACGATCGCGTCTCCCCGCGATAGCTCGAAAATACACTAATTAACACGACATCACGATGGTTAACTATGATTGTCGTGAAACGATTGTGCTGTCAATACTCTTGCAATTAAATATTTAATCATTTCTGTTCTCAATTTACGTGGATAAAAAATAATTCATGAATCAAATATCGTGAAATGAAAAATTCAAAGACTCGTCTATAGAGGCTGCTAAAATACCTGTCATAAAATATGTATTCTAAAATGTGTTCCAAAACATGTATCGTAAGTATGTAGAGCTTAAAAAGTCATTATTACGGGATGAAAATTTGCATCATAGAATATTTCATCCCTTACGTAATCAACACGTAATAACGCTCGCGTCACGTTCACGTTTTAAAGAAGAAAAACAAACGAGAAGAGGAAAGATATCATAGTGATGGATTATTTATACCTTTTTTTAAATCACATCAATTAAATCTTCAAACATATGCGAGTGCGTGTGTTGCATATATTATTGAACGTCATGTGTATTAAATCTAGATAAAAATTTGGACTCGCTTTCTTAGTTGTAGCATGCAGAATGTCCTACCATTTTTATTAGCAATTCGAAATTAATACCGCACAGCGATCTCTTCTACGTTGGTAGATTTTTTGTTCACGACAACTTTGAAATAACATTTCTATTAAATAAAAATTGATGTCACAGTAATCAAGACTTTTCTTTGCTTTGCTGGATCATTGACTAAAAGAATCACGACAGATCCGGTTTCTTTAAATCCTTGAATTGCACATGTTTGTTATTCTATGCTAATTTTACAATCTTTGCCTGATACGATACACAATTCCAAACTCAATATATACGTATCTTCAAAGTTTCTTCAATCGAAAATTATCGTTCGCTTTCGTCATTCCCGTAGAAGTTTACTCTATCAACATACGAAGAGAGAATAAACGCATCCGTTTAGGAGATCTCAACATTTTATAGCATTTTAGCTAAGCGGCTAAAACGCAATAGAAGGAAACATAGGAAGAACTGTGTCGAGTAAATACGAATAATAAATATACAAACGGACGATACACGCGCGAATTCCTCTCTAAATTCCAAAACATCGTCTCTCTTTCTTTCTAGAAGCAACCATCTTTCTCGACTTCTTCGGTTCGCGTGTAAACGCACGGTCGCGAGCATGCTCACGCCTACACGCTTGCACTCTCAGACGCACGCACGCACTTAATCACGTCGACTCGAATGCTGCAAACGATGCCACCACGTCTCTCAGATAAGAAGAGTACCCGCTCCCTCCCCCTATCTTCACCGTCCTATCTTTTTTACTCACGGCGCGTGTTGTAACTTTTCTCAACCCAGCTTGAAACACGGAAATAAAATTACCGGAACGCAACGGGCCCGATAGCGAGCGAAAACATTCTTAATTTAGACAGCGAACAGCGTCGTTATCGATCGCGTGTAATTACGAACGGGCTGGGGGATCGCTGGTTTCGTGCGTTGGTCGTGTGAACGAAAAAGGGCTACTTGCCGGTGCTTGTAAATTGTTTCGTTTGATCTCGTGCCAAGTAGAGAAATTATGTTTTGGCATGACCATTGGTGAGAAGTGTAGGATTTTCATGTGGCTTGATCTGTATATTAGGAAGTTAAAGAATTAGGCGAAAGAAAACTCTCTATCAAATTATTATTATTATCGTTAAGTATTTACTCTCCTTTTTAACAAAATATCCCTCCACCACATGATTAATAATAATAATAATAAACTTTTAATTTCTCTCGAATTTTCCACTTATGAATTATTTAAATATTTCTATCAGCAATTTAAGCGACGATTTAAATTCCAAAATTTTTAACTTTTTTTTATCTTCTAAAATATCGTTAAACAACGATATTTAAGCAAATATTAGGAAGAATTCTTTGCCAAAATACCTTCATCCTCTTATAATTTTTCTTGGCGATGACGAGAAGTCGACAGAGAGAGAGGGAGAGAGAGAGAGAGAGAGAAAGCGCATGTTTCGACTAAAGATTGGCAAATGTAGCGAACAGACGACGATAAACGGGCCAAAGTTCATGCTCCCTGAAAACGCCCTGGCAAAAATGAATTCGCTACAACAGGCGCTCGTAAATATTTACGTAAATATTTTCTCTGCTCGTGTCACGCACCGTGGTGATTCTCTGACATTTCCCCCAAGATTCGTTCGACATCTCTTCGCCGTCCTGACGCCCGAAAGTGTACTCGTATTTCATGTGTGACATTATTCGACAGCTACGCGAGAATAACTGGTATTCAGCTTAGCGTTCGGACGACCTGCAACTCTTGACATTTTGTTGTTAATGTCGCCCCAGAATCCATTTTCGATTTTACGAGCGATCCTTTGAAAAACCACGATGCACCTGCTAACCGTGAAATCGTGAAAAGGGTAGACACGTTGTGAAAGGGGAAAGTAAGCAGATATTTCCGGGAGAAATTTATGGAGGTTCCTAGTATTTAGATATATAATGAACTTCTTTTCTTCGTGTACCGCACTTCCTGAAGATAGCTTGAAAATTTACGATATTTTTAAATTATCTGATTGCACGAAACGCAGATACGAAATGTAGAATTTATTGAACTTTTGAAATACGTGCTTTAAAACCAGAAGAAAACAAATCAGGTATAAATGATGCCTAGAAGAAACGGGCAAATATCGTTCTGACAATCTTTCGACTTCAAAGAAACGTAAATATTTTGTAAATAATTTGAACGTATTAAGAATAATTTATTATTGTTTTAAATGCAGATAATTGTTCTATATACTTAGGAGAAATAAACGAAACTACGTTGAATACATCCAATATTTAAACACGGTATTATGGAAATAAAAATTTTAGCTTCGTAAAAATTCCCATTACAATAGACCCGTCATTATAATCTAATAAATAATAAAAATTAATTGTAGTAAAATTGCTTCGATATTCCAACTATTTAGAATAGCTGTGGAATATGGGAAACATAAATTCGTAAATTCTATCGCGGAAGAAGTCTATTTTATTGGAGAATTAACAAATTGAATAATGAGAGGCTGCAGCAGCAGCAGATACTCGTCGATTACCTCGCGTTTGAGTGAAATTGGACGACAGCCGTAATCAATCGGAACGATAAATGGGCTCCGCGTACAATTTTTACGAAGAACGATGGCAAACGATAAATCAACGGTTCATAACTTTACATTGTAACAACTTTGCGCCAGTTTCTGAAACTACGAACTTTATATGTGCCACGCGTGCCTCGTGGTAAAACGTTAAACTTTCCATGCTCTGCGTGCAGTTTATTATCAAGCGTCCTTCTTTATTGTTCTTTTTCTCTATCAATGTATCGTTTTATCGTTGGGTTAAATGTTGTAAGCCGCAGGCTATATACAAGCACAATATTCACATTGCATAAATTAAAATAACAGACATAGCGTTCACATTGTACGTATAAGAATAATGAAATGAAATGAGACGATCAAAATTGGAATTATAAATTGTACAAATTAAGGAATATATCTAAATGTTCAATGAACGATTGTTATTTGCTCAGAATAAAATTTAAGAAACGAATAAAGTAGTAGGGAATATGGTTATAACAAAACTCTCATTGTCAGATTTATAAATTATTTTACACTGAAATGATACATTTTCCTCGCCACGTTCAAGATCGATGTTGAAAATCTAAATATTATAACGTGATAAGTTTAAAAAATGTATATTAAAACATATGAACGAGCCAGTGCAGTATTAAAAATTTTACTGTTACACAGTTACAAATATAATACTCACTCTGGTAGAAGTCGTAAAAAGAGAAATAACAACGTGACGTGGGTTGTTTACAGTTATCGCAAACGTTTTCATTAAATTAATAACAACCGAATTACCAGTGACGGTGAGACCAGCGTTAAATGTGATGAGGTTAATTAAGTGATATCTGTTATCAGATATCAGAATGACAGATATCGCATAACGTATCGCGAACAAGTTATTAAAGGTGGCAATACGTTTAATTGAACTAATTAAATTAATTGCCTTCCTAAAGTAATTTACCTGTAACGCATTCGTATGTCGCAATCAAGTCTCATTTTTCTGTTATGTCATAAACAAAGAGAAATCAAACGAGGCGGACCAATCGAAATTGTTTCATTAATAAAATCCGAATGTTATTATCGATATGGTACGAAAGCTTGGAAATTTCCCATCGAATGTTCTATGAAAATAATTAAAAAGCTGTTATTGGTTGTAGTATTCTAAGTTTTATGATTATTCGTAATGCGTACGCGTAACGTTATGGAAATTTTCCTGCAAATGGTAAAATGGTAATACGAAAGTTACATACCTCCGAACTCGTATACATTTCTTTAAAAATTCCATTTAATTTGTTTATTAATACTACGATGTTGTATTTCGTCAGTACAAGATTATATCAACCAATATCAAACAACGAATTCAACCCAATTATTATTCGCTAAATATCAAATTAAAATTCCAATCTCCTCCATCGGCAGAAGATCCAAAATCAGCAACAAAACCCACCGTAAAAGATCGAGGAAGGAAAAACAAAAGAAGAGGAAAAGGAAACGCCATTCGTCACGTATCCATTTTTCAACTCCCAATGCGTTTTCTCGATCGTGAAAACAGGTCTTGCGACCAGCCGCGAGCCGAACGTCCATTCGTCTTGCATCGATTGTGCTCTATGACCATGTCGACCCCTGTCCGCTCGTAATCGCTAATCGAAGTTGTTTATCTCGAAGCCTCCCTCGTGTAAAAGGAGAATGAAAGCCGGCAGGAAGAAACGGGCGAAGGTTTCGACCGAGAATGGTCGATGAACCGACCGGAACTGTTCATAGCCTTCGAATGTATTATTACAGCATTCGTGATTTCGATACCAACTTCGAAGTTGCGGATGACTGGCGTGCCAATTATATTTGGATCTTCTCGCAGACCATCGTATGTCAGTGGCTCTCAATCTTCTAGTAAACTCAGTTTCTTCGGAAACCGAACTTCTCCAAGGACAGTTCGCGCCCGCTATAATTTTTTAATTCACAAGTTTCGTTTCCGTGAATATCTAAGAATACCGTGACAGACGAAGTGATCGTTCAACGTCATACTGCGATAAATTTTCACTCGTAGATCGTCAATATTAACTTCACAATAACAACACATATGTCAGTGTGATAAAGGAACACAGAAGTCAAAATTAACGATCTAGAAAATAATTATGCTTTTAAGATCTCTAGACTATAGTTGATAACGAGTACCGTAATTTTTAATGTTTTCTATATTTTCCGTGTGGCGCGTATTCTACACATTTCTGTTTTTATTTCCAAATTTTATCCTAAGAACATGAAAATTCGAAGTCTGTTAATAAGATATCAAAATACATTGTATTCATAGCAAATATAAATGAGCATAATGCGTACTATATTTTTAATATGTTCTATATCCCTGTATACTATACGTATTTCCTGTAATCTTCGATTTTCGGATTTGCTGAAACTGCGATCTATTAGCAACTTACCAAAATACAATATTGAGCGTATGCAATATCGAGCATGAAAAAGATTGAACGTCGTGACGCGTTAAACAGACAATCAGCGCAAAAATTATTTTCCTGGACGATTAGTCGTCACGCGGTTCGACTACTTTTATCGCGCTAATAGAGCAGCGAATCGAGCCGCGAATTTATCGAAAAAGGCCGGCGGCGCGCGCGACAACGACGTAAATCGCGTGGAAACGCCGCGTCGCGACTTCGTTTCGTGGTCGATTAAAATAAAACGAGGAAAAAAAAAAGAAAAGGAAGGATAACCGGAGACGAGCCAGAGAAAACGAGAGAGCGAAATATTCGATCGTAACCTCGGGCGGGAAACCTGGGTCAGGAACGATACGAGAACAGAGTACGTTTCAGAGATGGACACGCGTGCCCACGTTCCCATCGGATTTATGAAGAGAATTATTTGACCAGATTTGCTCTTTGAACCGTTCAGAACCGTTTTCGCCGGTCCAATAAACGTATCCCGTTTTAACGTGTTCCATTTCAGCTGATTCATCCGAACCGTGCTCGTTTTTCGTGAATTGCTAATGTGTGAACGACAATTCTATATGGACCGGATGTTGCATCGTGTTTCTAGCGGTTATTCCTCTTCACAATTCGTTCCTTTTCACAAATTGCTCGTTCTTCTACTCGACTGAAATTTAACAAATCCTGCTTTTTTTTCTCGGAGATCATATTTGATGGGAAAAGAGGATTCGTTAAATTTCGTTTTATCGTCGATTTGGTATTGGACAGATAGGACGCTGTAATATATAAATATTTGATTTTTTTCATATTTTTGACCGATTACGAATCTCACTTTCGCAAATGTAACATGTATACTTCAAAATTATATTTTAAGAGTTATATATCTCCCGGCGACCACTCTAGATAATTAAATATGAAAAACAGAACGAATTTATATCACAACTGAATATTAAAGCAGAAGAGATTTACAATATAAATATAAGAACTTTGGTATTGCTCAATGATCCGAGGCTGTAACGACATGGTATCACACAATTTTATTGCTGAAATTGAATTTTCCCGGTGTAAGCTAAATTCATATAACAAACCCATCGAACGTCGAATAAACGTGTACATTTTAATAACGTTCGAACACGAAACTCTGTACAACAATAGCGAACAGTTTTTCAATACGATCAACTCGAAGAATCAACGAAGATATTCAAACCGTAGTTTCTTCACACCGGTCTCGAATTAATTAAGCAAATACTTCGTAAATGGTGCACAATTTTCTCCAACCTCAAAAACCAATCTCATGTACCAAAATACCAACGAATAAAACTCACCCTCCGTAAACTTCACCACGACAAGATCGTGTTTAATCGTACGGTGAAAGCTATCAAATATTTCACGAAGAAATACTCAAGAGTATTCTCGAATTAGCCGCGAGGAATCTCGTATCGAACAATATAAAGGGTAACGTGCAAATACTTGTCGAATATTTTACGTGCCCCTTAATCAGGCAGCTCGCAACGAACGCATAAAGCTGACATCTTTGTTATGCGGTCATTATTTAATTGAAGGTTGAACATGCCGACGATATTCCGAATGGTACGACCGGCGGTCGTATAAGTTCGCGTGACTAATGAACGAGCGTCGCCGCGCGCCGCGTGTATTTATACGTCGTTATGTAAGAGAGCTCGCCCATCGAACCGAGATGAGTCACGCGGCGCGCCGCCGGATGCTAATTGGTCGATAATAATTGTCTAAAAGAACCGGTTCGGGAATTAAGGAGTGTGTGTCTTCCCCGCGGAGAGATTAAATCCAGGCCAGGCGTGCCCGAAGTTGCACGCGAGAACGTTTTTGAATCGACTAAGGGAATCACCCCTCGTATTAACCGAGGCCGAGTTTTACGCGCTGCAATTAAATTTATTGATTTTAAAAGGATCGATTACCGGCTTGTTAGGAAGAGGAGTTTGTTAATAACGCGATATTTTCGTTTTTCGATTGGCTTCTCGGTGAGTTCCGTGTGGTAGTGTGAGGTAACAGCAGGCTCTTTTAGGGGTATGCATTACTATGGAAGCATAGCGATTACAAAAAATACAGTGAAAGAAACTGTACGGAAGAAAGGGACCGTACGTATGAAATGGCATCATAATTTTACAAAATGGATTTATATTTAATAAGAGTAGCGAATAAATATATATCACGGAATAGATGACTATCGTCAATTTAACATGCTTGGACCTATTTAATTAGTACGTGCATGTTGTAATAAATACAATGATAGCGTACAAGTATCTTTTGTAGCTGTACATAAACATGGAAATCGAACGGAGAAGAAAGTTTTGACTATTCATTGCAGAGAAGGAGCTATTGTCTTGAATTTTTATTGCCTTTTACTCCCACTTTATTTGAAACGTGAATCACAGAATATCTTTGTTTTCTTGATGAAAGTTTATCGCAACTGTCGTAGGTTAGCGCGTAATGATTCACGTGGCACGATTCTTAGTTATTTCAACTAGTATTCAGTTGACTAATATTACTTTCTATTCAAATATTGGATAGTAAAGTAAATAAGTTGGATCAAATAAAGAAACATATTGAGTTTAACCAAACTTACTTACAACCCGATAACATACAATATATAAAGAAGAAACTTTTGATTTTATTTCTCTAATGGTAATTTTGTTTTCTACAGTTTGTCAGATTGTCGGGAAACTTCGTAATATCTTCAATAATCCATATACTTTCGAAATGAAATTTAGTTACGTATCTCGTCAAATTATTATTATTACTGTACTATTACGCTTTCTAATTCCTTGCAATTTTTTCACACAATTATTACAGCCCGTTACCATCGATTAACGGTAATGAAACGCTGAAAACATGCACAGGCGTAGCGAGATCGCCTTAAATCGCGTTAATCAGGCTAACGCGCGCAAACATCAGTTGACACGCGTGATTCTAGCGAACGACACGTCACATGAGCCGCTGTGTAATAAGTGTCCGAACAAAACGACGCCATTAATCAAAAGGCTTCTTCTCGTGATGCAGGAGAACGAAGTTCATTCCCATTCTAATACACCGCCTCGCCAGGCATTCACTAATAAATGCTTCACCGTGACGTGTGCATCTCTGTCGACGTAGCAACGCGTCGCCGTGCCTCACCGCTGCAATCCGCCTGCCCCTGCTGTCTGGCGTATAAGCGGCTTGTCCGTTTCAATTCACCCCGTATCTTTTCCTTCTCGATTCGCTTACTCCGTTCGTTTCTGCCGGAGGATTCAGTTCGTCGCACGAGCTCGTCGATCTAACCCTTTCGACTTAGTCATCGAGAATTATTGAAGAGATTCTATGGGCAGAATTGGCTCGGTCAGAATAACTTCTATCACGGATTGATCGATCGATACTTGGTTTTTAAACGAGATCGAGATTGGAATAATTTGTATGAAATTTTTCTCATATTCGTCTTATTTCGTGAAATGCGAAGTTTTAACGACTTGGAATGGAGAAATTGTTAGAATTATTGATTTAGCTTGGTCGCTGATGAGTGAAATTTTGATTAAAACGATCGTTTCAACGAAGTTTGTATTACTTTGTGAAATGCAGAGTTTTAGTGACCTGTATCGTATATTTTTGTTTTTACCGTGGTCAAGAAATCGAGCATTAAAAAGATATTGTTCTTTTGTTGTTTGTAATATGTTGTATAAAAGGATTTCTTAAAATTTCCTGCGAGAACACCGTTTGTGGTGCTTCTGCGCTTTTATTTTATTTCTGAAACTTCTTTCTTCAACTTCCTCCCCACCATTACCCTTCGCTTATTTCCACATTCTATCTTCTAGAGAGTACTTCTTTAAAATTTCATGAAAACTTCTTTGAAATCAAGTCCCACAAACAGAATCTCGATTATATCCCAACATAATTAAAAATATCACAGAGAATGTCGTAAAAAATTTACAATTCACCTGCCGTAGAAACACACATCAGTGATTCACTTTCATGCAACGGGAATATTCGGATCGAGAAACATATTCCACTGCGCTGATCCGTATGGGTTTTTACACCTCATCTCGCTAGTGTTTTGAAGAAGCAGATTTTGCCCATTCTGCTTGGTACAATTAGGATGTTCGTGTGCACAAATCCGACTACATCTGACAATTTCATCCACCGGCGGACAGATGACTTTTTCGTGGTAGAAATTTCAATGTGATCGCACCAGGTGGCTGATACTCAAAATTCGTGGTTCCTGAGTGCACCGCGGCAATTTGCACCAGCATGACAGAACGTCATCTCGTGGCTCGTGTCGACACGTGGCTCGAATAGACGAGCCTGACACGGAACAGGAACGCGATACTTGGCTTACGTGACGCGAGTAAAGTTCCTCGACATGAGATCCCAACATTCCCAACGCAGGGTCACAGGTCATTTCGTAACAGCTGGAATTTTAATTTTTCCACTGGTGTGAATTTGATTCCTCGTACGTGGAGAGATTTCTTTCGACAGTATTTTTTTCCTTAGTTTCCCTCATTTCGTAAGTTAATTTGCGCGATAAGCTGAAAACTTGAGATTCGTGACTTATTGATTTGCGAAATGGCAATTATCTTCTCATTATTCTGTGCTTTTCATATATCTTTCGGTTTGGTTGTTTCGATTTTAAGACTTTCAAATTTTGAATAAGACTTAATTTTAATCCAGTTTTCAATAAGTTTCATTAGAACTCGGAAATACTGATTTCTTTATAGAATTTCATAAAGTCGGCTATCTTTTTATTTAGTTGATAATTGATCATTTTTATAAGACAATTATATTATATAATTAATTAATTGTATAGCCCATTTTGAAAATGCTTCACTTCACGTATCATTATATTATTATATAATTATAGAATTGCATCCATCGTTGAAAAAAATTCATCGAAAGAATTAGAGTACTCGGATTAAGCGAGACACCCTATGCACAATTACTTTAGCAGAATCTTCCAAATAAACCTGGTACATTCGGTAACAGATACTACGATCGCCAACCGAATGAATTCGTAAAATATTCACTTGGAACTTCAATTTCCCACCTAATCTCCATTCCTCCATTCTACATACCAACGAAACCATTTGCGCCAATACCTCTCGCTTCACGACTCTATTGTTACGTTCCAGCAATCCTCCTGCCATAAAGCTGTACTGTCCCAAAGCAGCTTACAAACCTTCACAATCTTTCCACATCAAATTCTGAAATAAACGAACGATTGGATTCATCTTCGTCCCAGGATTTGTGACCCATTTTTTTTTCTTTTTTTGTCATATAAGTTTTATCGAGGCATTTAAAATTTCTATATAGAGACTATCTTGCAGCACATCATTAAGCAAACTGGAATTGTAATTAAAATAAATTTTATTTTCTTATACTATAAGGTTACAAATTTTAAGAAATGAAAAAAATTACATATGTTGCTATAGTATATTTGCGCAATAAATCTTGTAATTTCTATATGCATTTCCAGATTTGTTTCAAATTCAGCGCCAATGAAATTCCAAAATCTTTCGTATAACGTATTCGACGTGGACATAAAAGTTTTCTACGATAAGTGTTGATATACTTTCACGACTTAATGTATGGCTAAGTCATCTATACTTTACACTTCTAACTTCTAAAATAACGATCACCGAACCCTAAAAAGATCAGTATTTCTTAACTCCGCGAAAACGAGCGCATAATATAATTTTAAGAAAGAGTCAGAAATTGGATGTAGGTGGAAACGAAGTTCAGCCAATAGTTGCATTTTTCTCGCGCGTAGCCGTGCAAAATCCTGTGAACCTGTACGAAGTCACGTTCGAAATCTCTGCTACGGTGCATGACTGCCACGCGTGTCGAACGGTTTCACGGTTTCCCATAATTATACTTAACCGGGGCGCAATTGGAAATCGTACAGGCGTAATTAAACGAGATTGTAGGTGTGCGTAGTGCTGCATTCACCCGTTAGATTCGCAGCAAATAGCTACGTCGCTTATCGTGAAATTAATTTAGTTCGTGTGACACACAAAGCGACAAGAGTGTGGAAGCGTACGCGCGCGCGCATCTCGTTACAGCGTTACGGATTGCAACATTGTGCTCCACTCGAAATGGCAAGCACGCTCGTTAAGCTGACAGATATTCCATTGTTTTCGTCCACGTGCGCTTATATATCGTGCAAAATAGTTTATCGGTGACGCGCGTAATTTGCGAGTAATTTTTTGCCCAGGTTTGCTTCTTCTTCGTGTTTCGTAATGATGAAAGTTCGTGGTAATAATACGAGAAGATTCGAAATAGTTTGGGAGTTGAGAAGCGGAAAATGTTACGGGGGAAGTGAGTAATTGGGAGTTTTATACGGTGATAATGATAAAGCAGTAGAATTTAGATTATCCGAATGACTGATTATTGGGACATCAATTGAGACGTTCAGGAGCAACGTTGATCAACTCCATAAATTCCAAAGTACGGAAAAGTGGTGAGAATGTAAATACTGTTCTTTAAACTCAGCTGAAAGTTTACTAATTATGTTATCTTCCCGTGACGAACGAACTTACGAAAGTAAGTCATAAAGAAATTAACAGAAAGTGGAGTTGGTGAATCAAAGAAAAAACTGAACTGTTACGTTCTTATTCAAAAATTTGTATGTCTGCATAAATTTGTAGCATCTTGGACAGAATATTTGGTGAAATTGGAAGATGATTATGTATTATAGAATTTCATGTAGCTTTAAATCCCAGATCAATGTTACTACTAATTGCATATTAACTCTCTCACTTCTAACACCGATTACATAGCAAACAAATAATATTATTGAATAATCAATCGATAAGTATTAACAATACGAGCATATACGATATAAATAAATAAAGACGATTAAACGCGATGGTACAACAATTAATCGTTATGATTGAAATTACCATGATTGGATCCTTTCACGAACCTATTCGTATTTGTCACAGGTTTCTGCAAATGTTCTAATAATTCCGTAAACTACAGTATTACGCAATTTAAATATTGAACAAAATCTTAAATTACCCAACGAGAAAAAGAGTAGAAAACACGGCTTTCAGTATACGGTGCATAGCTATGTACACGTGTAAAGTAGAGAACTTAAAGCATGAAAAGCTATATAGTTAGCAGATACGAATAGATAACACTCGGTGTCCTGTTTAGTTTGAAGTATCCGCTGAAAGCCAACCCACAATTGTCAACACGCTGGCTGCTAGTTATTCGCACGAAGTCCATAGTTCACGATGAGTTATAGTCGCGAGTAGCGAACCTAACCCCGAGCAAAGCATCGATCGTTCGCTATATATTCGGATTGTGAATATTCAATAATCTTGAATCCCAGCAGCTGCAGGTCTTTGACATATATTCTAAACGCGTACGTAATTAACCTGGTGTCTCGTGCAAAAGCCTCGTGCAAATCGTGGAAATTTGAGAGAAGGAACGAAATTCTACGTTGGAATTGAATGTCATGCGGAGTTTCTTCGAGAATCGACACGTTCGAAACACGTGAAAAATAAGTGGAGAGTAGCCAGTTGAGAAGAAACGTTGACAATCAAATATACAGAAGAACCAAGTTGGGAAAATTCGCTTGATAAAACTGTTGAGAATTGTGAGATCTTAATTATGGAGTTAACCTGTTCGTCGAAATAAAAGTAAAGGAACACTAAGGTTACACTTAGAATTCATAATAAAATAGTTTTAGATTTATTTAATAAACGGTTTCCAGGATCTTTGTCGATATACATTTGCACGCGTCTCAGCATTCTCTTTGTCTCATCATCTTCTATACCACACTGCTAACGGAACAGTTACATTCTTCTGATTTTCGAGACGTCGCGTACACACATACTTCCACACACTCATATTCACATACGTGTGTCACTACTACGCAGTCAATCTAGTCTAGCACACAAAATTATACATATCTCAATAGAAACAATGTTATAGAAATTGGACAGTTCTTTGATTGTACAATGCTGACTTGAATGATCAAATTCTATGTATCGTTTGTTGATTGACAAATGGTTTTCTTCTAATCATAGACGAGTATTATGATGTGGATGAAGATTGAAACAGAGGTTACTTTAATTTAGTTTCGCAACTTGTATGACTCTAATTTATATTGTACCTATGGTGTGTCGTATACGACGATTTAATTAGAAAGGAAGTATCCTGAAAATCAAGCAATTTAATCTAACCTGCTGTGAATTATGCCATTTAATAGTTAACGAATAGTTAATTTATTACCATTTTATGTCTTGCGTGTCTCATGGCTGGAGTACGATAAGATACATTTTTTATGACTGTTTGAATTGCGTGGAACACGTGTGCGATAGATAAGAATACTGCTTCATAAATGAATAGGGTCAGAGGGTCCTGTCACAACTTTCATTTATAGGATAATACTTATTATAAAAATACAAATCGTCAACGTATGGAATCGTTTGAGATAACACGTCTCGAACTTGTGGTGACCACTTGGTAGACGATTTCGCCGAACTTCGTCGAAAAAACTTGCTCAGATCGATTCTTGGTAGTTAGACTGCGTATCCAACCACTGATGTATCTCTCCCGTGTGACGTTGTGTTCGCTAGCAAATTATTGCTGGCCATCGATCATCGAAATTTGACACTTATATGCACCAAAATCCCCCTAACAGTGTCGCGACCCATGGGCCAAGAATGATCGATCGTTCGTTCTCTGTGATCGATCCGCGGCTACCGCGTGTAATAGCACCAAGGTCGAAAAGTCGCGGCGCCTTTCGCGACGCTCGATCGTGACTGGCAAGAATGATCCTGATAAGGAGGATGGTAGGTTAGTCGAGAAGGGAAGCATATTTGTACGAAACGACCGTGGACCAGCGTTGAAAACCCTTGTGAAATCTGTTGAGAGGGATACAGATGCTAGTGGTGAATTTATGGCGTGTTAAAGTGGGATATTTTATAAGGGATGCGACAGTTGAAGATTTACAAGTATGTTATTTCCTCAAGGTGTAACGATACATGGATATTAGGAAATTATAAATGTCAATTATAAGAACATAAATTACGGAGTTCTAAGATTTGTGAAATAACCAGAAACAAAAATAATGAAACGATTGTGAAATCGATATTCGTATGAAATCTCTTATCGTGTTCAAATGGTAAATTTTATGTATTGGTACATTAATACTTTGATCTTGCATCTCCTCTACAAATACATTTTATACACTTAACACAATCCCCTTCCTTAGGAACAAAATTCTACCACAATAATACGATTTAAATTCAAGTAAAATAATCCTAATCTGTTAAATCAATCTCTGTAGAGAGTTACGAGCACACTAAAACGCGAGTTTCGCGCGAAATTCGCAGGTGGTTGATCCCACACAATTATCGTGGACCGTCGGTCCGGACGAGGGTCGAAGAGTAGATATTTAGGGGAGCCAGCGAGACTGAAGTGGGACAGCGGGATAAAAAAAAAAATCACGGTTTGAGAAAAAGCTAAAACGTTGGGGTCGTGGTTTCACAGAGGTAAACGAAAATTGAGGTTTTACAGAAAAGCAGGGTGAGAAAAAACAGTGGTCTGAGAGAGAGAGAGAGAGAGAGAGAGAGAGAGAGAGAGAGAGAGAGAGAGAGAGAGAGAGAGAGAGAGAGAGAGAGAGAGAGAGAGAGAGAGAGAGAGAGAGAAGAGGAATGGAGATCCGTATTCTGCGAAAGCAGAGTGAAATTGAGACCTTACGCGAATGCTGAGCGAAACCGAGATTTTAAAGTGGCTGGTAAAAAATTGGAGTCCTTCGAAAATTGTGGAGAGAATGGAACGCTGAGAAACATGAGGGAAACTTCAAGTCTCAGAGGTGCGGACCAAATTGATAAAAGCAATACGAGCACGGTGAGGAATATAGGAGAAAATTGGGTGAATTAACGTAATAATTGCTAGTGCTTTTTAGAGAAAGAGTGTAGAGAAAATGAGAATACCCGGTTATTAAAATTCGAGATGTATAAGTTTTTCAGACTCGCCAGGTGATCTACTTTTAGAAATTTGCATTTTTCTACGTTATTACCCGAGAACATAATGTCATAACGTTATAGAATATGGAATAGTTATAGCGTTATAATTAAAAAATATTAAATGGAACATAGAGAGAATGATAATGGTTTTAGGCTTAATACAGTGGAAAGCGAGAACAGATAAACGATGTTTACGTTCTATGTTAATATAACCCAGATTTATCGAATTAATGTTTCATTTGTTCATTATACCTCTTTATAGATACAAAATGAAAACACGTAGATATAGTACATTATTCAGTCGATATTATAGCGTTTATTCAACAATTGAAATCTTAATTTGCTAACCTAATTTGTATTAATACGAAATGCATTACTATGTCCCGTTAAATGCACGTCCCTCACATTTCATACGTCTGTTATGAATGCTTAACGCAATACATATTTATGAATCTGTGTTTCTATAACACTTTCGTCATATCAAAAATATTTCTTGCAGAACTGTCTGTCCTTCTTGCAGAACATTAAACATCGTATCAATTGAACTGATAGTTATCGCTTCAAACTTGGTATATTCCGCAGAATATTCTGCACGAGATGGAAAATTACGATTAAACTCTTGATTATTCGATTAAATTATAGGTATTATATCTACAATAATAATTAGCGAATTTTACTCGAGAAATTCGTTGAAGAGTATCGTAGATTCTATTAAACATTATACATGGTTAATTTCTTCAACAACCCTATGTTATATTACACATACTTATATTATGTTTTACACATACTTATACACACATTTTTGAATCTGTATCCTATCGATCGTCCGATAGATTATTTGTAATCGAATAAGAAATACAAGTAAATAATCTTCTTTGATGTACGGAACCATTCTTCTACCGATTCTTTTCATTTTCACCAAAATCAAACGTCATTCCATCAATCTCTGGAATCGTGCAAACAAGACTAATAATTCCCCTTCAGATCACGATATGCACGTAACTAATCCTTCTGCCGTAAAATACCAGAAAAGGACGACGAATATCTTTCCACAAGTGCAGATGAAAATACGTTCGAACGTAATTTTCGCGGTAAATTGCTGGAAATATTTAAGAACTGGTCCATGCAGGTTGAAGAAACTTGAATCCGCGTTACAGGAGAAGCTCGCCGGCGAAGAAACGCGGTAGAATCGAGGGTAACGTTGCAAAACACCATGAAGAATCTGTGCCGCGAGCCGTTGTCGGGGTCCACGCTTCGAAATCCTCAGCCGATCGCGAACGAACCGTGAAATCGACGAGACGAAAGCCCGAAACACGTTCGACATGCTCGAAACGTTTACCCTCAGTGAGCCGATAGTGACTCATCGCCTAAGTTCTGTGCTTTTGCGCCAATCCCTGTTCCACGTGTTGCAACTCGGCCAACTGTGGCGATAATGAGAGAGTGAGTTGCAGAAGAAAAAATGATGAAAGAAGCGTAGGAAGAGCGTTGTGGGCACTGCCAAATTGGAGGTCCACGAAAAAGGATATTTCTTGGGACTAATGTTCCTGGAAGAACGTCCACCATTAGGGAACTTGATGGTCCGTGAATCTGCCGGAGTCTCAGACCAACGCTTACGATGGATTGGAATTACGAGTTTGAAAAATATTCGTTTGTTTTATTGTTTCTGAATGAAGTTCAAGGAAATAAAAATAGAATGCATGTTCTAGGTAACATGACGAATTCTTTTATACATAGGAAGGTTAAATAGAATTTTTTAATATATCTTCATTGTCATAGTAGTCATGAAGTTTCACGAGATTCGATTCTAGTACAGATATCTTATACACCTAGTATACATTGTAAAAAACCAAATAATTTCACCCATAAGTGATCAAATTTTATAAATATCTTTTTAAAATTTGTATACACGATGAGGTAATTTTCTGAAAAATTGACTACTCCTGATAATACCATTTTTCTTCTAAGAATCTTCAAACAACAGACATCCAACTGAAAGATTTATTTCACATTCTTCATCGTATTGGTAAAAAATTATCGATCCATCATATCCGTTTCAAGACGTAGGAGCAGCAGGAGCCGCAACCAGCACGGATCGACGATTACCGGTATCGATGGGTTGACATTTCGTTGAGTATCGATAAGAGACGATATAATTTCGGCATGTCCAGGCCGAGATAAAGACAGTGATAATCCAGCTTTTCGTGGGCCGGTAATAAGAGTGAGATTTCGGGCCAGGGCCGGATTAAAGTGCCCCGAGGAACCCACGAGACTCTACCCGAAGAGATCGAGACGCCGATATCAAAGGTGAACGTACGATTCGCTGGTCGATCTCTTCGGATCGCATTATGCTACGGCGAATCTGGCCCGCAGTTTTGCCAGATTCGGGTAATTCTAAATAATTTTTGCCTTGGCCTGCCCGGCTACGAAACCACCCCAGAGCAGAAGGAGGAGCGAGAGATGCATCAAAACAATTGGGACAGTTGGGATGATGAGCTTTTGATTCGAGAAGTTGATTACGTCGATATACTTGACAATTTGTTCTGGTCGAGTAATGAAGAAATATTCTTTTTACGTTTAATGGTTTCAGGCTTGAATCTTGGTAATTATTCGTTGGTTATGGTATAAATAATCGATACAGTTAAATTCCAAGAATTTTTAATCGAGGAGAACTTTTATTACGAAACGTTCCATGTGATAGATATATAAATAAGAGATTGTAACTTACAAGTGACATTTGTTCCATTCATTTTCTAAATATCTGTAAATTATTTGTTACAAGGAATACGTATCTTGTGCATAGTTTATACCAGACATTCGTTACGGTTGTAATTTTTCTGAATTCGTCCACTTCAACTTTTATCTCTCGTTCTCCTTGAAATATCTGAAATATTTACCTACCCGTTCTTGCATAAAGTGTAATAACGCCAACGCTAGTAACCTACTCAATAATTAAACTACGCATAACCCAAATAAACAACGTTACTTCAAAAGAAATTTTCCTTAGTATTACGATACATGATTGGTATCTGTTTGTTCAGAGACTGAACTAATATTTAGCATCTTTTTTTTTCCTTTTTTTTTTTTTATATTCAATTCTCCGCAATTCATTGATATAGTTCATCGGCTTGACTTTTAAGTGGTTCTTTGATTATAAAGTATTAATATATTAGATTCCCATAAAAATCCATTTATAATTGTAATAATTCATTTAGTCTAAATTCTTTCAATTCCTGGACGAACAAGAAAGAGACAGACACGAGACAGAAGAACTTGCAAACCGTTTGCAAACAATTGCTTTAAAACACAATCACAATTTTCACGAACACACATTCACACTAAGTGCTCGTTTTCACAGAGATAAGCTCACGCAAGCAAAAGTATTCTACAACTGTAACGTTAGCGAAAAGAATGTCACGAAATATGAGAGCTTCCAGGGAACTTTGAAGTAACTTAGTTTATCCGGAGACTACCAATCAACTTCCACGGTTACCAACCTTCTTCGCTGCTCCGTTTGTTATCCCTGGCCATAATCGAATCACCAGCAAAACAACAACGCTCGTTCCTGATGAACAGGAGCTTTTCTTTCTCCAAAAATGACTAATGAGAATTACAAATTGTTTGGAGACCAGACGAGAGTTTGTCTGGTTAATAAAAAGCTTGTTGATTAAACGAGTCGCGCAGGTGGAAAAAACTGGTTGTTTCCCAATGAAAATTGTCAATATAAGAGATGTTTCAATTTACCTTCGTTGGAGAAACATTTTGCTTCTAATAAGACCTGAAAATATTTTGACAAATAACAATTTTAAAATCGTTCATTTCATGCGATCCAATTCTCCACTTATGAATTGTTTATTATATTACTTCCAAACATCTGAACAATTTCTCAGCGAATAAGATATTTTGGAATAAAGGAAACTCCGTCTAGACTAAAACAAGCCGCAAAAACGATATCCAACGAATGTTCTAATTTTAGGACCGATGATTTCTACAAACGAGCCTCTGATCAACTACAAATTGATTTCTTAATTTTATTGCGTAAGGACGAGATCGATGTTCAATTCTCAGGTAAATTCTAAGGTAAATTTAATAAGCCGTGTGATTTCATCGCTTCTTGGTGCTTTTCAATTTATGCAATTAATAATATGCAATTAATACAATTAAATAATAGATAAAGTATACAAGGTTTAAAAAGCTCTACGTTCGAAGTTTCATTGAAAAAAAAATCCGCTAACCTAATATTATCAAGTAATTGAATAGTTCGTCGAACTGAAACTACTTTTTACACCCTTTTGGGGAAACAAATCCCGCTGTTACCGAAAAGCTGGGCACGGCATTCACCCATAGAACAATTCGCGTTCAATCGAATCCACACTGTTCAACAATCATCAATCAACGTTCATTCAAGAAACGTAACCATTCGCCAAATCTTCGAGCCTCCTGTCCTAAATCACGAGTTATCGGAACGCTGTTCTAACTCGCAAACCTAACCCCATGAATCTGGACCAGAATTACCAGAGAGTACGAAAGCAAACACACAGCAAAACCATCGAGCACTTCGAGTCTTCCCAATTTACACATCGAGCGTGTTCGACGGCCATGAAAAGGGAATTAAATGAAAGCTTACGCAGACTAGGATACACGAGAATATAAGGGTAAAATTTTGTTACGCTGTTCGTGATTTCTAATAGGGAACAAAATTATCTTCTATGGTGCTATTTAAGCTGCTAAAATCTCAATTTGATTAATAAATTTGTCGAGGTGTAAATTTGGCAAGTCAGTGAAAAGTTGTTCTTATCGTTTTCGTGAATTCGATATGTAACAGTATTTGCGAATAAGTATTTGCGATTTGCAAGTAAATTAATAGAAGCTATTATTTCACAAGAATTCCTCGTTACATTACGAACGTTATTTGACATATTCATTCTGGAATACCGATAAATTTCAGAATAATTAATTTAACTTTCGAATAATTAATGTTAGTTGGAAAATAAATGTACTGTTAGAAAATTTTAAAAAATTTTGATTTTTCGTTCTATCCTATCGCCAAGTACTCGCTATTAATCGAGCCAAGTGGCAATCTCGCTTCACTTTTCGACCCACCGTATTCGCTGCTGCAAGAAAAACGAAGAAAGGCGAGGCAGCAAGAGCACGCGACGAGGGGCAACGAAACTCCCGGCGTGGCGATGAATGGACGAACGTTGCATTCATTATCGCCGATCGCGAAATGGATCACGAAAATGGCCAAAGCCGAACCAGTGATCTTATACCGTTGTAAAAGCGCGCGCCAGCTTCTACCACTGCAACTTTTCCATGGCTGTTCGGTGAAAATCAAATATCCCGGGACAAACGAGTATTTATTGGGATCCCTGTGAATAGGACTGACTATCGGTGTCCGTAGCTTTTTCTCTGTAGCTACCTACCTCGGGGTCTCTGTGTCCGGTCAAGCCTCTGCCCTTCGTTATTTCCATTCGCCTTTTCACTCGCGCGAACAAAGCCGGCTAGCTACCTATTTCTCTCGCTTCTTTCTTCAGGCTGTTTCTCGACTGCTGGTAGCGATGCAGCAGCCGGGTCCAATACGCCGTGGAAATTGGGTAGACATTGGAAATGAATCGGAAGAGCAAATAACGGCAGGGTTCGAGCGCGCAACTTGGAGAGAGTTGGAAGTTCAGAGGGGAAGCAGCGGCCTTTGTGCCACGGCCGGCTCGAGTGCACTTGGATGGGGAAGCGCGGAACACGATTTCATCGCGCTCGCGATGGATACTCGAGCCATCCACCTCTTCTTCGTGCCACCCCCGTGAATCGAGGAGCACCCTCGATCTGCGTGGTTTAGACCCAGCCTGATGTGATCGTTCCATTTCTCCTCTGATCTCGTCTGTTGTCGTTCGGAACGAGGTCCACGCGTTGAAAACGTTAAACGTTACTGATTGGATTTCGAACGTGTGAACGAGTCAGAACAGGGTGTGAGGAGTTACGTCGCGAGTTCGGCTCGTTCCATTCGTTTTCGAGATTACAAGAAACGTGAATGACTGTTAAGACAGTTAACCCTTTCAGTTGGTCTGCATTGATTTTGCCAGTCACTGTCGATCGAACTATTTCAATATTTTATTAGCAAACTAATATACTGGCATACGTGTGTATATATAAACATAGGAATGGAAGGATTATTATGTTATATTATTATATATGAAATGTGATAACAGGGGGTTAAGAGGGGTGAATTTGTTTTCTTGTAGTTTTATGGGGGAAGTATAGTGTTTGTTCATATTGAGCTTACACGGAGCATACTAGAGAGCTATGTATTCTATAAATTATGATAGTTTTTTATGGTCAAAAAAGTATTCTACGTAAATATCGTATAAATTGTAGTCAATTTTTCATTAACGATCAATTTCTATTACAATTATTCAATTGACTATATTATTATTTGACAATCTTGTGATATGATACTAGAAAAAATACGCACGTCATTTTTAGTATTTTTCATAAATCTATTTTACCTTCAACAGAAATGAGAACAAATCGACCATGAAAAGTAGTAGGCTGTTTTGTTCGATGAATATCGATGAAGAATATGGTTTTTAAAAGATAGAAGAGTGTGACAACATCTTCGTCTACCATTCTATCATGCGAATTGTTTGGTGCAACTGTTCGAAGCTCGTATGTCTACGAAAATGTTCGGCTGTGTTTCCTTTTTCTTTTCCACTACTTATCAGCGAATAAAATAGAGGCCTGCAGCGAGTAGCTAAGGCGAAACTCGAGGCTGCCGAGGTTCTTTAATTAAAAGAGACTACGCGCCGTCATTTTTTCGTGGAAATTTTGTTTCCAGCGAGCGCCGCCGAGACGTGCTTAATTTATTTCAATTTCTAAGGCTGTATCGTTTTAATTAATTTCGTGCCACTTGTTTCTTTTTTTCTCCTTCTCTTCTCGTCTTCTTTTTCTTTTACCTGCACACGGTGAGCGACCGAGTTTGGCTTTTCTGAATGAAAGAAACCGCGTAATTATTTTGCAAATTTTTTTCTTTCCCCTTGGCGGCCGCGTTAATAAATCGACCAATTTTTTGTACAAACCACGCGACGCCTGCTAAGAAAGTTGACTTTCTTTAATTAAAACACCACGCGGACTTAGCTTCACGCAAATTGAACTACAAACCATCCTTGGTTTGACACACGTATAATTAATTAATGACTGAAGCTGCGCACGTGCAATTAGTAAAACTACTGCATCGATGAGGTTAAAGAAAATTTTTGCAAAATCACGCAGATCATTCGGATATTTCGAATAAAGAAACAAACTCAATAAGTGGTATTCGATCAATTTTACAACTTCTTAAATTATGCATCAATTCTATAAAACTTGTAAAGTTAATTATCCATAAGTATCGATTATCATAAACGGAAAGAGAAAATCTTATTACGCTGGAAGTTCATTCTAGAAAATCTAAATTTAAAGGAGCAAATCACTAACAGGACAAAAGATTTTTCCAATCGTGAAGAATTGTCTACAGACATCTATTACCAGAAATATAAAGAGAAAGCTAAAGATCTCTAAAATATCATTCCTATTCGTTTCCATCAATTTCTATACTTTCTTCTTCTTTACATTGTTCGCGCTATCATGTACGTGGATTAAACGTCTTATCGTGTGAAATAAAATATTACAGCAAAACCACGTCCAACACAGTTGTCAACAATTTCGTTAAAGCTTTTACCACGCCACTGGCGAGCATTTGAAAAAGCGAGACACGACTAATTCCCGGAAAGAGTTTCCAGTAAAGCCGAGGGAGGATCCGAAGAAGGTAAACAGGGTCGGAATTCATAAAGTGGCTGGGAAGGTTCGTCCGCACAATGCGCAGCGAAGAAGCGAAGGCGCTAGACCGATGTGGTCGCCAAGCTTTGTTAGTCACTAGCAATTACGCGTTAATGCCCTTAGTTAACGTGTTAATTATTTACACGAGACGACCACGATCTTAAGGATTCTGAGAGTCTGCCAAGCTTTCGAAATGAGAAACGCTTCACATATGCATATGAAATTCAAGAAACGAATAGGCAACAGTTTCATTCATTTTTGCATAACTTTCTATGCGAGAACACATTTTGTTTTTGTTATTTAAGAAAATAAAATGTGTATAGAATAATAATGGAGAATGGGAAACAGAGCGAGAAAATGAAGGATGAAAGGGAGAGGAAGGGAAAGCGTGTTCCGTTCAATTGCAGCATGGAAGAGGAAGTAGATTCACGTACAATAATCAGAAAGATAGTGAAATCTTTTGGGTTTCGAACAGATTAAACATTAATCATTTTTTATTTTAGTACTAAAATAGAAAGATTTTCAGTTGTTCAGAGAAAACGGAATTCATGAATTTAGCTTGGCGTAATGAATCACGCGTACATCTTTGTACATGATGTAAATGTCGAAAAGCGAAAAGTAACTTCTGATTTTGATGAAAATAAATGAACCTTCAATGTGAAATTGAAATAAAATAATATACAGTGTACATACTGTAATTTCCTTGTATTTCTTGCAAAATCAGTAGATCGAAAAACGAAAGAGAAACATCATTTTATCGAAAATACGATTAGTCTAAACGAACATTTCCCTCGTCAGATTTAATTTCAACGCAGAATTTTGGGAAACTTCATGCAAATAACTTAATTTCCTAATTTCCATCCCAACCCCTACCACCACCACTAAAATATTAAATTTCGTGCAGAACCTCTCAACACCTCTACTATCCATTCTCTACATACTGTGAAATATTTCCCTAGATACCACGACGAAAGAATAAAAATTTGAACATCGTGAAAGGAACATTATTTTTGTCAGATATCCGTATTGCATTCTCTGGAAAACACGTTTATAGCCAGAAATGAATATTGCAATTACGATATGTATTGCGAGAAAACCTCATTTTCTAACGTACAAATGTAAAGATACACTTCGGCAAACACTCTGAAAGAAAAGTAAAATAAAATAAAATAAAGTAAAATAAAAATTCAAACATCAAAGAGACGAGAGTATTCGACACTCGAGAAAAAATGCTGGCTCGTTCGATAAATCGTTTATTCTACGTTTCGAAATAATTCGCGCGATTTCACCTTGCCTCACCTATCGTTCGATCGATCAGTATAAAAATTGAATTTTTCTACGCGGACTTCCGGCGCTCGGTTTCCGTGTTTCGCGTCGCCGGACACGGTGAAACCAGTGAAACTTTGCAACGCGTAACTGATGACCGCGATCGTTCAGTGTCGCGTGCGGACATTAAATTAGACATCATTACGAAGTTGCCGTGTGCGTGTACGAATGATACATTCGCCGCCTGGGGAGAGTTTCGTATCAGGATATACCGCTCTTGATGTACCATCGCTGTTATCAGGACGCCATAGTCGTCGTGATTAACGATCGACAGGGAGACCTACGAATTTTAATCGATCTCGCGTATCTCCAGTGGCAAAGAGTCGAATTTCCTGGTTTACTGGTTTTTTCCTAGAACGTGTTACGCGAATCCAGTTTCGATATCGTTAATTCCGAAAAAGAACGTGACAATAGCAAAATTTGCAATTTCGAGCTGACCCTGTGCAATAGTAACAATTTTCTTTTTTTTAATAATTTCTTGCGTTTCTCTAAAATAATCGCAAAATCGCTTCAGATCCTCGTTGTTTGCATTTTTACGTTAATCTTTTCTCGAAAGATTTCTCAGCTTAAATTTACATTTTTCGACACTACTAGGTTGATTTATTTTTTTCAGAACACACCAACGTTTCCTGTAATAATCTTTTTCTGTTTCTTGGAAAGTAATACAAAGCATCTTTCATTAGTAAATGAAACTGGTTCTCTTCATTGCTTGAAAGATAACTATTTTCCAGTTACGCCAATGAAACGTTGGTTTTGAAAACATAGAATGCCATTTCGCGAACAATGGAAAGCTTCTCATTCCTTTGGCGTGGAACTAAATGAAGATTTTTCATTTGCATAATATCGCCAGAATGGATTCGTGGAATGTGCGCAATGGATCATTCATTACAGTATAAGAAACCGTTTGTTACGAGGCTCTTAAATGAAATACGTTTCACGAAAGATGTTTAGCTGTTTAGATGTTTAGTTATAAATCTCGATATTCTTAGCGTATAGCTAACGATTGCACATTACGTAACGTGTAACAAGACCAATCCTCACAAGTACATATTTAATTGCAATATATGTGATCGGAAGATACTGGCAGCAAAAATGCGACACAAGTTTATTTGTAGCAAAATAGACATACTATCTAGTCATTAGCGATATTCTGATTGGTTGAAAGCGATTGGTTTGGCGGCGACTTTCATAATCGAAACAATTTTTCCACTCGCGAGGTTCCGTTAACGAGATTACAAGCATCGAGCGAGTAATTTAATCGCAACTGGCTCGATGCCTATCGTTCCGTTACTCGAACCAATTCCGCGATAGGATGCCGCGTTTCCTGGAAATCGAAACTCATTTCAACTGTACAGCAACTGTGAGTTCTCCGTTGAATGATCAGCCTAACAGAGAGGAGTGCATATCTTCGACACCCTTCGGACTTTGGCGGCTATAACGCGTATATGCAACCAGCGATTAGTGTCCGATGTTCCAATTGTAGGGTCGTAATTAACGCGACCCGTTAATTATAAGTTTATTCCGACAAGCCGGATCGAATGAGAATTTAATTTCGCATTGAAACGTTTCATATTAGATACTAACGGATATTTTACTTTAGATGTTGACGAATTTACTTCATTCCTGAGTTATCGTTAATACATTTATTGTTGAAAATAACAACGCGAGTTCGTGCTCGCCATCCATATGCAGATGCGCTAGTTACAATAAATGGTAACTAGAAGATAGTTCTAAATATAATCGATAGGTTTAAGATATTCTTTTGTTTTTATCCCTAGTCCATGTAAGAAGTCGTAATAAAGGTTTTTCGGCTCAGAATGGTGTGATAGATTTATCCAAAGAATAAAATAATAGCTATTGTAATCCTACCTCTAAATACAGAAATAACAACATTTATTATACTTAATTAATTTATTTATTTATTAAGATTACCCTTCCTGTAAGACTAAGTCGAAAATACGCGGTAATTTTTTTTATTCGAGGTTTCGTTTTCGAGAGAATCGAATTTGCGTAGTCGTTAAGTATAAGCGAGTCTGATTGACCATTGAATGGATACGAATGAAAAATTGACAGGTGGTGGATTGTGCGTGTAAGAGTAAGTGAAAAATGTACAGTAGTATTTTTGTTTGAAGTCTCGTTTTCGAGAAGATCCAATTTATACAACGTTTAGTTTAAAAGTTAGTCCGATAGACGCATCCTTGAGGAATCTTCTAGTTCAATTTTCTGGAAAACTAGGCTTCAAAAGAACACAATTTTATTTTAGACTTTCGGCTTTGCATCTCTGGTTGCACTGAGCGTCTTGCCAGATATGCATCTATGTATAAAGTTCCATGAATCGTATTATAAAAATCACGAGTCATGCTTCGTCACGTGTTCACGCTGTGTCGTCTCTAACTACAAGAAAGGAAAGATGGCGGTGATATCTCGAGGAATTATACCCTTGTTACATTCACAAAGACTGAAATCTACTTAACCACACAGACTACGCTTGACATTTATTTTTATTTGTTTTTAAATTCCTAACTCACGACTAAGAAATCTGTTGGGTAATCGTCGAACCTCGTTGGTACTTCTTATTCCTATTGCAACACTTTCGATCCTTGAAACGATCGAACAAGCATTTCTTAGTTTCGAAAGAAATCTCTGTCCCTTACTCTCATCTCAATACTTAATTTCTATTCGACATTATTTTATTATTACAACTCTTATTTCTATTATTTTCAATCTTCGAACCTATTAAAGTTTAAATTAATTAAAAATTGTTCGTTTCAAAAGAACCACTATTTCTTCTTTGTCTCAGCATCGATATTTAACTTTTATTCAAAAATTCGAACTCAAATTCAACAACAAATTCCAACTCGACTTCGAGTCTTATTATCGCGATCTCGAACCATAGCTCTGCAACGTTGAAACATCGCAAACAATCGAAACAACAGCTCCGCGAAAGACAATTCAACGGTTTCAAAGAAGCGTTTCCCAGCTATCGAACCACGCTTTCGAGTTACCCCTGTGTCGAAGTGGCTTTTCATCGGGATGACTTTCTGCGCTGCCAGGTCAGCCATCGGAGGCGCGTCCGTTCGATAAGACACGATCGAGGCATTTTTCCAAGTGACAAATTGACGGGAGCTGTCGATCCATGGGAATAGTCTGGAAAACCTGAAAGAACGAATCTATGACGTGCACGATCGCGAGACCGTGACGAGGAGTAGAAAACGAGTATTCTAGGCCATGGTTGGTGAATAGCAATGTCTCTCGTCCGGCGAGAGACACGTGCTTCCGGTTCGCGCGCGCAAACCCGTCACGATATTCACCGAACATAAAACGGTAATGAGCCCGTCAATTTCGTTCGATGGGGAAGAAAATAAAATTGGAGGAAGGCAAAGACAGCTTGGCTGATAAGTCATGCAACGAAAGAGTCGGATACGTGATTCGTCGACGAACTTCATCCGGGGTAGTTCGCAACTCCGCTTCCGTTTCCTCTATTTCTTTCCCTTTTAAATCTTCTTTTTCTCCCTTTTCCCTTTCTTTTTTTTTCTCAGACACTCTAAAAAGGGCGGAAATTATGTGAGAATCGGTGCAATCCTACCGGTAGCTTGTAATCGCTTCCATGAATAATAATAGTCGATGATGCGAACACTGATAACAGGCGACTAATCCGAAGGATTCAATCCTTTTAGGATCGCCGATTGAATTTTATTTTTGGCTCAATGGAAATTGCCACGGGATGAAGTTTCGTTTTTGCCGATTTCCGGGTCGTTCGAGATAATTAAGTTGGAGCGGTTGTGTTACACAAATAACAAAGGAAAATAGTTGCACGTTACATGGAGTTAAGTTGTGAAACGAAAAAAAGTATGATTAATAGATGAAGTTTCTTTTGTCTTGTATAACTTTTAAATGTATATTTCGTAATTTTTAATTGTATCTGTATTTATCATACGTACGAATGTAAAACGAAGAGAGGTAAAGCGGAACTGTGAAAATTCAGGAGTAAAAGATAACTAAGAATTTGAAGTGCTTATATTTGCCAGTTCTTTCTTCGAATACATCATCGAACTTGAAAACGAATTTATCACGAGGTCTCGACAAATTCCGAACGAATACATAATACGTACTGCATCCATTAATTAATTAGTAAGCAAGGTAATTCGTTAGATTTTTTCGGACAGTGTAATAAGACAAATGCTGTACTACTTTGTTGGTTATCGGTGATATTGTCTTTCGAGCATGCGAAGTAAGCGAAACGAGAAGCTAACATACTAATTAATGAAGAAGCATGGGACGAGTAACAGGACAGGAAATATGGTTGGAACATTGGTTAGCCGGTTTTCCCTCTAATTAACCTTATGTCGGTGTTATTGTGCATCAGTGTCACCATTATTTCACGTCACTGATTTCGGTACACTCGGAAGATCTGTAAACTATTACAAACTGATCATACTTTAATTTGCTCACATTTATTATCGTGTAATAGGATCGCCGTTCGTACGTTAAAGAAAGCGACTTAAAAGAACGTAATTCGGTTCTCAATATTTTGCAGGAGAATTTTATTCCATTTAAGTCTGACAGATCTAAGATATAAGGTTTGGAATAATATTGAAGCTACGTGTGAGCAGATTGAAAATGTGTACTTAAATTCAATTTCAAAGTTTAAATCATTAAATTGAAACTATTAAAGAAACGAAATATATAGAAGTTACTACAAAAAATATGTAACTCGCATAGATATCAATTCTACACAGAATGCCCCGCTTACATCTCAAATTCAACGCAAGATTCTGCGCGTTTCACAAGCCACACAATGCAGCCATCAAACTTAATTAAACGTAATGAAGACCTAGTAACCACCTATAAATCACTTTATGCTTCATAAAGCAAATCAATCTTCATCAGGCTCGCTATACCGTATTTCCTTTCCTTACGGTACCGAAAAACAATAATTTAATAATATATATATATGTATATATATACTTACCAAATAATAATACAACATTATACATATTGATCTATTAGGTTGTCCGAAAAGTGTCTTTCTTTTACAGACACGTCTTTTACAACGATGCATCTTTATACAAGCACGGAACCTAATCTGTCGAACGTTGTAATCTTTATTTTGATAGAACAAAATGGATCATACGTAATTCGATAAAATAATATTTTTTTTTCTTTATTTGTTAGAATATTTACAATCAATGAGAATTTTCAGTAACTTCGTTTGGCGTGATACAATGACATGGCTTATAATAGTTTTATATTGTTGGTTTTAGTAGAATCTAAGGATTTAATGTAAAGGGTACTTTCTTTTTAGTCTGCGGATCTGGTCCGTCGTGTCTAGTAGTTGGGTGACTAGTGGGTTGTGGTGGTTGTTGACTCTTGCGTTATATCTGCTTCTGGACTTGTGTATTTCATCTTTGACTGTAGGTGATAAAAAATATAAAACGGAAAATGTTGTACATCCATCATTTCCTTATAAAACGAAAGAAATTTCGGACGACCTAATACAAAATCTAGTAATAAAATATCTACGATCTATACGATGTTAAATAGCTTATGGGAAAGCTTTAGTTCGCAAATCTCATCATCACGGATTATAAATCGAATAACGGGAAGAATCGGTGACGTAATCGTTAGCGGTTAACCAGCATACTGAAAAGGGACGAATTTTGAATCTGAGCGGCTGTCCCTAAGGAAACGAAAACTGGGGAGGCAGAGGACGGGAAACAACGGCCTTCAGACGAATGCCATGCATTCCAGGAACGCTTGAGACAGGATAGCTAGTTCTCAAGAGAGACAAACATTGACCAGATCGGTTCTCGAGGAGTTTCGTTCGCGCGGTCGTTCACTTCCTCCCAAGACGTCATTGCATTCTGATCGTGGAATCTTGGAATCTATCGAACACGGAGAATTTATGGGAGCCCGCATGTAAAACGTTGTTCGATCAGCCAAGTGTTCCGATGACATTCTTGTTGCTTGGGAATTTAATTAATTCAGCTGGTTCGTTTGACGACTTATCGATCGTGGTGAACAGAATGTCCCGAATGATCACAAGTGTCCGAAGAATTAATTAAATGGTTAGAAAAGGTCGATAGAAATAATTGGAATTTTCAACGAATTTTTATTTTAAATCGATGAATATCTTTACACGAAAAGTCGCCCCGCTAGTAGAATTTACATTTTCGTTTGATTGTGATAGAACCTTTGTTGAATTTTGTTGAGATCAAGTTTGTAATGAAAGTAAAATGTTCGTGCAGTATCTCAATGTTCGTTAAATTTATCGAAGGAGAACACATCAGAGATACATAATCAAAAAAGGATGTAATTTCTTTATCTTCAACGCTAGATTCACTTCCGCCGATTATGAAAATTAACTACTACTCGCTATTCTGTATATTTTCACTACCATTAATTAATAGTCATATCGCTGTCACAAAAGCATTCAAGCCTAATGAGATATATAAATTTCTAGTGAAAATGTTTTACGATATTTGCATATACAGTAAGATCGTGCATTTGACGTTTCATTTCGATGCCATTTCGGCGCCGCTCAATCAGACGACGCGACGTACGCAGCGAAACGTTTCAACGCAAAAATACAAATGAACAGCTTGCAGATTGAAATGCGATTCCTTCGTGTAACGGCCCCTAACATTCGCCAACAAAAGCTTCCACACCAACATAGAGTTCTTGAAAGTTCTCTCAAACGTCTAACTATCCTCTCCGTATAAATACGTTTTCTAATCTGAACTTCTGACATCTGGAGCACGAGTCTATTAAAAAGTCCTACTGATAAATTCTCTGACAAGTCCCGAATCAAACGCGTTTTACTTCCTTTTCCTTCGTTCGTGTGTCACAAGAGGCTATGTAGATATACATCACTGCACTATTAGAAGACTTAAAAAACACATGGTGTAATTTTTTAAAGACTGCGAGAAAAAGAGATTAAGTTAAGTATTCTTGGTACTAATTTGATTTGTAATTTTACGTAAATGATAATTTATTATTTA